>NC_051154.1:297138501-297467769 GCF_013339745.2 Dermacentor silvarum
GCCCCTGAAATTTTTCCGCCTTTAAAGTCGAAGAAAGGCTGGATGTGAATTTCATTAACCATAAGCACCATGGCACTGTTATGCGGCTGCAAGTGTTTAAATCTGATTTATGTACCTCAGGAAGCTTTCAATCGCTGATTTAGTGTCGGGTGACAACTGAAATGAGGAGCAGACATTTCGTACTGTACTTGGATGCGGCATGGCAAAAAAAAACCTGATCCTCTCAGAAACTTGTAGGTGTGAGGAGATATGGTATGCAGTATACATGCAACCACCATGGTTTCGGAGGAATAATGCAACCGCTGCTTTCCCAGCAACGCCACTTGTTCTCCTAACATCGAAATGATTATTTTCTTGCTGTCCAAGCGTCTTGCTCAAGTTCAAGAAGCCTAGCGACTACATCAACAAGACTTTCCATGGTACACTTGTGA
Source organism: Dermacentor silvarum (assembly GCF_013339745.2). Classification (NCBI taxonomy): domain Eukaryota; kingdom Metazoa; phylum Arthropoda; class Arachnida; order Ixodida; family Ixodidae; genus Dermacentor; species Dermacentor silvarum. The sequence goes on from NC_051154.1 coordinate 297,138,933, forward strand.
TCGATAATGCTCTGTAGTCTATTCAAAAATGCCAATCAGGACATTCACATTTCCAATTTTTCCTGGTACGACGTAGTCAGATATGCGACTTAATCAGGTGACATATGATAACATGCACTAATATTCAGGTCACTGAAAACAGTAACAGATGATTGCAAAACCGGCATGCTCTAATTGACAATATTGAAAAACAAGGTACAGTTGGGACGGTGAAGGACTGTCCACTCGTTTGCCACAGATAAGTTCTCCAAGCATTCCTAAGTTGAAAAAGCGACGAAAAACATTTGGCTTCTTCATCGTGATAGGAAGCTGCAGATTAAGTGATGGCACGAGCAAGGTCAGCCACTTCTCGGAGTGTTTTCTTCGTTTCAGGGCATTCTTCAGGCGAGGGATCATCCTTCGGCAAGTAGGAAGGACATCCTGGGAACAGTGCAGGAATAGATCCGGAACGCAGGCGTGGCACTTTCTAAGGAACCTCTAGCACTCTCCCTGTCGTATGATCCGTGTAGGACGACTTGTTCTCGAGGCATGACTCGGTGAAATGCAATGCGCACACCTGCGTACCAACAGCAGTTACAGGGCGTCAATAACGCTCGCAATGCATATGAATATTGTACAATCGTGTCGCTAAATGTTAGTCAGGATGATGACCCCATGAACTAGAAATGTGATGCGATGATCACATTCAATTTGCTCTCACCTTATTGTTTTCCGTCGTGAAGAAATCTTTTCTAGGAATAGCGCTGAGCCACTTCTATGCACTTCATTCTTCAGGAACAAAATACTTGAACTTTCTTCCCGTTCTTGTAATTACTTGAACACGCCGGCACACAACACTTGGTAGACGGGCCCTGATCAGTTGGACGGGCGGTGGTGACGTCAGAGCGGAGGGCACAGGCCTGAAGAATATTTAGGTGTTGGCACTACACGCGGCCTTCACACACCAGCGCACGCAACATACTAACTGCCTAGTCGGTTCTTTGTGCAGGCGCTGATATGCAGCAGGTATCTTGTTAGCAACCACCTGTCACACCAAATGATGGATGCGCGCTACGGCCATTAGCGCTCCCTCAGCGCAGCCAAACCGCGCAGCTGGCTGAGTCGCGGGATGGTGTAGATGTCAAAACCGCATCATGTTCTCGCTTCGTGATATATCTAACGCTTCCAAAAACTATCAAATCGATCTCGAACCACAGTCTCTCGCACTCCGCACTACTGAATCTGAAATGTCTGTCCAGAAAGTGCCTCTGAAATTTTGCATACGTATCCTTGTGTTCGTCCAATTTACTGGCTTAGAACCTGCGTCGCTTCGACGCATTCTCCGCTTCGCGGCACCCGTCTTCCTGTCGAGCGCCCCACTTACGGGCACCCTGTTGGGCATGATGTTCACTGCTACTCGCCGCCCGTTTCCTAGCTTTCCTGTTGCTACGCCAGGTATCAGCACATGCCTTTCTGATTTGATCCGCCTCCTCATAGAGGGCGGTGTTATGTAGCATTGGGTGGTTTTAGTTTTCCTCTTGCAACGCCAGGTATCAGGACATGCCTTACTGGTTTGCTTTGCCTCCTTATAGACTGTGCGGGACATGGACAGTGAGAAATCTATGGTGGGGGGGGGGGGGGGGGGTAGATATATACAGGTCTACTGTAAAAACGGTTTTATAACCCAAGACCCTAATTTTATCAAATGAGTCACAAAGTCGAATCTGTGACTCATAAATATTAGTAACGCTTGCGCCACCTGCTAAATAATTCGGGATTATTTACGTCTAGAGGATACAATCAACGTAACCGCATAAGGTTTATCTCACATGCTGTGTTGCCATGCAGCTAAGAAGGGATGCTGCGCACTTCGGTTCTTCCACACAGCGCACAATTCAAATCTATGATGTGCAAGATGGCCCCCAATGAAATTCCTTTGTGCATACTACGATGTACGCACAAACGACGTAGCACGACTACGATGGAGAACAAGGGCTGCAGTAGAGTTACTGTATAGTCATATACAGTAGCTCTAGGCTGCAGCAGAGCGGCAGGAGAGAGGATGCAGCAGATTGGACACCGAACTTTTCACTTTCTAAACCACAATGCGAAAAAATGCAAGTATATACAGTAACAGATACAATGGTAATGAATATTTCGTATAGCGCCTCGCGTGATACGGTGGCCGAAATGGTGCGATTAAAACAGGTGCTGCAAAAAAAGCTGGATTTCAATCTTGGGACCTTTTTTTACTGGAATCAAAATAATATTTAGTCAAGTGTAGTATGTATATGGTGACGTCTTTTTCTTTTCACATAACAGTGACAAGAATAAAAAAGACATCCCAGGTTCGTAAAACCTAGAGCTGAGATAGCTAAAGACTAAATGAAGTATGTGTAGTTCTAGAATGGTGGGGCATGGACATAGAGACAAATGCTCAGGACGAGTTGCACCGCACATTATACTGTGTCCCGACTTGTGCCCGTATACTTCGTTCTGACACATACAAGAGGCCACGATGCGGTGCAAGATTAATAGGCGTATATCTTATTGAGTCACCTAACCGACTGTCGCGACCATTTTCTCACTTTATTCTCACTTTCTCACTGCAAATGTCCAAACGAGAGAATTTTTGAAAGACGGCTATCGCTTGCACTACAGCAAGAATTGCCGTGCATAGGTTCCGTTATGGGAGTGTTCACATTTGCTCAATGAGATGACTTAATAAACCTAGATTTTTTTCCAACAAACTCAATAGACATGATGACTGTCGTCTGATAGTAACGTTGCTCTTGTATATGCAAAGAAAGCATTGCGCAATGAGCTTGAGCAGCAAAGCTTGCAGTGCCTTGCTTCTTTTATTACGGACTATGGTTGCCATATGTCCAAATGGCAAAATGTCACCACACCTTGTGATATTTTCACCGCGTGTTCTGCTTCTGAACATCATATTCCTGCCAGTCGCCATGATGTCGTTGTTATTATGCATCAGATTTTGTTCAAGATACGCTCATGGCATCAAGCTGTCCGTGCGTCGTGATCATTTTATCATCTCCTGCTCAGACGAGATCGTGGTATTAGGAAGAGTCACTTAAATACGAGATTCTGGAAGAGCAGCACGCAACGTAGGCATTGTTCTGCCTCCGAGTCCCAGGTTTGCACTGCTGTACTGAAACATGTTATCGCGCCAACTTAAAACGCCTCCTCTTGTACATTAAGTCATAACGACTGGATGGTATGCAGTTAAATCGATAAAGGCCGAATAACTGAAAAGACACGATAATCGTTCATAAGTGCGCGCCACGTTCCAGCTGTTTCATTCGAAGATTCGAATACTGCTCACTGCTCATCGCCATAGCCACCGCCTTTTAGCCACCATGTTTGCCTAATTGAGACCGAGACACAATGGTACTTTTCGCAGCACAAGATTGGCAACAAGAAAGGAAAAAAAGGCAACTTGTCGGATCATTTAAAAGCCTTATTAAATAAGATTCGCAAAATAACATTTCAATTATCAGCGGCGCGAAGGCCAAATGGGCGTTTGTAATTGCGAGGTGATAACAAATGTGCTTTTAGAACGTGAAACAGAAATGCCTTTATTGAAACACGCTGGTGGAAAGGGTTTGACTCATCTTCAGCGCTAAACCAAAACCGAGCTTGTCAGAAGCATGCGTAACCAAGCCTTAAATGTTACTTCACATGGCGGAAAGCCAAGCCACAAATCAAAAGAAAATAACTGTGCCACGAGTAAATCCCATTGCCTGAAAAAAGGCCCTGGATGCAGTCACGTGAAAGCGGTGTCGACCAGCGCCAATTAGTGTTCATTTCGTTTTTTCGGATGACAATCGCAAAGCGATCGGCAATCCTATTTTTAATACATGAAACAATCGTCGCTGAAACACCCGCTATATGTGTGCTGTCCTGTCGTGAGCCATGTCCGGCGATAACGTATTTTCGTGAAACGGAAGCCTACGGGAAACCTTGAGAAAAATTGTCCAAATGACTTATTATGGCATATTCATAACGCACACCTTACTTAACCTATGTATGATTATGTACGCGCGCAGTTCTGGCGACACGCCGGAATCGTGAGAGGCGAGCTGGTCTGCAACCAACCGCAGTGCGATGGCGACAGCCAACTGCCGGAGGCCCCACTTCAGCTGGATGACCTCGGCCCGTACATGCTGGATCACATCTGCTCCTTCCTCACACTGGCTGACGTGTCAAGCGAACATGAGGAACTTCGAGGCTGGCCTGGCCAACTCGTAGATTGAACTGTCTGCGGACACGAGGTGACGCAGCACTTGGAGAACACGGCTTGTGACACAACGTTGTGAACGACCGGATTTTTGAAAACACTTACGTGCGTCACTCTAGTGCTGCTCTTTGGCTTTGACAATGCAAGTTCACATTTTTGCGGCCTCTGCAGAGTGTGCCGGTTTTTACTTGGTATTGAGAGCTCTTTACACCAGTGTGCCTTGTTAGAGGGCAGCAATTTTAAAGGGGCTGCGTTGAAAACGCAGAAGGAGCAATACTTGAAGACGAAGAAAAAAATAGCAACTGCAGCACCCATTTTAGCATTTTAATGATATTGCAGCGTAAAGACATGGATTATCCGCAATAAAGTTGAGTTTAGTAAAATCTTGTCACGTTTCACAATTTTGTACTTGATCTGTAAGATTGTATTTTTCGCTTTGTAGCCGCTTTGTCTGTGTTGGTCTGTAGCGACGTTTTTTTTCTAGATGATTTTGTTCGTTTATGAAACTATTTCAATCTGACCCTTCGTTGAAAGCGAGCTAAGCAGACCAGGACACAGAGAAAGAGTAAACGAAAAGCATGGAGGTTAACTAGGACTGAACCAGGAGTTTACACATGGCATAGGGCATGGATAATAAGCGTTGAACGCGCATTGCAAACGCGCAACGGCACCATGACCCGTGCCTAGCGGCAGTTGACCGTAGCCTGCGCAGCCGAGCACTTCAAGAAAAAAAAGGAACCTTAAGTTAACGCCTAGCGATATGGAAGTCAATGGTCTATCTTGTACCGCTAAAAAGTTTTGTATTACCTCTATATGTACTCATAATTACTCATTCATTCAAATATACTAGCGTTTTTCTGTGTAGAGGGAGGAATGTCGTTCTTGAAAAAAAAAACGCGTGTGCAATTGCAGATTTTTCATCGCAGCAAAATTTTCTGAAAGAACAAAAATTCACGCAGGAACTCCTGGGAGATTACCAATATATATGCGTAAGCATTGTGCCACTAGCTCATCACCACGCGGCCCGGTGTCATTACGAATGTTATGAAGGTTTATCTGACTAGTATAAATGACAGCACTGCGGCGACATGAACTGCTGCGGACCGCGGCGCGAATTTATTCATTGACGCAAGCATAATACTGCAGGTGGCGGCGCCAGGTGCGCTGATGACGTTTGGCTCATTATAAGCCATTATCGCTCTTTAGCACATTTTCCATCCGCGTCGAGTTACTATGAACCGTGATCAAACGTTCTCCGGTGGTGACTGCGTATGCCGCGGCCGCCTTATCTTGAAAGCGATCTGCGATGGCGACAGAGTGCAGTGCTGATAGCGTCGTGTGCACTGTGCTCTCGCCGCATAGTTCGCGCTGCAGCGAGAGGCAGCATGAAGGAGAATTCGCTCGCTGCTACGGGCCCTATCTTGAAAGCGTTCTGCGATGGCGACAGAGTGCAGTGCTGATAGCTTCGTGTTCACTGTGCTCTCGCCGCATAGTTTGCGCTGCAGCGAGAGGCAGCATGAAGGGGAATTCGCTCGCTGCTACGGGCCATACCTTGAAAGCGATCTGCGATGGCGACAGAGTGCCGTGCTGATAGCTGCGTGTGTATTGTGCTCTCGCCGCATAGTTTGCGCTGCAGCGAGAGGCAGCATGAAGGAGAATTCGCTCGCTGCTACGGGCCATACCTTGAAAGCGATCTGCGATGGCGACAGAGTGCCGTGCTGATAGCTGCGTGTGTATTGTGCTCTAGCCGCATAGTTCGCGTGGCTGCGAGATGCAGCATGAAGGGGAATTCGCTCGCTGCTACGGGCCCTATCTTGAAAGCGATCTGCGATGGCGACAGAGTGCAGTGCTGATAGCTTCGTGTGTATTGTGCTCTAGCCGCATAGTTTGCGCTGCAGTGAGAGGCAGCATGAAGGGGAATTCGCTCGCTGCTACGGGCCCTATCTTGAAAGCGATCTGCGATGGCGACAGAGTGCAGTGCTGATAGCTTCGTGTGCACTGTGCTCTAGCCGCATAGTTCGCGCTGCAGCGAGAGGCAGCATGAAGGGGAATTCGCTCGCTGCTACGGGCCCTATCTTGAAAGCGATCTGCGATGGCGACAGAGTGCAGTGCTGATAGCTTCGTGTGCACTGTGCTCTAGCCGCATAGTTCGCGCTGCAGCGAGAGGCAGCATGAAGGGGAATTCGCTCGCTGCTACGGGCCCTATCTTGAAAGCGATCTGCGATGGCGACAGAGTGCAGTGCTGATAGCTTCGTGTGCACTGTGCTCTCGCCGCATAGTTTGCGCTGCAGCGAGAAGCAGCATGAAGGGGAATTCGCTCGCTGCTACGGGCCCTATCTTGAAAGCGATCTGCGATGGCGACAGAGTGCAGTGCTGATAGCTTCGTGTGCACTGTGCTCTCGCCGCATAGTTCGCGCTGCAGCGAGAGGCAGCATGAAGGGGAATTCGCTCGCTGCTACGGGCCCTATCTTGAAAGCGATCTGCGATGGCGACAGAGTGCAGTGCTGATAGCTGCGTGTGCACTGTGCTCTCGCCGCATAGTTTGTGCTGCAGCGAGAGGCAGCATGAAGGGGAATTCGCTCGCTGCTACGGGCCCTATCTTGAAAGCGATCTGCGATGGCGACAGAGTGCAGTGCTGATAGCGTCGTGTGCACTGTGCTCTCGCCGCATAGTTCGCGTGGCTGCGAGAGGCAGCATGAAGGGGAATTCGCTCGCTGCTACGGGCCCTATCTTGAAAGCGATCTGCGATGGCGACAGAGTGCAGTGCTGATAGCGTCGTGTGCACTGTGCTCTCGCCGCATAGTTTCGCGCTGCAGCGAGAGGCAGCATGAAGGGGAATTCGCTCGCTGCTACGGGCCCTATCTTGAAAGCGATCTGCGATGGCGACAGAGTGCAGTGCTGATAGCTTCGTGTGCACTGTGCTCTAGCCGCATAGTTCGCGCTGCAGCGAGAGGCAGCATGAAGGGGAATTCGCTCGCTGCTACGGGCCCTATCTTGAAAGCGATCTGCGATGGCGACAGAGTGCAGTGCTGATAGCTTCGTGTGCACTGTGCTCTAGCCGCATAGTTCGCGCTGCAGCGAGAGGCAGCATGAAGGGGAATTCGCTCGCTGCTACGGGCCCTATCTTGAAAGCGATCTGCGATGGCGACAGAGTGCAGTGCTGATAGCTTCGTGTGCACTGTGCTCTAGCCGCATAGTTCGCGCTGCAGCGAGAGGCAGCATGAAGGGGAATTCGCTCGCTGCTACGGGCCCTATCTTGAAAGCGATCTGCGATGGCGACAGAGTGCAGTGCTGATAGCTTCGTGTGCACTGTGCTCTCGCCGCATAGTTCGCGCTGCAGCGAGAGGCAGCATGAAGGGGAATTCGCTCGCTGCTACGGGCCCTATCTTGAAAGCGATCTGCGATGGCGACAGAGTGCAGTGCTGATAGCTTCGTGTGCACTGTGCTCTAGCCGCATAGTTCGCGTGGCTGCGAGATGCAGCATGAAGGGGAATTCGCTCGCTGCTACGGGCCCTATCTTGAAAGCGATCTGCGATGGCGACAGAGTGCAGTGCTGATAGCTGCGTGTGCATTGTGCTCTAGCCGCATAGTTCGCGTGGCTGCGAGATGCAGCATGAAGGGGAATTCGCTCGCTGCTACGGGCCCTATCTTGAAAGCGATCTGCGATGGCGACAGAGTGCAGTGCTGATAGCTTCGTGTGCACTGTGCTCTCGCCGCATAGTTTGCGCTGCAGCGAGAAGCAGCATGAAGGGGAATTCGCTCGTTGCTACGGGCCCTATCTTGAAAGCGATCTGCGATGGCGACAAAGTGCAGTGCTGATAGCTTCGTGTGCACTGTGCTCTAGCCGCATAGTTCGCGCTGCAGCGAGAGGCAGCATGAAGGGGAATTCGCTCGCTGCTACGGGCCCTATCTTGAAAGCGATCTGCGATGGCGACAGAGCGCAGTGCTGATAGCTTCGTGTGCACTGTGCTCTAGCCGCATAGTTCGCGCTGCAGCGAGAGGCAGCATGAAGGGGAATTCGCTCGCTGCTACGGGCCCTATCTTGAAAGCGATCTGCGATGGCGACAGAGTGCAGTGCTGATAGCTTCGTGTGCACTGTGCTCTAGCCGCATAGTTCGCGCTGCAGCGAGAGGCAGCATGAAGGGGAATTCGCTCGCTGCTACGGGCCCTATCTTGAAAGCGATCTGCGATGGCGACAGAGCGCAGTGCTGATAGCTTCGTGTGCACTGTGCTCTAGCCGCATAGTTCGCGCTGCAGCGAGAGGCAGCATGAAGGGGAATTCGCTCGCTGCTACGGGCCCTATCTTGAAAGCGATCTGCGATGGCGACAGAGCGCAGTGCTGATAGCTTCGTGTGCACTGTGCTCTAGCCGCATAGTTCGCGCTGGCTGCGAGAGGCAGCATGAAGGGGAATTCGCTCGCTGCTACGGGCCCTATCTTGAAAGCGATCTGCGATGGCGACAGAGTGCAGTGCTGATAGCTTCGTGTGCACTGTGCTCTAGCCGCATAGTTCGCGCTGCAGCGAGAGGCAGCATGAAGGGGAATTCGCTCGCTGCTACGGGCCCTATCTTGAAAGCGATCTGCGATGGCGACAGAGTGCAGTGCTGATAGCTTCGTGTGCACTGTGCTCTCGCCGCATAGTTCGCGCTGCAGCGAGAGGCAGCATGAAGGGGAATTCGCTCGCTGCTACGGGCCCTATCCTGAAAGCGATCTGCGATGGCGACAAAGTGCAGTGCTGATAGCTTCGTGTGCACTGTGCTCTAGCCGCATAGTTCGCGCTGCAGCGAGAGGCAGCATGAAGGGGAATTCGCTCGCTGCTACGGGCCTATCTTGAAAGCGATCTGCGATGGCGACAGAGTGCAGTGCTGATAGCTTCGTGTGCACTGTGCTCTAGCCGCATAGTTCGCGCTGCAGCGAGAGGCAGCATGAAGGGGAATTCGCTCGCTGCTACGGGCCCTATCTTGAAAGCGATCTGCGATGGCGACAGAGTGCAGTGCTGATAGCTTCGTGTGCACTGTGCTCTAGCCGCATAGTTCGCGCTGCAGCGAGAGGCAGCATGAAGGGGAATTCGCTCGCTGCTACGGGCCCTATCTTGAAAGCGATCTGCGATGGCGACAGAGTGCAGTGCTGATAGCTTCGTGTGCACTGTGCTCTAGCCGCATAGTTCGCGCTGCAGCGAGAGGCAGCATGAAGGGGAATTCGCTCGCTGCTACGGGCCCTATCTTGAAAGCGATCTGCGATGGCGACAGAGTGCAGTGCTGATAGCTTCGTGTGCACTGTGCTCTAGCCGCATAGTTCGCGCTGCAGCGAGAGGCAGCATGAAGGGGAATTCGCTCGCTGCTACGGGCCCTATCTTGAAAGCGATCCTGCGATGGCGACAGAGTGCAGTGCTGATAGCTTCGTGTGCACTGTGCTCTAGCCGCATAGTTCGCGCTGCAGCGAGAGGCAGCATGAAGGGGAATTCGCTCGCTGCTACGGGCCCTATCTTGAAAGCGATCTGCGATGGCGACAGAGTGCAGTGCTGATAGCTTCGTGTGCACTGTGCTCTAGCCGCATAGTTCGCGCTGCAGCGAGAGGCAGCATGAAGGGGAATTCGCTCGCTGCTACGGGCCCTATCTTGAAAGCGATCTGCGATGGCGACAGAGTGCAGTGCTGATAGCTTCGTGTGCACTGTGCTCTCGCCGCATAGTTCGCGCTGCAGCGAGAGGCAGCATGAAGGAGAATTCGCTCGCTGCTACGGGCCCTATCTTGAAAGCGATCTGTGATGGCGACAGAGTGCAGTGCTGATAGCTGCGTGTGCATTGTGCTCTAGCCGCATAGTTCGCGTGGCTGCGAGATGCAGCATGAAGGGGAATTCGCTCGCTGCTACGGGCCCTATCTTGAAAGCGATCTGCGATGGCGACAGAGTGCAGTGCTGATAGCTTCGTGTTCACTGTGCTCTCGCCGCATAGTTTGCGCTGCAGCGAGAGGCAGCATGAAGGGGAATTCGCTCGCTGCTACGGGCCCTATCTTGAAAGCGATCTGCGATGGCGACAGAGTGCAGTGCTGATAGCTTCGTGTTCACTGTGCTCTCGTCGCATAGTTTGCGCTGCAGCGAGAGGCAGCATGAAGGGGAATTCGCTCGCTGCTACGGGCCTTATCTTGAAAGCGATCTGCGATGGCGACAGAGTGCAGTGCTGATAGCTGCGTGTGCATTGTGCTCTAGCCGCATAGGTCGCGTGGCTGCGAGATGCAGCATGAAGGGGAATTCGCTCGCTGCTACGGGCCCTATCTTGAAAGCGATCTGCGATGGCGACAGAGTGCAGTGCTGATAGCTGCGTGTTCACTGTGCTCTCGCCGCATAGTTTGCGCTGCAGCGAGAGGCAGCATGAAGGGGAATTCGCTCGCTGCTACGGGCCCTATCTTGAAAGCGATCTGCGATGGCGACAGAGTGCAGTGCTGATAGCTTCGTGTGCACTGTGCTCTCGCCGCATAGTTTGCGCTGCAGCGAGAGGCAGCATGAAGGGGAATTTGTAATCAGCCGCCGGGGGTCATGTGACAGAGCGACGAAGAAGACGTTTGGTCATGACTTGAAGAAGACGACGCTCTGGACTTCGCGAGCTATGATCTTGTCAGCCGCTGCCATACTTGTAAATACACTGTAAATATATTTCTTGCTTCTTTTCCCCGTAACAATATGAAGAACTCCATCCATTCCCGTGGTTACATTATAATGTTAGAATTCATATCTAGACGCTGCTTTGAAGTCTAAGGTAAAAACAGTTTCCCCGTGAAAACTACAAACAACAAAAAACTCGTGAAGAGAATTTATCACAACGAAGACTGAAGGAGGGTTGGGAGGAGGAGGCATATTATGTAGGGTAGAAGCAGGAAAGGACCATAGAAAATAAAAACAATACTTTCAGATTTGCACCGATGGAAAACAAAAAAATTACACCATCTTCCCGAGGGGAACCATGGGCTGATGCGGAGCATCGTGGTCGTTATAACGGCGTTAATTACGTTGTTATTACGGTGTTATTAACGTTGTTAACTTGGTGTTATTACGTTTTTATTACGTGTTAACTTGCGTTGGTCACCATCACATCGCGTGAACGCCGTGCTGCTGCTCGACGTTCTCGAACCGACGCTGCTTCACGTTGCCGAAGCTCAGGATCCGCTGCTCGACGTTCACGAACCAACGCGGCTTCCCGTTCTCGAAGGTCGGGTTCCGCCGCTCGCTTCGTACGTTTACGTTGAACTTCACGGTCCCGAACCTCAGGTTCTGCTGCTCGACGTTCACGAACCAACGCGGCTTCCCGTTCTCGAAGGTAGGGTTCCGGCCGCTCGCTTCGTACGTTTACGTTGAACTTCACGGTCCTGAACCTCAGGTTCTGCTGCTCGACGTTCACGAACCAACGCGGCTTCCCGTTCTCGAAGCTCGGGATACGCTGCTCGACGTTGACGTTTCGAAGCGACTTCGCGTTCTCGAAGTGTGGAATCCGCTGCTCGACGCTGACGTTTCGAAGCGGCTTCGCGTTGGCGAACTGAATCTGGATCCGCTGCGCGTCGCCGACGTTTACGTTCTGCGTCGCGAGCTCTTCTCTGCGCAGCCTTGTCTTCAGAGGTGCTCGCGGTTCTGTTAATGAACTGGCTGCTGCTGTTTGAAGATGTGCCAGACAGTTCATTGACAGATTCGTTGGCGTCCATTCAGCGCATCGGACAGCGCAGCGTGATTAAACCGAAGCAGCAACTGAGGCAGCGGCGCATGCACCGGGTTTATATAAGCAGCTGGCGCGGAGAGGAGAAGGAGAGAGAGAGGCGCGCATGCGGGCGCTATCGCACAGGTGGTGGATGAAGACACGGAGGGAGAAGCGCGTTATCGAACAGATGGCGTGGAGAGGGGGAGAGGAGGAGAGAGGCGTTATCGCACAGCTGACTTGGAGAGAATGAGGAGAGGTGCGTACAGACGCCGACGCCGACGCCAACGACGCCGCGGAACAGGCCGCCGCTATAAGATGCACCGCATCTAAAATAAAATTCCTACACTACTACAAGGCTGGCCTCAGTTTCTCAGAACACTACTGATTGAATTGTGTGCAAGAGGTCAAGACGTAGTCTTAAAGCCCTTGACATGAAGATGGCGGTGAACTCGACGTGTTTTTATGCTTTTATTATTAAGACGACAGCGTTATATGTCTCATCGTTCAGTCGACCTTCAACGTCCTTGAGCGAAAACCGTGACGTCGAAGTGAAATCGTACACAATGTCGACTCGCTGTAGTAATTCCCTTACTGCACCACCTCGGCATCGTGTCTTACCTATATGCAAACGCTCACGCAAAAATTCTGATGGTGTACGGGTCACCGTCATCATCGTGTTAATTAAGATAGAGTAAATAAGGTACTCGAACCCGTGACCTTCTGTGGGAGTCAAACCCTCGAACTTATGTGTTAGACTCACCACCTTTGGCGTTAAGGTGAAGTTAATTAAGGCACAGCTAAATATTATAAAGTTAATTAAGGTATTCTAATCCACGACCTTTGCTGGGAGTCACACCCTAAACCTTGGTGGGAGTCGAGCCCACGACCTTTGGTGTTAATTAGGGCGAGGTTAATTAAGGCACAGGTAATTAGGGTAGCGTCAAAAAATGCACTCGAACCCGCTACTTTTGGGCGGAAAGACAAGTAATAAGAAGTAACAATGCATTGGGAATGAGAATGTCAAGTAATTTAATGTATGTAGCTTGAGCGCGTAGGCTTTCGCCTTCACTCTCTTTGGCGTTTGCTAAAGGGACTCTCAATTTTTTTTCTTCTATCTAAAGTTCCATATTGTTCTGAAACTTCTACATGGATGTCTTTCACGGTTACAGATAAGGGAGCCAGAATCAAACGAAGGACTCTATGGGAATGCAGCCAACGATTCGCACCAACAATTTCTTCATATTAACCGCCAATATCTTTTCTTTTACGTGACTGCGTAACACTTTCTCATCTAGTGACACGTGCTTATTGTTAAAGTTGTATTGACTGCTTACTGACGTATGCGATAAAAAGATTAATTGCATTGGTAGAGGTTCACTAGAACAACCCACCGTGGTTGCTTAGTGGCTATGTTGTGGGGCTGCTGAGCATAACGTCGCGGGATTGAATCCCGGCCATGGCTGCCGCATTTCGATTGAGGCGAAATGTGAAAACACTCGTGTACTTAGATTTAGGCGCATGTTAAAGAACCCTAGGTGGTCCAAATTATTCCGCAGACCACCACTACGGAGTGCCTCAGAATCGGATTGTGGTTTTGGCAAGCAAAGCCCCATAATTTCCTTGAGGTTCATTAGAAGATGGCGAGTGAAAAATATCATCAAGGGATGCCTTTTGAATAATCCAGCGTTTCGACAAGGGGACGTGTCTTCGTAAGGTAAACATGACGCCATGTCGAAACTTTGTGTCCAGCCTGGGAAATCACTTTTCCAACAGAACAATATTGGTTTCCTTTTATCTCAATGGTTATTATACACAATTTCCTTCCAACTACAACGTAGACGAGCCCACATACTAAACGGCACACGTGTGATTACCACGGCCAACACGATCCCCAAAGATTCTTTAACATAAGCGAGAAAAAAGGACGGCGTGAAAAAAAAAGCATACGACTTTGGTTTAGTTGGTTCAATCAGTAAGTAAGTATAGGCAGGACATTGCACAAAATCCGAACAAATAACGTCTTCCTTTTTTGTTCGTGTTTCTGCGTGCTGCCCTGCCTACACTTTCAGAAAAATAGAGCTTGAGATGCTGAAACCGTGCACCCTCTTCTCAATTAACCTTGTGACTGAGCTCATCGTGCAGGCCTTTGTGCTGCCATCGGCCCTGTGACAGAACCCGCAGTCGAGTACGCACAACGACTCGTGCACTGCTCTGGAGGATATTCCTAACTGCTTCAGTGTCCCGGCAATGAGAGCGCAACTGTGGCAATAGGCATAGATTACTTGCAGAAGGTTAGGGACATGCTTGCTGATGCCCGACATCACCTCCAGCCTAAAAAAATTACGAAGGGTTCCAATCGCCACGCCGTTCCAACTGATGGTAAGCTAGTTGGTAAACACGGTTCAGCATCCACAGTTCAGCTGCTACGTAAGAAACATGCCAGGGTGCGGCGTAAGTAGATAAGTTTATCACTAAATAAAATTATGGGGTTTTACGTCCCACAACCACAATCCGATTATGAGGCACGCCGTAGTGGGGTTTCCGCAATAATTTGGACCACCTGGGTTCTTTCACGTGCAGCTAAATCTAAGTACACAGGTGTTTTCTGCGTTTCTGCCCCACCGAAATGCGGCTGCCGTGCCTGGGATTCGTTAACGCGTCCTGGTGCTTAGCAGCTCAACACCGTAGCCACTAAGCAACAACGGCGGGTATGTTTATCACTCCAGGGGCGCTATAACGTTAAATGATTCCAAACTGTTTTGATTCCAAACTACTGACGTCAAATTTACGTAACCACCAACGCAAGCATCGGGCGGTGACCCGCAGCGTTGTGTGAACAACCCAACCAAGCACTCTCCTCGTTTATAGGAGGTCACCTTTGTTCGCTTTCAAAACCAATAACATTATCTACACTCAGCGGTTTTTCTTATCTAATTGGCTGACAAGAGGCGAGGAGCACGCTCCAGTAGAGAGGGTTTCGATGGGGCGGAGCCAGCACAGTGAAAATAGATAACCGCATGAAGATGGTGGTGCCGGCTTCACCAATTAGTCCGGTTCGCCTTACTCAGCTTGCGGTGGCTGGTCGAAAACGCGGCAGCGTGCAACGGCAGGATAAGAATGCCGCTAAAACGGATCCTCTGCAAGGAAGAGTTGGCAGAGCGATGTCGTATGCAAAGCTAAAGGGCTCGATAATGTTTTACTGCCACACAAAAAAGTTTATGATGCGCCAATAAATACATGCACAGGCAGGTGCGAGTAGCGTGGGCCCGAGTGATCGGTGGGCAGCTATCTTCTATTCCTTTCGGAACGGGGCAGTCTGTGGCTATTCAGAAATTTTTTTCAGTTTTGTTTGGCATATTAATTCGCGTACACGTCACATTGACGTGGTGAGTTTTCGCGGTTTTGTGAGGTCGCGTGACAGACAGGCGAAGTGGGCGTAGCCAAAAAACATTGGACCAATAGCAGAGGGCTAATGGTGAAAAGGCGTCGAATCAGGAATGATTATTTTTTATTTGTGCGGTTTAATGATGCATAATCAGGGTGCAAACTTTATATCAGATGGGGAGCTATTGCGGTTTTCGTGACGTCGCGTGACAGACAGGCAAAGTTGGGAGTGGCCCGAAAATGTTTTGACCAATCGTGGAGGCTGATTTCAGAAATTGGAATCAGAACAGTTTGGAATTATTATACGTTATAGCGCCCCAGTTTTAGTTGCGCGTTCTGTATAAATTGAGATGCCTCCAAAATTATTCAATTTTGTTTGATTTGTCACGTACTTCAGTGCCATCTCGTGACGCGTTGCAGGAGCATGACAAAATTACGGAGTCATCGCCGGCATTTCCATTTCCAGAGGTAACGCATGCCACTTTGTAAATGCTCTCACCCTCTCGCTGGCCATGGTATTCCGCGACAGCGCTTTGCGAAAGTCCCGCGCTTAACAGCGGATAGTTGCGCACGCAACGACTAATACCCATTCGTACACAGCGACTCAGCGGAACGCTATCGGGAACACTAATGCGCATGCGCACAACGTTCATAGAGACCGAGGAACTTAGAACGCTGCCCACGTTCCCCTACGAGACCGATTGAGTGGAGCGTTAGGTTGCGTCTTATTTGGTGACTTTGTCGCTTTACTGTCATGATGAGAACCTGTCACTGGCGTCTCTGGGAGACGCGTTTGTTAAACAAGCAAAATCAACGCAATTCGTGCAGCCACCGGTGGGCGTGAAATGTGAGAGGAGTGGAGCGTAAGCACCACTCTGCTAATACTGTCTAATGATTGCGCTTACGTATTAGGTGGCTAGCTTATATTGCAAGGTCACTGTGTCTGATAAACTATTGTCTAGTACCACTTCCCGTATTGCCTTCTGAGTCTGATATTGTCTTCGCTCCACACACCAGCACCTGTCTGCCTATATATTATCTCGACCTCTAATATATGGGAACGTACGGCGCATGCCTCGAATCATTGATTCCCGTCCCTATAATATCCAAGTGAAGAAAGTCTGCGGGTTTTAGGTTTTGTTGTACGTAAATATGTTTCGTTAAAGCGCAGCGTGTCTTTCGCACATGAGGACAGAATGGTTGAAGCGGTAAATAAAGCTACCTTTTCGAATAACCATAGTGAGATTATGTACTGCTACTAACATGAAGTACTACATATATGCCTATACGCACGTTTGTGCCGTTTGATATCAAACGCAATCGAGCAGCACCTTCGAAAATAGAAGAAAAAGAATCTCCGGCTTCGAATTGTCGGCTTGACTGAAGGCATCCAAGTTCCTACGGCTATATCTAAATCTGAAACAAAAAAAAAGTAGTAAGACCTGTTTTTCGTTGTCGGTTTGGTTTGGCAATAACAGCATGGGGTTGGGAGGGGGGAAGTCGCGACTATATATGAAGTAGAAATGTATCGGCGGAAATCGCAGGAATCATATGAATTTTTTTTCGGTAGACATTTATTTATGATTTTATTTTTTAAAGTTTTTTTAGTGATTTTGACCAATTAAACGATTTTTCACGTGAGCCAAAGTATATGTGGCACAGAATCTTTCTGTAACAAGATAACGTGAACTACTATATCTCCACCTAAAAGACAGGAGGCATTGCGCGAACAATCATCTCTACAACATAATACGTGTGTGTCGAAAACTTTTACCTTCCATCAAAGCAATAAAAAAAGCGCTTAATCTTGCACTCGACCGCGCAACGCTTGAAACAGCGAAGCTGGGCGATCGTCGCCCAGCATTTTCCGGAAGTGCGCGCGAACTTTTCATCTTGTTACTCATGATGATGGTAATTTCTTTTCGCGCGTCTCGGACTTACGGCTGTCACTGCGCGTTGCATAGCGCAGTTTGCAACACCGACACCGCTTTCCAATGCCGACACCGCGTTCCAGGAGACCCACTTCGTGAATGCGTCTCTCTCTCTCTCTCTCTCGCTCGCGCTCTCTCATAGCGCGCCGCACCTGCACTGCCAAGCGCCTCCGGCCTTCACCCAGACGCACCGGCGCCCCGACCCCTGCAACGGCCCGAAAGCGCAAGCGCCGCAATGTCGCCGCAGCCCCCCCCGGTATGCTGCATCCCCCCCAGCCACACCACAAAGCCGCCCCAGTTTGAGAGAAGCTGAGACCACAACCGGTTCGCCACAGCACACCGAACTGGTCTCGCCTCCCCCACCCGCGCAGCACGAAGTGGTCACGCACTCCCCCCCACCCCCCCAGCAGCCTGATACAGCAGGGGACGGTGCGGCAGACGAAAAGAGCCCGCATACAAGTACGCTCTCCAGTCCCCCCCTCTCATCCGCTTCCACGAGCCCTTCCGAGAGCTCCTCCTCCCCCCCGCCATCGACCGAGAACACCCCGAGCAGCGAGGACACCTCCTCTCCAGCTTGCACCCGATCCCCTTCCCCGTCGGATCGCGAGGCGCCCGAGCTGTCAGAGGGAGAGGAACCAGTCCAGCAAGTCCACCACGTGGCCCACGCGCGGGCAGAGGTAGAAGAACCGGCAGAACCGGCTGCTCAACCCCCCGCACATCACGGAGCACCCAAGCTCCCGGAGGGAGAGAAACCGGTAGAGAGCCAACAACTTTCAGAGCACGTGGCACACAAGCTCCCGGCGAGAGAGAAATCTCCCCAGCGACTTCCCCCCCCCGGCGGACCAGGTTGACACTGCTCTACTGGAGAGAGGGAAACCGGTCCGACAGCTGCCTTCCCCGGCGGAAACGGCGCGCCCCAGCTGTGTGCTTGGTACCCTCGCCCCCCTGGTCGAGGATGCGTTCCCCCCTCTACCCCCTCCAGGCAAGCCGCCCCTCCCCCACCCTGGCACAGAGGCAAGCCTGCCACAGGCAAGGAGGGAAAAAGACAACCAGCTGAAGGAGTCAGCTGTGGTACCAAGGAAGCAGCCTAGTGACCGGGCCGGCACACGTGCACTCAACGGTGCCCCGCCCCCTCCAGCGATGCGAAACCGCAAGCGCCGCCGCCGCGGAGGCCGTCGACAGCGTCCTCGCCGCGCCCCAACCCTTCTGCCTTTGCGGGAACCCTGCGACACTGTGTTGTATCGCCCCCTCGCCGGGATGACAAACTTCCTCGCACACTCGCAGGAGGCGATTGCGGCACAGCTGTCGCGGGTGGCTGGCGCGCACCGGGTCAGAGTCAACTTCCGACTCAACATTGTCGCGGTTGATGCTGCCACCGACGCTCCACTGGACCCGCTCCTCGCAGTCACAGAAATATGTGGCGTCCCGGTTCGCGCGACGACGGCCCCGGCCGACTCCTGCACGGGATACGTCTTCGGCGTCGACCGCAACCTCAGCGATGACACCCTGCTGGCGAACATCGAGTCGGGTGTTGCGGTGCTTGGGTGCTTCCGTGCGGGCAGAAACATTGTCCTCCGCTTCGCGGGCAGGAAGCTCCCTGCTGAGGTCGCACTGTTTAAGGTGCGCCGGTCCGTGCTCCCGAAGCGCCCGCGTCCTAGGCAGTGCCACCACTGTGGCGCCTACGGCCATGTGGCCGCGACCTGCACCTCGGAACAACGTTGCCTTCGTTGTGCGGGTGCCCACAAAACGTCCGGCTGCACGGCCAAACAAGCCACCTGCCTGAACTGCGGCGGCCCTCACGCGGCGACAGAGCCGCGCTGCCCCAGCTGGCTGCACGAAAGGAAGGTCGCCGAGACCCTCGCCTCGTCTGAGCTGCCGATATCTCGCCGCCAAGCTACCGTCCTAGTCCGCACCACGGGACAACGCACCACACAGGGACCGCAACAACTCGCCGTCTCCCGTGTCCCGTCCCGAGTGCAACCTGGCCGGAGCTTCTCCGACGCCGCGGGCGACCGCCCGGCGAGGTTGCCCGTCGAGGGCAACACGTCGACGCCTCCGCCCCGATCGCCCTCGGCGTCTCCCGACTCACGCGACGCCGTCATCGCGCTGTTGACTGCCGCGCTCGCGTTCGCGACAGAGTTTTTGCCGCAGGACTGCCCCGCACGCCCACTGTGCGCGGCCGCCCTTGCCGCTCAACGTACACTGGCCAGCCATGGCAGTTAGACCTCAGGGTGCCTCTCGGCCGCGCATATTGCAGTGGAACTGCAACTCCCTGCGCCGCCGACACGCTGAGCTCGCAGAGCACCTTCCTCTGCACGACTACGACGTCCTCGCTTTACAGGAAACGTACGCACGTGCAGAGGAGGTCTCGCTGCCGGGCTACATCGGCTACAGCAGTGCGTCGGACTGTGCCATGGCTGAGTGTGACGCTGCGCCGTGCTCCGATGACGCGCATCCGCCTGGCCGCCCCCGCGTCGCAGTCTACGTGCGAGCCGCCCTTCCTCATGCGCGGGTCCCCACGGACCACCTGTGCTCCGCGATGATCGAGTGCGTGGCCGTCACTGTGCGCGTGCGCGGCACCAACACATCGGTGGCCAGTGTTTACGTTCGCGCGGGTTCCCGTCGCGCTGACTACTCGTTTGTTGTGCGCCTCACTGCGCTGCTCTCGCCCGACACCGTCGTATGCGGCGATTTCAACGCCCACCACGGTGACTGGGGCAGTGCCAGGAGCAATGCGCGGGGAGGGGACTTGTCGTCTGCCGTCGCGGCTGCGGGCCTCACCGTCCTCAACAGTGGGGAAGCGACGTTCGTGCGCCGGGACGGAGTCGCCACAGTGATCGATCTGGCGCTTGTCTCGGAGCGCTGCTCTTACTCCTGGCAGCGTGCTCCGGACACCGCCGGATCCGATCACTACCCCATCACCCTGTGCCCCACCAGGCCAAGTCGCGGAGCCACGCGCGTGTACGCTGTCGTGCGGTGGCCGCTTTTCCGCGAGATGTGTGCGAGACCGTCGCGCTCCAGTGATTACTTCGCGCACATCGCGGAGTGCGCGGGCCGTGCCACGACACGCGTGATCGTCCCCGCCGGCACGCCCTGCCCCGACATCAAGTTGCTGAACGTCCGCGCGGCTCGTCGACGTGCTCAGCGACGCGCGGTCCGCTCCGGTGCCGCCGCGGACTGGACTACGTACAATCGTCTTGATGCGGTGTGCAGGCGACACGCGAGGCAGCTGCGCCGACGTAGCTGGGCGGGCCTCTGCTCGTCACTCGCAAAACCCCGCAACCAACACCGCGGCTGGCGCGTCCTGAGTGCGCTGCTGAACCCCAGGACACCACGGTTCCCTGTGCTCGCCATCGCTGTGGCGCACGGCATCAGTGAGCTAGCGCTCGCCGAACAGCTGGCGGACGCCTTTGCTGCTGCCGCCACCGCTCCCCTCCTTGGTGTGCCTGCGGTCGCGCTGCGGGCGCTCTACGTGGCTGTGTTCGTGCGGGGTGGAGATCAGTCAACCCACGCGCAGGCAATCACAAGTCTGTGCGAGGAAGACTTCACCTTTCACGAGCTGCAGCGCGTGCTGCGCCGAGGACGGCGCCGCAGTGCGCCCGGGCAGGACGGAGTCACCCACCAAATGCTGCGCAACCTGGACGAAGATCAGCGACACCTCCTGCTCAACGCATTCAACGGTGTCCTGCGCAGCGGGTGCCTCCCGGAGTCCTGGCGCTCCGCGCTCGTGGTGCCAGTGCTGAAGAGTGGCAAGCCGCCTCGCAGCCTCGCCTCGTACAGGCCCGTCTCTCTAACGTCAGTCCCTGGCAAGACGATGGAGGCGATGGCCTTGTCGAGGCTCCAATGGATTGCGGATGTCCGCGGTGTTTTTCCGCCTGAACAGTGTGGGTTCCGCACGCATCGCTCCGCGGCCGACTGCCTTGCCGCCGTTGTGGGCACGCTGGAGCAGGCGAGTCGCGACGGCCACGCCGCGTTCCTGCTGCTCTTGGACGTCCAGAGCGCGTTCGACTCCCTGCCCCACGACACCATCATCTCGGCTGTGCGCGCTCTTGGTGTAGAGGGCAGGTTTCTGGCGTACGTGCGGGCCTTCCTAACCGACAGGTCGTCCGTTGTTCGGGTTGGGCGGGCGACCAGCTCGCCCCGTTCAGTGACGTGCGGTGTGCCTCAGGGGAGTGTGTTGAGCCCCTTTCTGTTCAACCTCGCACTCGCGCCCATCAGCGAGTGCGTGCTCAGCAGTGGGCACCTCCCTGTGCGTGCCGTTGTCTACGCGGACGACGTGGCGCTCTTCGTCCGTGGCCCGCCGGCGGCGATGGCGCGGATGCGTGTGCAGCTGCAGGCGGCGGCGGATGCGGTCGGCGACTTCCTGCGGGCCATCGGCCTGCGCTTGTCGGCGGCAAAGTCGGAGGCCATCATGGTCCATCCGCGCGCTGCTACCCGGCGCCACACTGGCTGCGTGGTCGTCGACGGTGTCCCCCTTCCCTGGCGGCTGACGGTGCGCTACCTCGGGCTCACCATTGACCATCGCCTGACATGGTTCCCTGCCGTGAAGCGGCTTCGCGCTGCCATGCGGAAAGTTGAGGGCGCGGTGCGGGCGCTCCTCGCGCGTGGTGACGGCTGCCCCCCCTCGTTCGCGGTTGGCATGTACGGTGCAGTGGCGCTGTCCAGGGTCCTGTACGCGCTCCCACTGTGCAACCTGCGACCGCATCTGTGGCGACGCATCGACGCCGACCACCGACGAGTGCTTCGCATGTGCCACGGCCTGCCCAGTGCTTCTCGTGTCGCAGAAACGCTCGCGGAAACCGGCGCCTGGCCCGTCTCCCTCACTGCCGATCTGCGCGCCCTTGGCCACTTGGAGCGCCTCTCCCGTGCCCCCGGTGCCGGCCCCATGCTGTCATACCTGCGCGAGCTGCCCAAGTCGCGTGTGGGGGAGCTCCTCGAGCTCTTCGACAGCCTGGTGGTCGACGCCCCGGCCTCCCCTGCAGCCTGGCCGCCACCAAACCAGCGTGTGCCGTTGCGCGTGTGCCTCGACCTGCCGGGCGTCCGCTCCAAGCACCGCACGCCTCGTTGCGCTGTGGTGCAGGAGGCTGCTGCTCGAATACACGATGACCTGGTGGGGAGGGCACACCTGTACACTGACGGTTCTGTCCGCCAGGACGGTTCCGCGGCCGCCGCCTGCGTTGTGCCGCACCTCGATGTCGCGAGACAGTGCCGCCTGTCCTACCGAGCTTCCTCCACCACAGCGGAGCTTGTGGGTCTCCATCTGGCGGCCGACATCCTCGAAGAGTCGCCGTTCCTGAACCGAGTGGCGATTCTTTGCGACTCGAGGTCCGCTTTGCGCCAGCTGCTGCTCGACGAGCGTGCGCCGCCACTGGCACAGCGCGTTGCCTGCAGGCTGCATGCTCTACAGCGACAGGGGTGCGACCTGTGCCTCCAGTGGATACCGTCGCACGTCGGTGTCGCCGGGAACGAGGCAGCTGATGACCTGGCAAGGCGCGCCCACGATCCCATATCCCCGCTGTCGACGCGAGTCAACTCGTTTGACGAGGCGCGGCTTCATTTCAAACGGGAGCTCGCGCTGCGCCACCCCGACAGCCGCGTCGCGCGCGGTCGCCCGCCACGCCTGCTTCCGGAATCCGGCTTCACGAGGAGAGAGCGAGCCTTCCTCCTCGCACTCCGGACCGGTTCCGTCTGGCCCGCCGAGCGCAAGCACCGCCTCCGCGGAGCCTCCTCGCCCCTCTGCCAGGACTGCGGTGCTGTCGAGACGCTGCAACATCTGATGTGCGAGTGCAGTGCTTCGTCGACGGCGCGCGCTACTCTTGCCCGCGTTTACCGCGCGCAGAACCTCCCCTGCTTGACGGTGGAGGACGTCTTGCACCCCTCGGGCTGCACATCGAGCCACGGCAAACTCTTCCGCGCTCTGTTGAACTTTGCCGACGACGTGGGTTTGGTCGACCGCCTGTAGGCCTCCTCCCGTGTGGGCTCCCGGCGGCTCTTTCGGGGCCGCCCGGGGTGCTGTGTTGGCGTTGGGGTCTGGCGGGTGCCTCTCGACGGCTACGCCCTTCCTCTTTTGTTTGTTTGTTTGTTGTTGTTGTGTTTATTGTTTTTATTGTTGTTGTTGTTGTTGTTGTTGTTACTTTTTTTTGTTTTTTTTTTCCCCTTACGACCTGTTCAAATTTCCGACAGTGTGCGACGCGAACCCCACGCGCCTGCGGCGCCTTAGATGATGCTGCTGCTGCTTCCGCTCCTGTGCCTGCGACCTCTTTCCCTTCTCTTTCCTTTCACTCCCCATCCCCCTGTGCAGCGCGGTTGAGGTGTCCTCTATTGAGAGACAGTTATCGCGCTGCACTTTAACCCAATCTTTCACCCTTTCCAACAAAAATCTCTCTCTCTCACCTGTTCAAACCGCAGAGCACGAGCGTACGAACGGGCCAGCTGTGGACGAAGACGACGACGCTCGGACGCAGTCATATGGTTCGCATAAATGCATGTTTTGCAAGCGTGGCTGTATAGCCTAGTGGTTACGACGCTCGCCTTGGGACCCGAGGGTACGCGGGTTCGAATCGCGCCTCGGCGAAGGAGTTTATTTGGTAGTTTCTTGATACGCACCAGAAATTACGGCTGGCTTAAATAGCTTCGCTGTTAAAAACTTTACCTAGGGAAAGAAACGGTGGTTCTGAAGGCTTCCGTGCAATCCTACACTTCTAGAAATAAAGCGAACTCATGTTATCCTGCTTGTTACTGCTGTCAGAATAAAGACGCGATACATTCGCTAGCATTTTTGTACCGATTGGCCCGCTGCTTTCGTAATGTATTAATAGTTATAGAAAAAGTCTGTTTTTCGCGCTTTCTTCTTGATTACGTTCCAAAGCGAGGATATTAAGGTGAACAAAGCCTTTCTTGAATTAAGATTAGGTACTAGCGGCGACCATCATAGACCCAAAAATGGCAGATGAAATTGTGACCTCTTTACAAAATATAAGAACTGTCGAAACACAGTCTATATAAGTGGGAAAATATACAAAGCCACAGCCACTACTTTATTTTGAGATTTGATTTCAGAGAATGTCTGTATATCTCTTAACTGATGACCCTGTTGCCAAACATTGCACTCCCCTTGTGGGTCTGCAGGTCGGCGGCTTGTTGTCCTGCAACGTCCTGGTAAGTTCGTTCGGTAAAATATTTTTGATTGGGAAATTGAAGCAGCTCCCGTCATTGAGTTCTCAGAGTGAGGCTCTCCTGTACAATAACTCACGACTGTAATATTTGTACAGCAAACGGCGATGATAAAGCATCCCATTCGTGCAATATATTTAAGGAATTTTTCTTATGGTGTGTGCGGCGTACAATGTACAGTCAACCACAAAAGTTTACGGGCCACGGTATCTCAGAAAGTGTTCATTCCTCGAGTAGCCTGTAGCAGTAGCTAGTAAAACTGTATACGACAATGTTAGCATATTCTAGTCCAGGCCCGATATGCAAATTGCAGGCTGCGTTGTGAGGCAACGGAGATATTCAGCTTTTTCTCAGATTTCATGGCCCCTAATATTTTGCGGTTCACTGTACGTTGCTTGAATTGAACTGAAGTAGCGTGCATCGCATAGCTGCTTAGTTGAACACGTCTTATGAAGGGTAAAAACAGCACAAGAACGACGACCGACAGAAGAACTTTTATTTGTGCGGTTTAATGATGCATAATCAGAAGAACACAAACCAGAGGTGTTTGGGTTGTGTGTTCTTCTTCTGTTCGTCATTATTTTTCAGCTACTTCATTCAAGGATGCGACAAAAGAATAAGAAAAAGGTTTGCACGTGGCATTCAATACTTTCCCGTCTCTTCCAATTTGGCTTCGGCAGGCTCGTCTGCTGCAATTCGATTACTTAATAAAATAAAACAATGTTCACGTTTTATAGCTTGCGCACCTTATATTAATATGGCGTCCGTCGAATATTTCTTTTACGATGTCACGAAAGCGGTTACCGCTCCGAAATGTATTCCAAGGTGGTGAACATCCAAGCTGTTTCAAAAGGAGGGGACGAATTCATAAAACTTCTTGGTGTAAGAGCTTAGTGCAGGACGTCTTAGCATATCAGATCTCGAGTATCGGGGTTAATTCGAATTTTCGCTTACGAACTATCCTGACTTAACTGGCTTTCGTGAATACACTGGCACCTTTTTTTTCAGAGTCCGTCAATCAACACCAAAACAGAATGAACGATGAACTTTGATTTGATATTGAGGCTCTTTGCTCCTTGAAACGGTATGCGTTGGATACACCACTTTTTTGAGATATCAAGTTTATCACCTTCCTTTTTTTTCATAGTTACTCAAGAAATTTGTAATCATTCAAAGGTATTTCATAATCAGTTTCAATTTCATATGCTATTTATTTTTTGGCAGTTAGTGTTCGTCATCCTAAACCCATTTTAAATATATCGGGATTATAACAGTTGGAATGAGCTTCTAATGCAATGCAGTCGCTATGGATAAATGAATAACAAAAGTTGCAAGGGAATATTTCTTCCAGGAAAGTCAAAATTAGAAGTCAATGCAAATATAAGCTTACTTCTATTCAAGACGTAGTCTGCACTTGGTAACCGCTCCTATATTTACTGAATCTTTCTCATTTTAGCACTTTCCCAAAGATCTAACGACACAGATACACAACGTTGGACATATTAGCGAAGGCTACGAGCTAATGGCGCAGATCAATAACCAACGAAAATCTTTGTGAAAGCATCGTGGTGTCCACAGACTCTCAACTCTGGGGCCGTTTTCACAAAAGGCTTTTACGCTAGAGTTGTTCATTAAAAAATATCGTCCAATACAGGAGCAGGACATATATGTAGCAAAGGCGGCTGACACATGGCAGAGATCACTTACGAAGAAAAAGCTTTGTGAATTTTACCCTTCATTTTTACTCAGTTG
Source organism: Dermacentor silvarum (assembly GCF_013339745.2). Lineage (NCBI taxonomy): Eukaryota > Metazoa > Arthropoda > Arachnida > Ixodida > Ixodidae > Dermacentor > Dermacentor silvarum. Next base: position 297,165,090 of record NC_051154.1, read on the forward strand.
TCTTAAATTTTCACTTTTGTCACCAACACACTTCCTTGAAGAAGCACATCGCTCTCACTGTTGTGGGTAGATTCGTAGTCGCATACAGAGGTTCAGATGCGGGAGACCAGCAGTGACTTCGGCGATTTCAGGTGACCACTGAGGCTGTAGCTTGCACATTATCTGTTCTCCATGCAGCATATAATGCTCGCACCAAAACACATGTTGCAGCAGGATGGCCTCCACTGCCGTCACCTGCGGGCAGTTTGTACATGCACCGTACAAAGCATATAGTTATTTATGCACAAGATGATAATTGGATCGACAATGCATTGCTGCGTTACTGGAAGAAAAATAACGAAGTAGATAAATTGACCAATAAGCCACCATACAAACAATCCCTTCACGTATACAAAAGTACGCTTGTAGAAAATATCCCGCCACGGTAGCACAGCGGCTGTACGACCTTCTGCGTAATGCAAAAACGACTTGTGCATCTTGTGCATACTTTGCACATATAATCCGTAGCCCACCAATATGGTGTACCTTATAATACATTGGGAACTTTTGGGACGGTGAACCCCACAATTATCCTTTTTTTTTGGGGGGGGGGGGGGGCACGTTGACTGGAAAGCGGTTGCTAACAACCCTGCGTGCTTTTTACATAACTAATGTACACTACAGGTAAATTTAGTGTGTGTGTTTGTGTGTGTGTGTGTGTGTGTGTGTGCGTGTCAATTCAGGGCTAAATAGAAATTGCTACGTTTAAAGACGTCATATGAAATGCTTACAAATCTCTCCGCTTACCTGGGAGGAACAAAAATGGCTGCAATTGCATATTTTCAAGAAATCTGGCCACCATACGGATGACGTGTACCGATATATTCAAATATATAGGGCAATTATGTGCTCTGACAATAATAATTCCATGCTTGTCTTCGAACAATTTTAATGGGTCATAAAAGCACGTAGATTCTATTTCCCGGTCTCCTCGGTGAACGGCGCGAGGGGTAGTATTTATATTGTCTTGAACCGACGAACGATAACGCCACAGCTTTTCTCGAAAGTAATATTAAGGCGTTCCTCAGTGTCATTCTACCGTTATCCGTGATATTTGCAAGGTTCACAAAACAACGGCAGAAGACACCAGCATCGAATTGAGTAAAAGCAGGGGGAATGCTAAAGTGTACTGTATGGAGAAAATTTCATGTTTCTGGTTTGGACAGAAGTATTGGAATTATTAGACGCTCGTTTTCTTCGGCTTTCTTCCATGCATGATATGAGAATTTTCATTAGTTTCTCCACTGTCGTCGGTTGCTTGTAACAATATACAAGCCACCATGGTTATATTTAATGAAGCTAAGGGGCATATTGTGGGTAATGGGCCCGCAGAGTTCAGAAGATGGATTATTCACGGTCCTTTGCAAAAAATGACAGTAACATTAGCATACGCCGAAAAGAGGAAAGGCGAAAGCCTGCGCGCTCAAGAGACATTGATTAAATTACTTGACATTCTCATTCGAATGCGTTGTTAATTGCTTTTTCCGAAGTCGCGGCTTCGTGTGCCTTAATTAACCTCACCCTAATTAACACCAAAGGTCGAGAGTGTGACTCTCACCAAAGGTCGTCGGCTGGAGTGCCCTAATTAACTCTATATTAATTAACTGTGCCTTAATTAACTTCGCCTTAACGCCAAAGGTGGTGGGTTCGACTCCCACATAAGATCGAGGGTTCGACTCCCACCGAAGGTCGTGGGTTCGAGTGCCTGAAATAATTCAATTTCAATTTATGCCACGACGACAGTGACCCGTGCACCATCAAAACTGTTGCGTGAGTGTTGCCTGCTTGACCTACGCACAATCAGAATTGGTGCTGGAGAGTTTCTTGCTTAGTCATAGAAGAAGATGATGACTATGAGCCGCACACCATCCCGATCCTTGCGTGAGCGTTTGCATATACGTAAGACACGATACCAGGTCGGTGTAGTAAGTAAATACTACACCAAGTCGTCGACATGGTTTTCGCTCAAGTACATTGAAGGTCGACTGGATGATTTTCGCCTTCATAAAGTACATTTCCGAGGTGCACCGGAGCGTTTTGAGTGTGTTAGAGCGATAGCTCTACTGCTCCAGGTAAAAACCCAGAACGCGCCTGGTTCCATAAATCTGACCATCGATCAGGCTCAGCCAAGGTCAAACTGGGACTTATTCTGCCACTACCGGCGGAACACTCGCGGAACGATTGCGATGGGGCGCGGGTCAAGCACGCAACGCTCACGCAACAAATTTGATGGTGCGCGGGTCACCGTCGCCATCGTGTTAATTAGGATAGAGTTAATTCAGGCACTCGAACCCCCAACCTTCGATGGGAGTCCAACCCTCGAGCTTATGTGGGAGTCGAACCCACAACCCTTGGCGTTAAGGCACAGTTAATTATTATAGAGTTAATTAGGACACTCGAACCCACGACCTTTGGTGGGAGTGCGCCGAGTACTGGTAGCTTTGTATGCGCTGCGCTTTCGATGCTTAGTTCGCGTCGAAGAGAGACGCAGCCTGAAGGTCAATTCGCTCGCTACTGCTGACGGCGCCGGGCAGCGTCTGTGTCCTTTGCCAAAGCAGGCAAAACATTTATATCGCTCGACAAACTTGGTCTAACTATGACCAATGTTCTGGCAATGTACACAGCGTATGTGTGAATTACTGTCTTTGTAAAATGTGTTATGTAGTGCTCGAAAGCGTTATGTCATAGCTGCCAACCTGCGAACTTTTTTATTCGTAAAATCAAGCTGAAATGGCACCGAAACGGCAGGGGGGATGGGAGTGCTGGCCCTGATCACACGTATTTTCAGGAATACAAACGCACTTTATTACAGATGAATTTAACTTAGAAGCCGCACACAAGCCGCCGCAATCTTGGCACAGTAAACAGTGAAAATCAGCACACTGCTTTTAGATCACAGTGACATTTCCAGTGACAGCTTCAGGAATATAAACTTGCTCGAAGTAAGTAAGTATCGCTCTTGCATTTTTTCAGCATCAGAATACCTCCATAGGAAGGTTCAGGGAACGGCGAGCGAAACGCTTTCGTAAACGCAATTTCTTCTTCGTAAAACTTGGCATAATATTCGTAAAATCGCAAAACGAGCAGTCACATCGTAGGCATTGCAGAGAATTCGGGAGATGTGGCAGATATCGCTATAAGCTTGCATGGATTCACACGGAACACTCATATGCGGGCAATTTTCTTTAAGCATGTGATTCAGTTACAGGCAACTGAAGCTCCAACTGCCGCTGCTGGGAATCGACAGCTTCGCTGTAATTTGAGTGGCGATTCTTCAACCTCACACAAGTGTGCTGTAAGTCTTTTCGTTCCTTCGTGATAGCAGTGCTATGCGACAGGCATTTCTGCTTCGTATTTTTAAGGCCGTTATTCCAGCAGAGTTTTTCATCATATACGGCGCTGCACAACGCTAACAGCGAACATCATAGAGCAAAGCGTAACCGGTCACTCGCAAAAACGGACAAAGCGGTTTGTGAAAGCACTCCTATATATTCACAAAGTTTCTCTTCCGTAACACTGTTTCCTGTTCCGCAGCTTCACGAAAAGCTCTTTGTTTAAACAATGTTTGAGAAAATGCTCGGCCAATCATCTGGCTGCATTTATGAAACGAATAACCTGCATCGCGCTACATCTTCATTTTGAACACGAAGACTGGGAATGTAAGACTTCCCAGAAACTTTCATTTACCATATAATTTCTTTCCGTAGGCCAGTTTGCTTACCGTGTTGAAGGGTTGCCCGAAGCGTAGCAGTTGGTCACGGATCTTTATCCCGTTGTGTGTCTGTGACAGATCACCTGTGACAGCGCAGCTATCGCGCCACGGGGATGTCACCAGGAAAGCCAGGCTGTTGTCCCATCGCCCACAGTATACCGAGTGCAGCTGCGCTGTCGCCACTGTATCTACCACCTTATCCCTGTTCAGGCCCATGAGCAGCAGTGATGTCGTCTGGGTGCAAAAATTATTTTTGGTGGTAGGCGAGACCAGATATTGTGACAAACAATACAAGAAACGATTTACGCCGTGATACATTTCAATGCTTAGTCCAAGTATTACACCTTCTGACCTTGTGCACACATTTGAGGTTGCAACCTTTTAGTGTCAGTTTCTCGAACTATGTACTTCCGAAGTACCACATATATTGAGCAATATGTAAAGTGATCTCAATTTTTACCTAACATGAATCCATTTCACTTCCATGCGACAAACAACAAGAGGCAGAAGTTCACTGAATGTGCTATTCCATTTCAAGGAAAGTTCGTTCTGCTGGGGCTTTCACCAACACTGGCAAATTGGCAGTCTTTCCATTGTCGTGGAGATTCCAGCAACCTTTATTGTGATAGCAGTTAAACGGACACTCCAAGCGCATTTATGCCATCGCCATCGCCGTCGCCATGATGGTACGTATAAAGTCCAAGGGCAATAACACTGTCGCCGCATGCCGTATATATGCTGTAGGTGCGAGTGAAACCGTGCGAGGGGAGCATATACTATCGCGCCTCAATCTGAGGCCCGCATGAGAGGGAAGCTAAAGGAAACGCGGCCTCTCCGTTGAGCGAAAGGCTGTGGGTGAATGGGACAGAGGGAGCGGTGGGGGAACGGCGTTGTTTTCTGACAGCAACTGCGTATCTCGCGACCACGCGTATGGGGAACCGACCATCCCTGCTCAATCTCGCGGTCGCAGGGAGGTAAGCGCGAAGGAACAACGGGAAGGAAGGGGGGCGGCGTTTACTCGGGCACAAACTGCGTACTTTGCACGGCCGGGCGCGGTCACGCGCGCCTTATCTTGAAGGCGATCTGCATACGGCTCATACCTCTGTGCGTGCGGCGTTCTCGTGGCTCAGTTTGAGTTGAAGCGATAAACATCAGGAAGGACGCTTCGCTCGCTGCTGCTGCCATGCACGCTTACTGACGCTAACGTTTTCACAGTGAGTGTTCGCTGCCATGGAGTGTGATGTGTTCATGTTTGCCTCTGCACGCTGACACCATGCTTGTTAATTTAGTTAGTAAGCGAATAGTTCCAAGTGTATACCGCCGATAAACCTACTATCTTTACTTCGTATAGCTGTCTTCTAGCTTGCCAGGGCAATCGATGCTTCGCCTTTCGCGCGAAACTGTGGCATGTTTTATAAGTTATTTCGTAATTAAGCAAGCAATCATAGTAACCTGCATCCGCAAAACACTAAAGGGTTCGAAAAACAGTTCTGAGGCTAGAACTGTGCGTAGAGAACGTAATATAAATCGCGATGTTGCGAAATCAGCAAGGACAGCAGGCCAATGGCAGACAACTCTTACGAATGCTCAGCTTGCGAGTTCCGCCCATGTTATTCATGAAGACGAATGAAGCTTGGCATTCACACTGATTCGAGATTTACGTGCTCCTAAATTAGGATTGGTCCCTAAAAATTTCACACAGGGTTTTTTTTTTACGTTGAGATGTTCAACATGATATTGCCACGCGCTTGTGCCACTTGCTCCCAGAAGAAGAGGACAGCCTTGTTCACGAGCTGGCGCCTTGGTCTTTTGTCGGTGCTGCGCTGTCGGGCGAGGAAATCTTCAATCTCTGGTGGCCGTTGTCCGAAACGGGGTCGGGGTGAATTGACAGGAAACCCCTGGAGTCCAAGGCGGTGGTACTGGCACTCTCAGTATAAATGTCCCGCCTCACCACAGTGGTAACAGAGCGGTCGACGGTCGGGCATGCGCCAAATGTCCGACTTACGCGCGGATGGCCGAGCCTCTCCAAAATAAGGAACCGCCTGCGCTGACTGAAGCGTCGCATACGGGGTGATGGCAGGTAGGGGCGCTGGTGCAGGAATAGGGGGCCCGAATGCGTCGGCATAAGCCGCACGCTGGTAGTCGCTCATGGTAGGAGGCGTCACCGGCGACGGGGCGGTGCATCTTAAAACGTCAGCGTAGGTGGCGCGTCGAGGTTCACTTGATGTTGTGAAGGCCTCAACTGGTGGAGCGGCCTGAAGTGCTGCTTCGTAACTTGGTGCGCCGAGCGCATGCTGCACTTCGTCACGCACGACGCTAGCGATGAAGTTGGCTGAAGGCTGCTGCGTCTGATGCAGCTGTCGCAGCTCGTCGCGGACTACCGCTCGGATAATCTCGCGAAGCGACTCGACGTCGGTCGTGAGAGCTCCTAGGCCACTGGTAGCAGAGGAGAGATTCACTTGCCGATCGTATTGGTGCGAGCGCTGGTTCAGGGCCCTCTCCATGGCGACGGCGTCAGTGAGAAACCCCGCAACCGTTTTGGGCGGACTACGAACGAGTCCACCAAAAAGCTGCTCTTTCACTCCGCGCATCAAGTGACGCAGCTTCTTGTCTTCCGACATGGTAGGGTCAGCTCGCCTGAAGAGACGCACCATGTCTTCCACGTACATAGCCACACTCTCGTTGGGTTTCTGAATGCGAGAGTGGAGGGCCCATTCTGCTCGTTCTCGGCGATCGGAGCTGGCGTAGGTGTCCAAGAGCCTGCGGTAGAACTCACGCCATGTTGTCAGGACGCCTTCGTGGTTCTGGAACCACGTGCGAGCACCATCCAAAAGACAGAAATAAACGTTTTGGAGCTTCGCCTCATCGGCCCATCTGTTGAACTCTGCTACGCGCTCGAAGTCCGCCTGCCAGTCTTCCACGTCTTCTAGAAGGTCGCCATGGAAAGGACTTGGCACACGCGGTTCTTGCAGCGTGTAATCAGGAGGTACCGGAGTAGCCGTCACAGGGTTAGTCGAGGTAGTAGCCGATGTAGCATCCATACCTGCCGACGTTGTCCTTGTCCTCTCGGGTACAAGCTCAAGCTCAGGGGCCAATCTCTGGATTCTCCGGCTGGCGCGATGTATTGGCGTGAGCTCCGGTAGCGATCTAGCGTTCCTGCTGCTTGGAGGGGTCTGTTGCATGGGCCGAGAATACCCAGCAGCTACACAAGAAAAATGTCACGTTTAATGAACAGGCGACTTCTAAAAGAGGCCGTTAATGTAAGTCCGAGTCGCCGAAGGGGCAGCGCAGCACCGACAAAAGACCAAGGCGCCAGCTCATAAACGAGACTGTCCTCTTCTTCTGGGAGCAAGTGGCACAAGCGCGTGGCAATATCATATAAAGTTATGAAGTTTCTACAAGTTTGCGACCGGCTGCATCATGACTCACGACTGAAGGTGATAAAAAGGCGGGCGAAGAGTGATGCCTCAAAAATAGGAATAATTACGGAGCTCATATAACTGTTTCATTTATGCGGCCATGGAATGTGTTTTGTTCTAGGTGATTGTTGATAAAGGACACATTCCTTAAGTACTCGTGCTAACCTGTTAGGGCCTGTCAATTGCACAGTGGCATCCTATGCATGCTCGTGAGCGAAAGGCTCCACAAAACTCCACGCTTTGATGACACATTTAAAACAAAAAACGTAAAACCTCGGGATTTGCGCAAAATTGAGACATTTATTTGGGCTAAAGCGTTCATGAACTATGGTAAAAGAACGAGGAAATTTTATGCACCGTTCTACTTTAACAAAATACCAGAAGTCGCCAACATATCGTCACTCACGTAAATAAAATGTTTCATACACCACACGGTTCTGGCAAACGACTGGGAATGATAAGAGAAAACGATGTGATGGGAGTTTTTTTTTACAGAGTCATTTCGCTAACTATTGTATAAAATGGACTAGGATATTGTGTTCTTTGTGTTTATTTTTTGTGTCTGTTTTGTTTCAAAACATTTCACTACTACATCTCACTACTACATATGATGGAATGGAGGGTCATGCTGTACACACATTTTCTTTGCTGAAATATGTAATTGCTTACGTTATTGCTTGTGCAGGAACAGTAATTGGAAATTAGTCGAGCGATGGAGGATAACGGAGGAGGAGGAATGGGGAAAAGCGAAAGAAAACATGTACTATGCTTTGCTGAGAGAAACTATACACTTGTCCGCATAAAAGCATCGATGCTTTCGCGGACTTCGGGTTATTGGTACATAAAGAAAATGTGCATCTATATACAGGGTGTTTCATTTTAGCTGCACCAAATTATTAAAAATTGCCTGTGGCAGATAGCGCAATTATAATCCTTGATCTAAACTACTCGATGAGGCGGCCATTACTTCCACGAGAAATCAAAACGCCTATTTGAATAATTAACATATTCACGCTAATTAACTTTTTGATTAATTATTTTACAGCACATCGTTCAATCTACGAATTATAGCCGCTGAGTTCGCAAGTCGTATCCACTTGGAACGAATTCTCAGGACTGAACCAGTTTCCAGATATTAATTTTCAAAGTGTCCGACGAAATGCATGGGCGTTCCAGTTAACTTTATGCTTCAATGCATAAAGCAGCGTTTTCCTCAAAAAGTTAACTGGAACGCGCATACATTTCGTCGGACACGTTAAAAATTAATATCTCGAAACTGGTTCAGTCCTGAGAATTCGTTCCAAGTGGACACGCCTTGCCAACTCAGTGGCTATAATTCGTAGATTGAAAGATGTACCGTAAACTCATTAATCAAAAAGTTAATTAGCGTGAATATGTTAATTATTCAAATAGGCGTTTTGATTTCTCGTGGAAGTAATGGCCGCCTCATCGAGTAGTTTAGATCAAGGATTATAATTGTGCTATCTGCCACAGGCAATTTTTAATAATTTGGTGCAGCTAAAATGAAACACCCTGTATGTATATTTCTTTTTATCTTCCTGCTGTACCTATTTTTTCGTATTGTTTCTTTTGATTGAAGCACAAAACTGTTGCATTCAGGCCAAAGCACTGCCCTGTCCCGCTCAAAAGCATCTTTGCTTTGGCGGGCTAACGAATTATTCAGATTGTATATTTTATGTTCTAATAATAAAGAATGAATGAATGAATGACCTTTATAGCAAAGATATATTTCCCCATGGCATTGAATGCATCAAGGTTCCTTTCGCGAACTGTACATGAATAATATCCATTGATTTAGTACTAAAAGAGCAAATGACCTAGGTATGTTGGTATTAAGTAACTCGTCACGCTTATTGCTTTCGTATACGTAGCTAGGACAAACGAACCTGCTATTATAAGTGACGTTCCATATTAATTTTTCGCAGCCTATGCTGTTAAAAGTGATGTTATTTCCTGCAAAGGTTATATTAAGAGGAAGCGTTAGCTCGGGGGCTCCTATCTAAATACATGGGAAAGGATAAATCGTATATCTCGGTAACCACTGCTCCAAATTTGATGAGCTTTGTAGCATTTAAAAGAAAAGGTTAAAATCTAGTGACCGTTGCTAGCGAATATTTGATTTATGCGTCAATTTGTTAAGAAATATTGGTAAGAATCGCCAATTCTAAGAAAACGGAACTACGATGTTTACGACTTTACCTCATGAATGGTAAATTATATCACAATTCTGTAAAATGCACCTAATAGTATATCTATTACGATTACCGAGTAATATGCGAGTAAAGGTTTTTGCAAAACGCTTGCAAACAATGTAACAAATTCCTTTACATATCAAACTTTCACGCTTTGGATGACATAATGTATGCAGTTGACCGAACTGCGATATTCATTCTTGGTGCAGAGCTACAAAATTGTAAACTTCGTCCTCCTGTTTTTTTCTTCAAACCTACGAATTTGTGAAAACTCTTTTTAAGAAATGCAACCCCCAAATCAAAATTCTGCTTCCGAATATCACTATAATTTAACTTTCTATCTCAAATGCAATAAATTTCATTGAAATCGGTCAAGTGGTTACCTAAGAAAAGCGTTTCTGCTTTTTCGTGGCTTTGAATAGGCTGCATCGGAGTTGAGCCCCATCTAAAGCTCCGTCTTAATGCTCAATCCATTGGAGGTATCCATGGTTCCTATAGGGCGGCACATTGCGTGCTCTGCTGCTCACCTAAAGTGAGACGTGGAGGAAAGAAGCGTAAGTCCCTCGGTTACCTTTCACTTGGACTGCTCTGCAAGGACGCCGACCATGCTCACGGCACCTCCGGTGACCTCTGGTACAGGCAACAGTACTTCTCATACATGTGAGCCTCCCTTCCTTCTGTCTAAGTTCTCGCCGAACCTGCCTGTAAAGTTGGAGCCCACGGTGAGGAGCAGGACGTGGTATCACTGGAACGTGCATGGAACGGATGAACTGCCATTCGAGAGTTGCAGATGGTTGCAGCAGCTTACTCAACATCTCGTGCAGCCGCCACGCTTGCTTGCTTGCTTGATGCTTATCTGTGGCTCTTACCCGCTACGGGGGATTGGCCAAGAAACCGGCGGTTAAAGGTAGGAAAAAAGAAAAGAAAACTAGACGAAAAAGTAAATCAGGGTGAAGTATTACGTTTATGATAATTAGAAAAGCGATTTACCGGGCAGAGAAAGAAATAAATAATTGTAATTGCATATAAAGAGCAAACAATTTTAGGTAGTATTAGAATAATTTCGAAACAACAATTAGCGATTTAATAAGCTATCCACTTATTTCTTTCGAGAATAAACAGGGTAGTCTTCTTGTGTCACAGATATAGTCACAGGGGGCCACGCAGATGTTCTTGTGGCTAAAGCCCAATGAAGAAGCCCCGAAGGAGAGGATATTTTGAGCAATTATAAAAATACCCAATTTCCGGAATGAAAATTCGAAGTTTTTCCTCTGATTTCTAAAGCGCCGGCATGGTAATAAAAAGTGATCAATGTTTGCGGGTTTCTGGCAGGTAGGATACAGAGGGGACGGTGCCAGACCGGACCTGTATAGCTAAAAATTTAATGGAGGGATTCGGCAGCGTAATTTTATTATGGAGATTTCTAATTTACGTGTGGGACACCATTTATTGTTCCACGAAAAGGACAAATGATTAAAATCCGACGTTTCGATTTTCAGTTTCGTAGAATCTTGTAAGACGGAAAATTTTCTAGACCTAGCCACAGTGACATAAGCCGAACTAGGCATGACAGACATAACTGGTCCATCACGAGATATCTGCGCAAGTGTGTCAGCCATTTCATTTAGGAATATGCCATGATGGCCTGGAACTCATACCAATCGTACCAGACATAAGTTAGGAGGGGTTAACAATTTAAATGTATTGGCTACAGTAGTGTCTGCAGATGAAATGAGCGATGTACATACTGACAGTGAATCAGTCACTACAGCCACTGTTGAGTAATTTGAAGGAAGTTTCCGCAGAGCTAACATAACCGCTGCTAGTTCAGCCAAAAATATGGGTGTGAAATCCGGAAGGCGTAATGCATAAGACCAGGATAGTGACTCGAAGAAAATACCCACACCCGCTTTCTCTTCATCCTTTGACACGTCAGTCGCTATCACCTGATCTATTCCTAGTTGCGTTAAATGATCTTGTAACATGCCGTTTAAGTATGTAGTGAGCAGGAGTTTGGCATTCGATGGAAATATATCGTCAAATTTTATCGTTATATTAGGCAAGGGTTTTTCTGGGCAAGCAATCTCGCGTATATTGCCATTTAATGGATTAAGCTCAGCTTCTAGAAACAAAACTTGAGGTCGAAGTAGACGGGACCAATGCTCATAAAAATGCCCTCATTTCTCTAATAAATACAAATTGTGATCGTCTCAAAGAAGATACATAAATCTTTGAATATGTTTTTACTGTTAGAATGCGGAATCTGCAAGGAAGAGTAGGCAGTCGTGCTTCTTGATGTAAAACATTGTTAGCGACAAATTTTGGCAAACCGAGACAATTCCGAACAGCCTCGCGCTCTAGAAGAACCAGGGGGCTAATTTTGCACGCTGGCCCACCACACCAGAGAATAGCACGCACCCAAATTCCAATATCGGACAAACGTACATGCGATAAATCATGAATAAAATATCTCTGCGTAGCCCAGAGCGATGTCGGCCAAGTTCGCTTATCATGCCAACAGCGCGGGTCGCCCTAGATTTAACATGATCAATGTGATTTCGCCAGCTCAAGTTTGTGTCGTATATTTGATATTTGATAAAGTCAACTTGCGGAATAATTTCCTAATGATATTGGAGAGAGATATTAGCTGGTTCATTCAATGGAAACACAATCAAGGCGCTTTTGTTAACATTGAGCGACATTCGAATATTATCCAACCAGAGAGAGAGAGAGAGAGAGAGAGGTTTATTTGAAGAAAGGCAGAGAGGTCGGCTTGAGCGTTAGTTAGCTCTGGTCTGCTACGCTACACTGGGGACGCGGGGGGGGGGGGGGGGATCAAACCAGGCTTCAAGTGTTCCCAAGAATGACTGCAGTGTACTCTGTAATGAGTGAATATCACTCGCAGACGCAAAGAATGCTATGTCCTCTGCATAGACATATACTTGTACACTATCGCACAATGGGATTGAACTTAGTAAAATGTTAAACAAAATAGGAGAAAGGACAGATCCCTGGGGAACTCCTCTTGTTTGCTCTTATCATAGCGCGAGCATTTTCGTCTTCGTCTTCACAAGTGGTGAAAATCACTGACACGCGGGTCTGTATCAGGTACGTTCCCACTTCTTTTTTTATTGATACTGCAATCCCGGTATCGGGATTATAGCAGGGTTGAAAAAAGAATTAAGCAGTTTCACAAAGCTTAACATAAAAGGTTAGTGACCAAAACTTGCCGGTCTCCTCGAGTGGGTACGAGCCTTAAAAGAGGGTCATCATCATCATCATTGCTGTATTTCAACCGTGTGAATTCGGCAGTTCGGAGAGTAGCCATGAAAATACCAACAATTTTCTGGCCCCAAGTCACATATATGCAATTATGCTGTCATTCATCCGCTGGCGCACACACCGTACGCTCCAGCTGACCAGATAAAATCGAAGCGAGCATCAGGTGCCTGAGAAAGGCTGCACATGCCTTGGCAGCAGACTTGATTATTTTGATGTGATAGATCTTTTTTTCTATCTTTGCTCTACGGGCAACTACCGGCCGATTTTACTGCGACACCAGTTACAAACATAAAAATGTGTTTTCTGTGTTGGCCATTTTCATTACTAAGTCGTCGTCATTCACCCTATGGCGAATAAAGATAAACTATTGCTCTTAAGCGGCAATGATCATCCAATTCAAATCATCGTGCGATCGCGTACTAGATAGCCTGACGCGCTTACTATTGAGCTATGCCGCAGCCTTGTCGCTTAGCAATTTATTACGCGTTTTGTGCACTACGCAGTCTTCGCTTTTGCTAGCGTCCGTGGATATATTTTTAATGGTACCTTAGGCCGGCAATATAAACAGAACTTAGTCAGATTCACTCGAAACATATATTGTGCTTAGGGCTCCCTTGGACTCAAACACATCAAAATTCTTTTCAGCCGGACTCACTCGGACTTCGACTCACCAGCATCTGACTCGGCCGTGTTCAGTTGGACAGACTCAATAAAAAAGACATTGACAGGTGTAAGCCATTCTGAGCAACTCATACAAAAACGTCTTAAGGGCCTGTTTGATTACTTTTCAAAACCTACTCAACTTTGCAAACGTTTCACTAAATCAGGTGCAATCACTTCGCACTCAACTATCTTCATATGCTTGAGTATATCAAAGGTTTATAAAGAGACCCGAGTTCTCCCTTTAACATGGTGAAAAAAGTCACAGTTTCGCCCGAAAGGCGAAGCATCAATTGCAATAGCACATTTACTAGTACAGATCTATACGGAGTAATGATAGCAGTTTTAACGGCTGGATAAACTTGGACACATTCGCTTACTAACGGAATTAACAAACATGGTGTCAGTGCGCACAAGCAAACCGCAGACAACCATGCACTGTGAAAACGCTGGCGTAAGCAAGCAAGCGGCAGCCACGACCGAAGGTTCGTGCGGTCTATCGCTTCGACGGAAACTGAGCGGTGAAAGCACAGCGCATACAAAGGTAAGCGCTGTGGGGAGATCGCTTTCAAGATACGGTGCGCGCGACAGCCGTCAGCCGCGCAAAGTACAAGTACGCGGTTGCTGGCAGAGTAGAAGCCGTGCCCCTCCCTCTCGCGCTGCCTTCCCGCTTTCCTGCTGTCGCGTGGGAGATTGAGTCGCCAGTTCCCCTTGCGCCCGGTCGCCAGATACGCATTTGGTGCCGCAGCTAAACGTCGCCTACTCTCCCTCCCTCCCATCCCCCCATGACCTTTCGCACGACGGCAGATGTCGTATTTCCACTCCGCCGTGCGTTCGCTGTCCTTTAAAGCGCGCGTCCCTCGCACGCTTTCAATCGCACAAACAGCATACGGTGCGCTGCGACGATTTTATCACCGTGCGACTTCATACGAAACCTCACGGTGACGACGACGCCAACGGCCGAAATGTGCTTGGAGTGTTCATATAATTGCTATCGCAATAAAAAAATTTGCGCCGCTTGCACTGGAGCGCAATGCTAAAGGGACAGCGGAGCTGATGGGCACCTAGCCAGTCCTTTTCCGGAATTGATTGTTGATCGGTTATCGATTATCTATTAATTGGCTATCGATTAGCTAACGCGAGGTATTGGTCAGGTATTTGGGCTAGACTAAGCACTACCAAGTCATCCCCAGCATTTCCCGGAATTTATTGATTATTTGTCGATTATGGATTAGCTATTGTTTGGCTATCAATTGGCTACGCAATGTATTGGACACGTATATGGGCTAGGCTAAGCACTACCAAGTCATCCCAAAAATCTCCCGGAATTTATTATTGGTCGATTGTCGATTAGCTATTGATAGGCTATCGATTGGCTATCGCAAGGTTTTGGCAAAGTATTTTAGGTAGGCTAAGCACTACCAAGTCATCCCCAGCATTTCCCGGAATTTACTGATTATTTGTCGATTATCGATTAGCAATCTATTGGCTGTCGATGACTGCCTAAGCTTAAGTAGTCCCAACCATGCATAGCTAGACTTAGTCAGGCTCAGCTTCGCTAGTTCACAGGGGCATGTGCCATTGCACTTGGACCCTTTCTGCACGACCGCCAGGATCGGACCACATTTTCTGTGCACGACCCACGGACTAACGGCCAGCTTAAACAGCTCGGCTGTTAAAAAATCACCGCCCAAGCCCTCCGTACAGATGGTTAACCAGTGAAGCTGAAACGTGCGGCCCCGGTGTTTATCACTGGGTTAATCCCGACGGTATATTGGAGTCTTTCTGAATTATTGGTTACGTCTTTGTGTTTCTCAATGATATTATGCACACGTTCGGCTCCGACGGAGAAAACGATGTCACTGACGGTATGCCCAGCAGTCCACCGTTGTGGCATTGCCGCTTGCGACTCTTCAAAAATAAACTGCTTCAAAATTAACTCGGTCCATCACGTAAGACAATGAATTGCTCATACCCCCTTACACAATGGCTCATACCCCCGTAAACGCGCATCCCTATTACGACGACAGAAGAGAAGTGAAATTCTACGTGAAGTACCTCGAGAGGCCAGTCGCGCGGCCGTTTTGAGTGTATTCGCGGGCTGCTTTCCGCTCGGAAAAACAATATAATGTACCACGTATTGAGCAACAGAATGCTGTTTCGTGTGTTTTTCATGTTGCTCTACTATTTCCTTATTGACACTTTGAGAATTAGAACAGTACTTCTCGAGTTAAATAATTAACTACAATTACGTAATTAAATCTCCGTAACGAAAAACTTACCGGCGCCTATAGTCCACTGTACTAGGTTTTCTTCGAGTAACGCAGTTCTATTTTTTCATCTTGTTGCATGATAGTTGAAACACGCTGTATAGCGCTGCATGATACTTGCACATCATTATGCGGTACGTCAATCAGTAGGGACGAGAAGGCGCAGTTCTTTTTGGAAGCGTAATTATTTGACGAGCTAGGAAGCAAGGTGTCAGTGCCATCTCCTGTATTCAGCTGCAGGTCGCGGTAAATACATGGTTGAGGTCTTGTTTCTTATTGCTAATATGAATACTTCAGGAACCTTTCCTGCACACAATGAACAAGTATCGTTCTACTGTTGTTATAACGAACACCATCATGTAATGAAATAGGGAGATAGGTAACTATGCACAGCTAGTAATGGCAGATATACAATTGGTATTGAGTAAATCTACGTTGGTAGGGAGGATGCAGCCTATATAGTATATGCAGGACGTGTGAGCAATAACCTCTCTATTTTCAATTTTTAATCTAGCACGAGATTACGTAGATGGACTTTTTTTTTCGATGAGAGCCATTATGGGCTCTTTCCAGGTTCAAATTATTCTGCGGCTCTAAAGGTAACGGATATAAAATGCTCGCTGAAGGGAAAATAAAGGCTCCCACTCATCCTCATAATCACACCATGAGTCCACTGAGTTCCAGGAAAATGCTCTACAGTAGAGCTATAAGCAAAAATGCCAGCTGATCCATGTACGCGTCATGGGCGCTATAATCTGGCTCAACAAGAGGATCCGGATGACGGACCGTTCGGTCACATGACTGCAGGCCCTCGCGTGCACAGGCTTCAATCAGTATTCAAACGGCGCACCGAAAGAGTGGGCTGGACCAACAGTACACGGCGCGCCGCACTTTTGAAAGAGTGGGCGCAGCGCCGAACACCAGCCATTGCACGCCGCGAGAACGAACACAGAAATTGTTCAAGAGACAACGTTTCGACATCCATTTCTTTTCCCCCGCGAGAAAGAGATCAGTTCGCGAATGTTTCCATTTCCTTCTCTTCGTGCTGGCAATTTCTCGACGGACGCGAAGTGTCTTCTTTTCTAATTTGAGAATTTTCCCAGTGGCATAAACTGGCTAGCGCATCTTATACCATCTGTCCCACCTAAATGTCGTCAGGATCACATTATCTTGATGTGCGTTGCTCATGCTTGTCTAGTGAATTTTTTTTATTCATTTGGAAAAAATAAATAATTAGGTTCAACTTGCTGGTTTTTAAATAACGTATATAAATAAACAATAGCACATCTATATAAAATTTCTGGAGCATGTCACTAACTTACCGGTGACAACGTTTAAAGCAACCACCTAGGTGTTGTGTGGTCTGCCGTTGGCACATGGTATATTTTACAAATTTCGCAGCATTTATTTTTACAGCGAATCTGTATATGACTAGGTTCTGGCAGATCGCGTCCGCGGACAAAACGACGCGTACAACAATTTTCAGCGGTCCTCGACCCTCGCACTTGACCTCGCCCCTTCCCCCCCCCCTCGCCCTCGCCCCGCCTGGCCACCGCTGATGCCTCTTTCACAAGGATCGCGATACTCGGCGGCAGCACTTTCCACCAATCGTTGTTCCCCTTTGTCTCGTGACGTACAGATCGCGTTAGCACTGTTATCAGCAGTTTCCCTTTGAATTCCCTATGCGACGGACGCGTGTGGTGGTGGTGGAAAAACATTTAATCAGAAAAGTACACAGAGTTGCACTACAGAAGCACTTGGGTGGTCTCCCTATTCCGGAAGTCCACAGGAAATAATCGCCACTCGGGCGCGGTCCACCAAGAAGCGTTGAGCGTCCAGGATAGAGCAGCCAAGCAGAAACACCTCTCAAGCCTCTCTTGTGGGGAGAGGGATCAAAAAGGAAGGGGTATGGAGGGACATACTGCGCTCATGTGATAGGTGTCGGCCAAGACCGCACAACGCACACAGTAGCCGTGTATACCGGCATGAAATGCTGGGCGGCCGCAGAACACAAAAAGGTGTTAGTCTGCAAGCATATCGGAAGTCTCTCATCCGCTTTAGAGAGGCGCTGTGCAGGATCTGGGTAAAGGCAGCGCTTGTGCAATAATGCTCTAGAATTGCGCGGTACTGCGTAAGCGCTGAGGTGCCTGCGGGAGACGCAGAGTCGGAGGTGGTAATGGCCCGGGAGGGAGAGACGCAGGCAGCGGCATGCGCCGCTTTGTTACCGGGGAGACCCGCGTGGCCAGGAGACCAGACGATGCAGATGGAGTGAGGGTCACAGCGCCTTGAGGCCACCCGAAGAAGGTGGGCGGCCAGAGGGGCTATGGTACCGTGGAGGTATCGAGAACAGGCGTAGCGCGAGTCCGTGATGATGACTCTTGTGGCGGGGGGAGAGGCGGCCAAAGCGATGGCCACATCTTTGCCCTGTGTGGCGTCCGACGAGCGGAAAGAGAGGCCATCAATGTGGTGACCCTCGGAGATCACTGCGGTCGTATAGTGTCCGGAGGGAGTTGGTCCCGAGATATCTACATAAAAGACGCCAGGATGGTCGGAGTACCGAATGTGAAGAGAGTGTGCTCGGGCTAAGCGTCTGCCGGTGTACTGAGTGGGATCCATGTTGCGAGGAAGAGGTTCAACCCAAAGTTTGTGCCGCCATAGCTCCGGGATGGAGGCAGGGGGAGGTAGGATAGAGATACGGTTCAGTGAGAACCTATCCAGAAGGCGGCGCCCAGGGGTCGTCTTGGACAGGCGGTTGATTTGGTTGACGAGATGGGCGTCCCGCAACTCGTCATACGAGTTGTGCACTCCCAAGGCCGCAAAGCGGCGATTGGAGGTAGCAATGGTAGAATGTCTAGTGCTCGCTTTTGAACCGAGCGGAGCAGTGCGTCCAGCTGGTTCTCGTGGTGGCGCCGCAAGCGGAGGCAGGGTGTGGCGTAGAGGGCTCGGCTGATCACAAACTGAGGGAGTGCCGGCCGCGGAGGCCGCCATGTTTGGTGGCGACCAGCCGAATCATACGGCTAACCTGCTCGCTAGTGCGTCGAAGTAAGGCAATGGTAGAGCCAGGTTTGAGAGTAGAGATGATGTGGAGGCTTAATATGCGGAGTTCTGAGACGAACTGTGTCGGGCCAGAAGGGAGAGATATCTTATAGGTGGCGGTAGAGATCAGACCGAGAGATTCCAGGCCGCATGATGAGGCGTAGGTGTCCACAATAACCGCCGCACGCTGCATGCGGACTTTAATTTGTGCGGGGGAGCCGGAGTTGGTCCAGATGGTAGTGTCATTTGCGTATAGAGCGTGGTGTATGCCTTATACCTTTGCAAGAAGTGAAGGAAGTTGCAGCATGGCTAAGTTCAACAGGAGCGGTGAGACGACCGTTCCCTGTGGTGTACCCCGGGTGCCTAGTTGGTACGGACCGTTTGTCTGCAGAGTCGATGCGGATGAAGGAGATGTGATGTGAGAGGAATGCACAGATGTACCCGAAAGCCCTAGAGCCGCAATTCGTAGTGCTCAGGTTGGTAAAGATACTGCTATATTTGACATTGTCGAAGGTGCCTCGGAGATCGAGGGCCAGAACGGCTTTATCATTGTGGCGCATAGTATTAGGTACAATGACTTCGCGCTGGAGTTGGAGAAGGACGTCCTGTGCCGACAGATGTGGGAGAAACCCAAACATCGAGTCAGCAAAGACGCCTTTCCTTTCCAGGTATGCGGAGAGGCGGTTACGGACAATGGTCTCCATGAGTTTGCGCGCACAGGAGGTGAGCGAGATGTGGCGCAATGTCTCAGTACTGATGGGCTTACCGGGTTTGGGAATGAACGTGATCACCGAAGTGGTCCATTCCGCGGGAGGGGCTCTCCCTCTCATACTGTGTTTATCAAATGAAAGAGCGAGAGGTATGCTGAGTCGGGAAGGTTTGCCAGGAGAGTGACCGTAATGCCATCCCGGCCTGGGGCAGTACCTCGCTTCATTTTGGCTAGCGCCGCCCGAAGATCGGGAAGCTTGAAGGGGCCGTCAAGTTCGGCGTTGGGGAGCCCGGAGTAGACGTACTCCGTGCCCTTGGGGTCGATGATACGACAGAGATAGCGGTCGCAAAGGTGGTTCGCGAGTTGGCTCGTCGGGCCCTGGCAGGCATAGTAGACTCGACGAAGCTGGCATTGGGTTTCCCCGCGAGTGGTGGAGGGATCCAGAAGGCTCCTTAAGAGTCGCCACGTACTCTTGGAGCTCATCTCACTAGCGGCCTTCATGCAGCTATCGACCCAATTTGTGTCCGCAAGCTGTGCAGAGTAGTCAGCTGCTTACACGGTAAGCGCCTCTATGCGGGAGCGAAGCTTACGATTTAACTTGGCTCGTCGGCATCGGCGGGAAAAAGCTGTGGCATGCCTCCCAAAAGGGGAGGAAGTGGGGATGTACTGCGGAGGCTGAGGTGGAGGTGCAAATGCATAGGGTGTATGATTGTTGTGTATGGAGGGCGTATGCATGCTGCCCAAGCCTGGTAAACCTGCGGGGATGGGAGCAGGGGGAAAGGCGTGGTGCGAAAAGCTGACCAGTCCGTGATGCGGGCTGGGCCCCGGATTTGGCGCATTTTCTGCGTAGGGAAGGCAATCCAAAGCAGGAAATGATCACTACCGAGATTGTCTTCAAGGTTCTCCCACGTAGCATGTCTAATGTTTTGTGTGAGCGAGAGGTCCGGGCAAGTATCGCGTGTCACTGAATTTCCCAGGCGTGTGGGATGCGCTGGGTCGGTGAGCAGCGTGAAACCAAGAGTGGAGATAAGCTCCTTAAGTTGGCGGCCCCGAGCTTTTTCATAGTGGTACCCCCAGTGTGAGCTAGGAGCGTTGAAGTCTCCAATCACTACTAGGGGTTGTCGAGCCGCCGCTTGGAGAGCCCGATAGAAGAGTTCCGTGAAAGTGACGCGTTGAAGGTGCTGGGCACAGTACACGTTGAGAATATGGATTGAAGGGGCCCCGCGCTTCTGTGGAAGAACGGAGATCATGCAAAAAAATTAAATTATGGGGTTTTACGTGCCAAAACCAGTTCTGATTATGAGGCACGCCGTAGTGGGGGACTCCGGAAATTTAGACCACCTGGGGTTCTTTAAAGTGCACCTAAATCTAAGTACACGGGTGTTTTCGCATGCAGTAATCATAGGGAAGGTCAAGGTCTAGATCGACCTGAACAGCTGTATATGATTTCTGAACGAGGAGACTGGTCGTGGTGCCGCCTATATAGGAGCAGTAGCTTGAAAGGGTAGGGTTTGGACAGGCTTCTTGGAGGGCAAGAACGGCCAGGAGAGCGCCCCAAGATTTAAGGAAGAGGATAAAATGCGAGCGCTTTCGCCTGTTCCCGAAGGCCCTGGATTTCCACGGTATGATTTTGAATTGAGATGATGGCGAAGGTGCAGATGAAGGAGTGGGCATGATTGAAATCTAAAGTTTTATGGGTCATCCCCCATGTCCTGCCTCTGACCTTGCGGAGCAGGAAGGGGGATGGAAGCCGGGTTGAGGGTCGGGGAAGAGGAACCGGCAACTTTGCGTCGACGCGGGGCACAGCTGCTGCTCGTAGAGGTTGAGCACAAGCTAGATGATGCGGTGCGGAACTGGGTGAGAGCCGAGGCCTGAACCGCCTGAACCACCTCAGCTACAATGTATTGTACATTAGTGGAGGAAATATGGTAGAAGACTACATTTTCGAGACGAGTAATACAGTCCTCGAGCGGCAGGGTGTGGTCTATAGGAAGGGGGCTCTGAGGTACCCCGTAGCTGGTTGAGCAGCCGGTGCCATGGACGAAGCCGCGAGAGCGGGGGGAGTACGCGGGGTGGGCTTAGCACGAGGTCTAGGCTTAGGGTCGACAAGTTGAACAACTGGGGCGGTAGTGGGGGGTCCTGCCGGTTTCTGTTGTTGCAGTTGTAAAGTTGCCACCTGCTTAAGAGCTGCGATTTGCCGCTGAAGAGCTTTCGGTTTTCGTAGAGCGGAGAGCTCTGGAGAAGGAGGGGCTGAGGAGCAGTAATCCCTGCCCAGCTGCTCACCTGAGGTGGTGCTACGACAAGCGGTGGGTAGTGCAATGAGGTGATCGGTGGTGGGGTCAACGGGGTCTGGAGACGTGATCCAGGCTTGGATTGGGAAGCCGCTTACGTGCCCGGTGACGGAGGTACAGGCGGCTTCGGGGTCGATGGTGGTGTAGGTTTCCGATATTTCCCTGGGCATCCCCGGGCGCCGCGCCGGGCGCCGAGAACAAGGCATGTCGGGTTACATTGGTGTTGAGCTAGGCCTTCCGGAGTCACTTGGACTTGAGCTGCCACAGCGGGCACAGCGACCGGGAGTGGGTGGCGGGGAGGCCGAGGGTCGGTGCCCAATGGTGCCGCAGAGGAAACAGGCCGGGATTGTCTTCTTGTACGGATGCACGTAGGCCACGACACTGTGGTAGAAGATCAAACCGGGGAGGTTCGTGCCCTCGAAGGTCACCACCGCTGCAGTAGATTCACCGAGTTTGCGGACCGCCAGGATAGTGCCTTGCGACCATTCGAGTTCTGATTTGATGCGCTGTGGGGTTTCAGCAGGGTGGATGGTGATGACACCCCGGCAGATTTCCCCGGACGCCTTAGCATGGCCCCGAAAAGGGAGCTGCTGGTCTCCTACCGGCAAATGGATATCCCCAAGTAGGCGCTGCGCCATAGGTAACGAGGTGACACTGCACACGAGAACGTTTTAAAGTTGTCGGAATATGGGGGGGTGCCAACGGCCCTCTGCCTCGACACACCGAGCCCCGCGGTTGGCGCATGCCTGCGTATCAACCGCGGTCCGGTACAAGTTCGAGGAAACAATAGACGACAACCACGTGTACACTCGGAAAGCATTTATTACGACTGCAACTAACACTTCGAGCAGGCCAGCTAGCTATAGTTGACATCGCTGAGGATTCCCTCGAAGAGAATAATACACTAGGTAAAGAAGGGCTTCCGACTTACCAACTGGGGAATACGGGGGGGGGGGGGGGGGCGTTTGGCAGCCGCTCGGCGAACGGCAGCCGCTCGGCGAACGGTACGCCGGTGTCGTCTGTGGAACGCGCGCTCGTTTCGCGGGTCTTCGGCGCGGTTGTTGAGCTAGTTGCTTCACGCTGAGGGAAAGGCTAGGACGCAACCCACGTAAAAGTAAAGTGTAGAAGACCCCATCGTCTTGTTTTTTTTTTCTTCTAAGTGGCTTGCGTCCTTACCTTTTCCTCAACTGAACAAACATTGTGCAATTCCTAACGTGGTTGGCTTACCTGACGTTCGCAAATGCTGTTGACTAAAGATCGTAGGCGTCGCGTCTCTCTTCAACTTCTTAGTACCAAACTTCCTCAGCAGTATCGGCGCAAATTGGTTTGCAGAGAAGTGGTCCTGGGCAAGGGAATATTCGCGGCTACTGTTATACGGCAATAAAACAGCACGCTTAAAAAAAAGTGACTTTAGTGACGACGACGCACTGTTGGGCACATTCTCTTCCGACCAGACTAGAACACGATGCAGAAATGCGCACCATTTAACTTTGCGTATCGCTAATGCAACCACACAGCTTCTGAATACTCACCGAGCTGGAGCACATGCTTAAGCGCAATAATGCGCCATTGACTTCGCTGCAAACACACGAAGGAGTTACACAGTGGTCAAAATTCAAGTATACGAATGCGAATAAACAAAACTTGATGCACACTTGTATGTATGCATTAGATGTACTTAGAACATACTCGAGGATGAGTTCTGGATGAAGCCATAGGCAGCGTATACACGGCACCTGTTGCAACTGGCATGCACATTTACCATCGACGTGGATACACGCTCCATGCGTGATACTCAAGCTTGAATGTACCGCAACACTGGATGCACGAATACAAGCAAAAAGATAAGGCAGATCACCCGTACTCACCTCACAAAGCCGCGACGACGCAGAGTTCAAGTCAGTCCGCCCAATACGCTGTAGCCACAATTCTCGCCGAACAGCGTTTTCTTTTCCTCGCGGAAGGAAAAACAGCTTCTTTCCATTCTCGTACCTGTTTTTGCAACTGCGGGCACAGCAGGTCGGCATCGCGACACGTGCAGGGCCAACGCGCTAGACTCGAGCGCGGTGGACCGCCCGCCACAAAACACTCGCACGCCGTACCAAAAATAAACAACGCAGTGGACAGACAAAATGGCGCCTTCACTACCTTCAGAAAAGCTAGTGCGTCATGCTTGAAAAGCTTGCAGATTCTTAGCGCCGCCGAGTTTACACGGCGATAGTGGCGCTGCCATCGAGAGCGTCAGCGCCGAGCGCGTCCGCAAGCAAACGGTCGGCTCTCGCATCGAGTATTGCTTGCTTGAGGTGATGTTTTTTGCAGTGCAAGCGTTTTTATTATTATTGCGATAGCAATTATATGGACACTCAAAAGCAGATTTCTGCCGTCGGCGTCGCCGTCGCCGTCGCCGTGAGGTTCCGTATGACGTCAATGGAGATGAAATCGTCGCCGCGCGCCGAACGCTGTATGTGCGAGTGAAAGGGCGCGAGGGACGCGCGCTTTCACGGGGAGTGAACGCACGGCGGAGAACAAACGCGCGTTCTGCGCTGTGCTCCCTTAAGGGCTGCAGAAGTAGGCGTCTCTTTCCTCCTCTACAATCACCATATATGTAGAGCAAACGTGCCTTCTTCCGACGCGTGACAGGCTGTGGGGGAGGGGGGGGGAGGGAAGGGAGGCGACGTTTAGCTGCGGCACCAAGTGCTTATTTATATCAGAGGCTCCGGCAACCGTCACCAACGCCGCACGCATTTTGAACGAACGCGGGAAAAACGCCGACGGCGTCGACAACAGTTCGGCGTGTTGCCGGTGCTGCTGCATGTCCAAGTTTATACAGCTGATAAAGCTGCTATCATTACTTCGTATAGCTCTCTTCACATTTGCTATCGCAATTGATGCTTCGCCTTTCAGGTGAAACTGCGACAACTTTTTTCACTGGTCTACAAAGCATGATACTTGCCGTATTTATCTCTCGAACACTCTTCCAATGAATCGCTTTAGACCGCAGCGCTCTAGTCCGTTTAGCGGAAAGATTTGAGCAAGCCCATCTTTTCGGCCAACAGCCATGCCACCCCTCAACTGGCTCCATTTACAATCTGCAAGACACGCGGGAGAGGAGGAGCCTGCATGGGCGACACGAATGGCGCTACTTTAGTTTTTTTAGGGACTTTAGAACGTTTTGGTACCACACTGGCCACACGTGGAAAGAGGTGAACGAGTGTTCTCCCAGGTATGCACGAATCGCATCGCCGGCACGATCGGACGGGAGGACCGACATGAGCTCAAAAGGAGCGCGAGGCTTCAGCACGACGATGTAGTCGTCACGGGAGAGACAAGGAGTGTGGCGGGGTCACCACTTGGTTTGACGCCTCGGCGAGGAAGGAGGTGCGGTGCGCGTGCCAAGAGAGGTGCTTAAACGAGCCGGAGGCAGCCACCTGTGTCAGGGTGGCGACGCGCGACCTTTTACCTTTGGGCGGAGCCGCGGCCTGGCATTTGCTCCAGTTGCCAGAGTTTCACCATGTCGGCTAAATACTCGTGCTCCGAGGGCATGACTTGGTCCGAGGAGGCGGTCTCCATTGTCACGACGTTAACTGAGGTCGGGTCATAGCCCCCAGCCGTGGTGGCGCCCGCCAACACGCCGGAAAAACCCGGCCTACGCGGAGCTAGGCCTAACGGAACAAGGTGGGGAGCAGAGAACTTGGCGGTGAAGTTGAGTCCAGAATTTTGGGACAATGGCGTGAAGGACCACAAATATCGGAGATCATTGACGGAGCCCATGCGGAGAGCGTCCGTCGCCGTCGAGCGCCACCCGCGTTCTCTCCGGATGCGTGTCGTTCGCTAGGAGAAAGACTAGCGCGAATTGAAGGAGCGCCAACGTGCACACAAGTGCGAATGGGCATGAAAACGACATGAACAAGCTGCCGGTGATTCGAGTTTCACCACTTCGAGTAGCTGCGACTTCCTCACGCAAAAACAGCAGCGCGCCAGCCCGGAGCGCCGACGTGATCAAAAGCCTCGGTGCGACCGGCGCCGGCGGGCGAATACCACCGACACGGATAGGGCCATTGAAGCGCAACGCAAGCGCCATGCACGCCGACAAGACTGCACACAATAGGAACATTTCCCCGGGGCGA
Source organism: Dermacentor silvarum (assembly GCF_013339745.2). Classification (NCBI taxonomy): domain Eukaryota; kingdom Metazoa; phylum Arthropoda; class Arachnida; order Ixodida; family Ixodidae; genus Dermacentor; species Dermacentor silvarum. Next base: position 297,190,848 of record NC_051154.1, read on the forward strand.
ATGAGAGGTTTCAACGAGAGTTCATCGGCAAATCTTTTGGCGCCACGTGTACCGTCTGTGAGCGTCTTTAGTTCGCCGGCGACTTGGCCACGATCGGCGGCGTGCGCGACGCCCAACAACGTGAAATAGCCGCGGGTGCGTTGCGGCAGTGCATCTCTTCCGAAGCATTCCTATTGACCCTTTTCGCGGCGATCCCGTGGGCGCTACCATGTTTGATCACGTGGTGACGCGTCCATTGCTTGCCTCAACTGCCTCCGTTGCTTCCGTGTTTACAATGGATGTGCATGACGCCGGTGCGGCTCAGCAAACCTCTGTTTCGGGAGATATCGTAGACGCTGACTGGGTGGACGACACGAAGCTTTGCCCACAGCTTCAGAGAACATGCAAAAGCGCTCTCGGAGCTGATTAAGCTACGTCCAAAGGGCGCGAGCAGCGCATACAGTGCTTGCTCTAAAAGCGGGGCTAAATATGAGTTCCAAACTTTCCGCTCATGAAATGGGTCAGGATTAGTGTGTTTGGCGCTTCGTTCTTTATTTGGCAAATGTTTTGAAGCAGCTCATATTTCTGACTCAGTAAAGTTCGTCAGGGCGGTCACTATCTGATTATTTTCTGTCTAATCACTCGCTGTTGTGCTCAGTTTCGTTAGATTTGTTGTTGCTGCGCACAAGGCTTGAAATGTAGCTGTTCTGCACATTATAATACCTTGTAGCAAAAATGTATTATCGCTGCTAACTCGCTTACTCTCGCGGACCGTCACGAAATATTCAGCTTCGACCATTCGTGCGCTATCGGTGTAGTCCATTTATTGTGCGTATAAAGTGCACATATATTCAAGTGTGCGCCCATTCACTTATTCTTGACACATTGGCGAAAGAGTGGGCGTAATTTTCCGTCCCTGTTAGGGTAGATGGGTGTAGATACTGTGCGCGAAACCTACTATGACAGGAAGTGGCGCTACCTCCGTTTATCATTGTTTAACGAGCGGTACTTACTATTGCCAACGTACCGGGGCTGAAGCTCTTTCTTTGAAGGTTAGCGATACAACGCTGGCGGATGAGCAAATTTGTGTATCCTCGAGGAAAGACATACATCTCGAAGTTCCGGAAACACGTACGGACATTTGCAGCAGCGGTCCACGAACTTGGTCCCACATATTCATTACATTCCTTAATATGCCAGCCACTATTTTTGCAGCCAACTACTGCACGCGTATTCAATCCACATGATTAAAACCAGCATAAATGGAGCAAAGTGCGTAAGCGAAAATTGAGTTGCATTTCCGAAAGCTGATCGCACAGAAGCAAGGTAGATGCGGTAATGGTTTCGTTTTCGTGCGCTGTCGCTGAGGCAACGTATGGCGCGCTGCCGTAAGCGCCATCTCGTTTCTCTAGAACAAACTACTCCGCGAGAAGGGTCAATAGCAGACCCACCATAGTCACAGCCTCGCTGGCTTCCACCTTCACAGCAGTGGAAGGGCTCTGTAATTTTTTTTCCTTGGAAAAAAGGGACCACCCAAGGATAAGGTTACGTTAAACGCTATTATCGGTCAGTTATTGGCAGCGTCCCCGACTTTTGCGTTGTTGCGTTATGAATATCAGAAGGTAAATAAAAGTTTGCTTATGATGCCTAATTAACTAGATGTATTTGTAAAATAAAGGAAAATATGGATAGCATGAAAAACGCCCATAACATATAGTCACCGCCGTTGGCGCAAACCTGCGTAATTTTTCATACTTCGCGACGTCTCATTGGGACAGGTGGTATGTTTGTAAGTATCGATCCAAAAAGTTTACGGACGACGGGATCTCAGAAAACGCTAAATATCCGAGCAACCTTTAAAAGTAGTCAGTAAAACCGTACATCACAGTGTTGTTTGCAAGTACCAGTAGAGGCTGGTAAAAGGGATTACCAGGCTGCGTTTTCAGGCAGTGGAGATATTCAGCTTTTTGTCAGATGCCTTGGTCTGTAAACATTTTTGGTGGATAGTACATATACGAGTATATAGATAATTCTCTATATACTACAGAATCGTATATTTACCTTGGTAGCGGCGAGCGGCCACATGGGGGTGCGCGCATCGCCAACAACCTCTGTGACCTTGGAAGTCCTGCCGTTTGACCTTGGCTCCAACTAAGCAAAGAAATTCTTCCTATTTAAAACACGCCTCAAAAGTCCTAGAGGTGTATCTTCAAACGCCAGAATGATAACGGAGGGCCACAGAACATTGTTTTAACTAGCGCTACGTGGCACTTGTTTGATGAGGGCGGTAGAAAAGTCATGTCTTCACAATAGTAGGGACAACAACGGCGCTCCATTTTATTATATAGTCATGCTGCACAAGTGTTGTGAGTTATATTGCATAATTTTTATTTTGAAATAATTTCCGGAATTATATTCTGGTGTTCCATGAGCCGAAACCACGATTTCATTATGAGGCACGCCGTAGGGGAGGACCTTGGGAATTTTTACCACCAGGAGATCTTTAACGCGCCCGCAATTCACGGTTCTAGGGCGTTTTTGTATTTCGCCCCCATCAATATGTGGCCGCCGCGGCCGGAATTCGATCCCGCGACCTTGGGTTTAGCAGTGCAACACCATGGCTGCGAAGTCACCGCGGCGGGCCATTTCGTCATTTCATGTCAGCAGTGTGCGATTTCCACTGCACTTGAAGCGAATACCATTTAATTACTCGTTTTAGTTAAGATTTCGCTTCAAATAGATTCCAAGATTGCCGTTGAATCTAACGGCTTCATAACATTTAATCACCCACTTCACTAAAGCTTCCCATCCCATAGACTCCAACATTCCCACTGAATCGAATCTTGTTCGTGCGTTCTGTTACACAAAACATCGTAATCATTGTTTTATGGCCTGTGTTTATATGACAGGAAATCGGTGTTAATTGACACGCATCACCCAAACACGTCACTGGTGTGTAATCGGTGTTTTACTATAACAAGAAATTAGGCTTAAAACTAATTGTTAATCAAATGTTACGAGTTAAAATCAATTCGGCATGTGCTTGAGACCACCGTGACAGCACTGACAACACTGCAAATGGGAAACCGTCATCTGGGCAATACTGTAATACTTAATCACATATAAGCAAATGTGGACATAAAAAGAAAAAAAAAAGCGCCCCTAAAAGTTTTGCGCTAAAGCTACGGCTTCGCAAAAACTTAGAAAATATTGTCGCGAATGCTAACAAAATGAACACATGTAGTAAACCAATGTTCGTCGTCTGTTTTCGTCAATGCGAGACATTTTGACCATCAGAGTATGACCCAGTAGCACACCAGGAGGTTGAGCGCACGTATTCCGCAGGGGTCGTACACTCAATCACCAGCTCAACAAAGGAGGCATTCCAGGTGTACACATGCCCCTTCAGGCGCACACCACCAGATGGTTTGTCGACGACCAATCCGTAGAGGTTCAAGTAGAAGTCATCCCTGATGTCAGGGCAGTCCAGTATGGGCTCGACCGACTCCGGTATAAATATATAGTTGTCTTTCGCCGGAATTTGTTTGGATGCGCTGTACAGAACTTTGTTGCCCGCATGGCCTTCATTGCCATGCACAGTTAGAATCCGGAGAATGTGGGCCACCTCTGCCATGCCGTCTTCCTCTGAAAATTGGATAAACGATACCACTGGTTAAACCTCGTCTGAGCACTCGCTCCTAAAGAAGTTCACGTTCAGTCAAGCTGTAGTAACACTTAGGAGAAGGGCGACAATAACAGAAAAATGCATATTCTACTACAATCGAAGCAGGAAGCGCCAGGTGCTAAATGACAGAATTATATTTGGTGTGGATCGCTACACAATTTGGACGGAACTTTCTCGACAGATGTTGCGAAGCAGCTTCTGCAGCGGAAGGTTATGGGTTTCTCAGTCGTACTTGTCTGAACGGTTACAACCTGTCCCATAGGCAGAAGTAAAGTCCAGCAATCACGGCTTATGCCCATTTGCTGCCGCACACAAAGCAGCAGCTTCGGGAGCCCAGCTGGGTTTGGGGGGAACTATAAATATGTTATGAAATAAAGATAAATTTGAGTGCAAATCAATTGCAGAACGCAGGACCCAAGCACTTCATAGGAATTTTCAAGAGAACAAAGGCAAATTCGACATTGTCGATATAAAGAACTCTGTCGATTCCAGTTGATACATTATTATTGTGATTGTAATTACATTAACACTCCAAGCAGATTTCTGCCGTCGGCGTCGTCGTCGCTGTCGCCCTGAGGTTCCGTATAAAGTCCAAGGGCGATAAAATCGTCGCCGCGCGCTTTATGCTGTACGCGCGTGTGAAAGCATGTCAGGGACGCGCGCTTTCACGGGGAGTGAACGCACGGCGGTAGGGTGCCTCGATGCCAGCGCCGCTTTTCAGGGTGGGGACAGCCTTTGAACCACCCGGCGCCGCCGGTCTGCCTTTTCGGCGCCATGTTGGTTCTTTCGCGCCTGCTGCCGAGCGGAACGGACGCGCGCTCAATTTGCTTTCTTTGTGGCGTTGTGGTGCGACAGCTCGTGTTTTGTGTAGTCCCATGTGATGTTCGTGCTTGTTAACGAAACATGACGGGCTGTTGTATCGCTCTGTGCACTGGATCGACCGCAAAAGAGCCGCGGATATTTTGTTACCCCCGCGACGTTGAACGAAGGAAGAAATGGGCAGCGCAAGTAAAACGCGACAACTGGGTACCGACGGACCCAACGAAGATTTGCGAGTGAGGATCATGATTTTGTTAAGAATAATGTCCCTTTGTAATCCTTTTTTCATTTTCACAGAGAAGTTGTTTGTATAGGTTGCCGGGCCTTTTCTAGTGATTATATAAGGCTGCAGCATGGTGTGATCGCCGTGTTTGACTTATTGCAGCGGCGTAGGTTTATTCTAGACGTTTGTGAATCGACTTTTTTTGTAGCTAGAAGTATTATGGCACTTGTAAACTCGTTTCGTGGATACGCGATCGATGACAGTACCTACCTGGTCGATTTTTTTTCAGCAAAAATTAAACAAGCACAACGCATCACTCAGTCGAAAGAGAGTGATGAGAGAAGCGACTACATTCTCGACTTAGAGGAAGTGTCTTCTCTTGCGGAAGATGTGCTCGCCCACTTGGCAGGCTTTTTGTTAAAGCCGATTATCCGCAATGTGGAACACTGTTTTGTGTGCATATGTATGTTAGCGGCTAAAGAACCTGCACAGGAACACCACCTTACTCAACTAAATGAATATGTCCAAGGCAGCAAATTTCAATTCATGAAAGCAGACAAAGTCTGGACTTTGTTTTTTAATGCAAGAGTGCTCCATTGCTCTCATGTCTTTTGCTGAAGCTCGAGATCTGAGCTGTCTGAGATCACCATTGAAAGCACTGAAAGAAATTATTGGAAAGAATGTAACCTTGCAAGAAAACAGATGTTATCAGCACAAAGATGTGATTGGAAAACTTCTTGAGCGATTTGTGTCCAAACATCTCTGCATCTATCTGCGATGGTTTAACAGTCCTGAAAAGGCAGCTCAGTGTTACGCTAGCAAGACTGTAGCAGCTAGGCACGAGCGTGCAGTAGGGCAGCCACATTTTAACCAGATAACCTCGCAGAGAGCTTATAAAGTGATTTAATTAGTGCTTGCTTTGGTAAATAAATTGAGTTTGAGAGTTTCAAACAGTTTTCAGTGCATTTTTCTTTTTCAGTAGGCACCTGAAGTGCTGCAGGCCTACTCACGCTATGTCTTCTAATATTTCTCCTAGTTTCATAAATACGACGGGAAAACCACAAGAAACTAGATTACTACTAAAAGAGCTTCAAACTTCAAATTTCATCCATGTGTACAATTCCAGTAATATTTGTGGGACGTTTACCCGTAAAATGAGTAAATGAAAAAGCGGGTAACCTCGCAAGCAAATCGTGCCACCTTCAGGTTGCGATACACGCGAAAAGTGTCGGACAACCTCTTTTGAATCGAGCACTCTATGCAAGCAAACTGTTTATCAGATGGCAAAGCCGAAAACCTGCATTTAAATCCCGTTGGTATCGCCCTTACCACGCCCGCCGCCCTTTCTTTCTGACCGGTTGTTAATCTGCAGCCGCCACACGCCCAGCGCCTACGTATTGGAAAGAACCAAGATGGCGCCGATAAGCATGGGTGTCCCCACCCTGAAAGCGGCGCTTGGCACCGAGGCACGCTACACGGCGGAGAGCAAACGCGCCCTCTTTCGTTGAGCAATAGGCCGTGGGGAGATGGAAGGAAGGCAAGGGGCGGCGACATTGTGCTAAGGCGCCAAATGCGTATATTGCGACAGGGCGCAAGGGGAAGTGGAATCTCGCAGGCGAAAGGAGGAAAGCGGGAAGGCAGCGCGGGAGGCGCTTCTACTCTGCGAGCAACTGCGTACATTAAGCGGCGGCGGCTGGTCGCGCGCACCGAATCTTGAAACGATCTGCAACACGGCTCCTAGCTTTGTACGCGCTGTGCCGCTCAGTTTCCGTTGAAGCGATAGATCACATGAGCCTTCGCTCGCTGCTGCTGGCGCGCTCGCTCCCGCCAGCATTTTCACAGTGGTTGTGTGCAGTAAGCGAGTGTGATCTATTCATGTTTGCTTGTGCGCGCTGACATCATGCTTGTTAATTCAGTAAGCGATTGTGTCCAAGTTTACACGCCGGATAAAACTACTGTCCTTACTCCGTATAGCTCTCTACTAATTTTCTATCGCAATTGATGCTTCCCCTGTCGGGCGAAACTGCGAATGTTTTTTTACAAGACCTCACGAGACGGCTGCTGTGGAGACCGAGGTAAAAACAATGTTTCTCCGTAAAATGTAGAAACAAAAATGTGGTCCGGAGAAGCTGTCATCATAAAGAAGACAGAAGGGTTTGGGGGGTAGAGGGTAGAGAGATATTATGAAGAGAAGAAGCAGGAGAGGACCATAGAAAAAATATTTTCTCAACTGCACCGATGCAAAACAAATAAAATTATATGGACACTCGAAGTGCATTTCTACCGTCCACATCGCCATCGCCGTCGTCGTCGTCATCGCCGTCGCGGTGAGGTTCCGTATAATGTGCAACGGCGATGAAATCGTCGCCGCGCGCTGTATGTTGAGTGTGCGAGTGAAAGCGTACGAGGGAAGCCGGCAATCGCGGCTTAATGTAGCGAACGCGTAAGAGGAAGCCAGGCCGGAAGCGCGCGGTCGTCTTTCCTGCACGCAAGGCACGGGGGCGAGGCGACGGAGAGGGAGTGGGGGGGAGGGGGGGGGGGGGAGGAGGTTGCGTTCTGCTTCGTCGGCTGCTGCTCACAGTCGGCTTCGTCGGCTGCTGCTCTTGAAAGCGATATGCGATGCGGGTGAAGTGCGCGCCTGCGCGTGCCTCATCTCCGAAGCCATCTGCGGTGGGGACAAAGCGCATCCGCCGAGTGCCGGTAGCTTCGTATGCGCTCTGCTTTCGACGTTTAGTTCGCGTTGAAGCGAGACGAGAGACGGCGTGAAGGACAATTTGCCCGCTGCTGCTGGCGTGCTCTCCCACTCTGCCGTTTTCACAGCGAGTTTCCGCGGTCATCTAGCGAGATGTGTTCATGTTTACCTGTGTGCGCGTTACACCGCGCTCGTCTATTTAGTTAGTAAGATAATGTTTACAACTTGATACGGCCAAATTAACTGCTATCCTTGCTTCGTATAGTTCTCTACTAATCTGCTATTGCAATTGATGCTTCCCCTTTCGGGCGAAACTGCGACTTTTTTTTTAAACAGTACTGATTAAATTGTGTGTATGAGGTCAAGACGTACTCCTAACAAGGACCGTCTGCTGGGCTAGTTGGTCTAACATAGTTACTTCGTGATATAGCGTTCGTAGATGCAAACTGTGTCTTCTTCGTGTGTATGGGTTCTTTATTGCGCTATATCTGGAAGTAGTCTTAAAGCCCTTGACAAGATGATGGTGGTGAACCCATAGTGTTTTTCTCCTTCTATTATTTACTTCTGCCTAAAGTTCCACATTATTCTGAAACTTCTACATGGATGTTTTTTTCACGGAGTAAATAAGGGAGCCAGAACGACTCAACGGGAATGCAACCAACCATTCGCACCAGTACTTCCTGCATATTAGCCGCCAATATCTTTCTTGTACGTGACTGCGTAACACTTTCTCAGCAAGTCACTCGAGTGTGGAGTACGCAAAAAGACTTGTGCAGTGTTCTGGAGGATACTCTTTTTCATTTCTTAAGCGTAACGACAATGAGAGCGCAGTTGGGCAATACGCTATAGCACTTACAGAATGTAAGTGACGTGCTTGCGGATGTCCGACATCACCTCTAGCGTTAAAAAATTAGAAAGGGTTCCAGTCATGCCGCCGTTCAAATTTATGATAAGCCAGGGAGTCAACATAGTTCAGCATATACATCGGCTGCGTATGAAACACGCAAGGGTTCTGCGTAAGCAGATAAGTTCATCACTCCAGTTTTAGTTGCGCGTTCCGTATGTTTTGAGTTGTCTCCAAATTCATTAAACTTTGTCGCTAGTCCCTTTAATCATGAGAATGTACGAAGCATGCCTCGAATCATTGAATCCCATTCTTATACTATCCAAGTGAAGGAAGTCTCACGACTTTTAGCTTGTGTTGTTCCGGAATGTCTAGTTAAACCGCAGAGAATCTTTTACACCTGAAGACTGAATGCCTTAAGTGGTAATTATAAATGCCCATTGAACTTCACACCGTGAGATGAAACACTGCTAATGACATATAGTACTACATAAGTGCTTATACAGAAAGCTGTGTGATTTTATGTCAAACGCAATCCAGCACCACCTTCGAAAAAAAAATCTCCGGCTTCGAATTGTCGTCTTGGCCGAACGCATCCAAGGTTCTACATTAACATCTAAAAAAATATTAAGACCATTTTTGGTAGGCGGTTCGGTTTGCCACTAAACGCATAGGGTTGGGGGGACGGGGAAGTCGCGATTATTAATCATTCGCATTTTTATTGGCATTGATCTTTATTTATGTATTTCTTTTTAAATTTACTTTTATTGATTTTGAACAATTACAAGGTTTTTCCCGAGAGCCACAAGATATTTGGCACAGAATCTTTCTCTGACACGATGACATGAAATATTGTATCTGTACCCCAAAGACTAGAGCCATTGCGCGAAGAATCATGTCTATAACTTAATACGTGTGTGTGCAACTCTTTACTTTCCCTCAAAGCGATAGAAAACAGAATCATTTGTATAGGGAGAAAAAAACGGTGGTTCTGGAGGCGTCCGTGCAATCCTACACTTCAAAAAATTAAGCGAAAGCAGAATATCCTGCTTGTTACTGCTGTCAGAATAAAGACGTGATACATTCGGTAGCATTTTTCTTCGATAGGCGGGCTCCTTTAGTAATGTATAACAGTTAACGAAAAAAAATATGCGCCAAAACAATAAGAAAAAAGTGTACACGTGGCATTCACTACTTTACCGCTTTCTTCTAATCTGGCTTCGGCAGGCTTGTCTAACTTATTTTGAGCTACCAATTAATTAGTTAAAATTATCAAAAAATGTTCTCGTTTTATCCTTATATTAATATGGCGTCTGTCAAATTCTTCTTTTACGATGTCACGAAAGCTGTTACCGCCCGGAAATATATTCCGAATTGGCGAACACTCAAGCTGAAAAAAAAAACGAGGGGACGAATTCAGAAAACTTGTTGGTGTAAGGGCTCTGCCATTGGCAGGACGTCTTAGCTTATGGCATGTCGAGAATCAGGATTAGTGGTAATTTTCTCTTCCAAACTATTCTGGTGCAAGTGCTTTTCGTGATTAAACTCGCTCCTTATGAGAGTCCGTCAATTGGCAGATAAACAGAATGATCGATGAGCTTTGATTTGATCTTGATTTGATCACCTCACTTTTTTTCATAGTTACTCGAGAAATTTGTAATCATTCAAAGGTATTTCACAATAAGTTTCAATTTGTTGTGGGCTTATCTTATGTTTCTTTCACATGCTATTTATTTTTTTGGTGGTTACTGTTTTTAATATTCCATTTTAAATATATTGGGATAATAACGGATGCAATGAACTCATAATGCAATGCAGTCGCTAAATATGGGCCAATAACAGAAGTTCCACGAGAATATTTCTTCCTGCAATTGTCGAAATTAAGAAACTAAAAATTAAACTATGGGGTTTTACGTGCCCAATCCAGGATCTGATTATGAGGCACTCCGTAGTGGGGATTGAACTCTGGAATAATTTTGACCACCTGGGGTTCTTTAACGTGCACCTAAATCTAAGTACACGGGCGTTTTCGCATATCTCCCCCATCGAAATGCGGCTGCCGTGGACGTGATTTGATCCCGCGATCTAGTGATTAGCAGCCCAACACCAGAGCCACTAAGCAATCATGGCGGGTCTATATTCAAAATTAGAAAGGAAATGCAAATCCAAGCTAACTTCGAGGCAAAGCGCGGCCTACGCTTGGTAACAGGTCCTATATTTACATAATCTTTCTCAGGCTAGCACTTTCCATAAGATGTAACGACATAGATGCATAATGTTGGACATATTAGCGAAGGCTACGAGTTAATGGCGCAGATAAATAACCAACGAAAATCTTTTTGAAAGCATCGTGGCTTGCGCAGACTCTCAATTCTGGGCCCGTTTTCACAAAACGCTTTGACGCTATAATTGTTTGTAAAGAAAAATTTCATCCAGTGCAGGTGCAGGGTATATTTGAAGCAAGGGCGGCTGGCGCCCGGCAGAGATCACTTACGAAGAAAAAGTTTACTGAATTTGACCCCTGATTTTTACTGAGATGTCTGAAATTTTGTTAGTTGTCACCAACCCACAACCTTGAAAAAGCAGATTAGTCTCACTCACCCTTGCGGCAGATCCGTAGTCGCACACCAAAGTTCAGCTGGAATAGACCAGCGGCGACTTCGGCGATGTCAGGTGACAACTGAGGCTGTAGCTTGCACATCAGCTGTTTTTCATGCAGCACATTATGCTCGCACCAAAACACATGTTGCAGCAGGATGGCCTCCACTGACGTCATCTGCGGACAGTTCATACGTGCACCATGCAAAGAATATAGTTATTTACCGCACAAGATAATGATAATTTGATCGACAATGCATTGCAGCGTTACTGAAAGAAAAATAACGAAGTGGATAAACGACCCCCCAATTAGCCACCATACAAACGAACCCTTCAAGTATACAAAAGTACACTGGTAGAAGATAATCCGCCGTGGTGGCACAGCGGCTGTACGACGTTCTGCACAAAGCAAAAAAAAAAAAAAAAAACAATTTTGTACTTGTGCATACTTGTGCACAATTAATCCAGGGCCCACCACTTTGGTGTAGATTATAATACAGTGGGAACTTTCGGGATTGTAAACACCAGAATTATCTATTTTTTTTGGAAACAAGTTGAGTGGAAAGCGGTTGCAAACAACCCTGCCTGCTTTTACATAATAGTTTCACGAGTACAGGTTAACAGTAAACTATTTAACGCCATCAAACACCTCCGTCAACATTCGCTTACCGTCTAGCGACGATAGATTTTTTTCATTTATTAATGTCAGCCTTTTCAAAAATGAAAAAAAAAAGATTTCATTTTTCCCAGATAAAGCACCTATAAAAACAATAAGCTTTCCGAAATGCGAATCATCCACAAGGTGTTATTCACGGAGTTTCCCTCAAAGCGTCGCTACAGGAACGCGTATTTACAGTGGTAGGCAGCGTTCGGTTTTTCTCACTTTCTTCTCCTCTCCCGAAGTGTTTTATGCCTTGTTCACCCTTTCGCTTACACCTGCATGTTATTGCACCGGTAATGGTTCAAAATCTCATTGGAGGGCGGTAGTGTGCACGTTAATGCCAAGTAGAAAAAAAAACGCAGAGGAAACAGTACGAATCTAAGGGAAATCATACTCGCATATATTCGAAAAAGCATCGATTGAATTTGGCATGTTAAGCGAATTAGTATGTTAACCTTTAACAGAAAACACTCGCCCGTCGTCCCTATTGCCCTCATGACAAGCAATGATTTTCCAAGTCAAAGCCGTTAATGCAACTAGAACCACCGGGAACCGTTAAACGCCACTTCTTGGGATTTCCTGAATAACAAAAAAAAAAAAACGTAGGCGACGCTACTCTTTGACTTAGCTCTCTCTTAGTGGCACTAGCACCTCAGCGTTGGTGTTCCGTGCATTGGTGGGCGGTAATCAGTGATATTAAAGTAATTCGAATTATTCCACACAGTTCAGTAACTCAACTTGTAACCAAACTTCTGCTGTGATATCGTATCTATGATACAAGCCATGAATTTTGTACTGTACTAGCTTTTGATATTTTTTCTGATTTATGCTGAATTTTGTCTCAGGTAATTATTTCTAATTATTCCAGACACTTCAGTAACTCAACGCATAATGCTCTGATATCATATCTATAATGAAACACGTCTATGTTGTGCTGTGGCATTTTTGTTCTTTTCTCCTGAATAATGTTTAATTTCATCCCCGGTAATCAGCGATTTCTAAATAATTCTAATTATTCCAGACACTTCCGTAAGTCAACTTTTAACTAAAGTTTTGCTCGTGCTCCTAAAAAACCAATTACATAAATCACGAAGTTTATATTTTGTGATTATGTGGCGATTGGTAGGGGCAATATGCAGGGAAATTTAGTGCGTGCGTGCGTGTGTTTGTGTGTCTGTGTGGGAGGGGGGGGGGGGGGGGCGTGCGTGTGTGTGTTTCAAGTATAGATGGCAATTATGTGCTCTCAAAATAGTCATTTGATGCTCGTCTTCACCCAATTTTTATGCGTCATCAAAGGCACGTAGTTCGTATTTCCCGGTCTCCTCGGTGAAGAGCTTGAGGCGCGATTTTTATATTGTCTTTAAGTAGGAAACATGTTGTGAGCGACGAAAGATAACCGTTTCATCTGTGTAGGTTCTTCACAGCTTTTGCAGAGAGTCACATATTCAAGCGTTCTAGATTGTCATTCGTTCGTTATCCGCGATATTTGCCAGGTTCACAAAACAAGGGCACGGGACACCAACCTCAAATTGAGTAAAACCAGGGCGAATGCTTAAATGTACTGTGCGTATAAAATTAATGTTTCTGGTTTGGGCCGAAGCGTCGGAATTTATTATTAGACCCTCGTTTTCTTCGGTTCTTTCCATTCGTGATACGATATAATAAACAAGCCACCGTGCTTATATTTGATGAGGGTAAGGAGCATACTGTGCGTAATGTGCCCGAAAAGTTGAGACTGTGTGGGTTAATTACGGCCCTTGGAAAATTTGATAGTCCCTTTAGCATACGCCGCAGAGGGTCAAGGCGAAAGCCTGCGCGTTCAAGAGACACTCATTAAATTACTTGACATTCTCATTCGAATGCTTTGTTATTGTTTTATTTCCGACCAAAGGTCGCGTGTTCCAGTGCCCAATTGAAGCTACATTATTTACAGTGTCTTAATTAACCTCGATCTAATTAACACCAATGGTCGTGGGTTCGACTCCCGCCGAAGGTCGTGGGTTCGAGTGCCTGAATCTTAACGCAATGACGACGGTGACCCGCGCACCACGTACCAAAAGTGTTGCGTGAGCTTTGCTTGCTTGACCTGCGCACCATCAGAATTGTTGCGTAAGCGTTTGCATAGAGGAAAGACAAGGCACGATGCCGGGTCGGTGTAGTGAGTAAATTACTACACCGAGTCGTCATCGTGTACGATTTCGCTTCGACGACACGGCTTTCCTCAACAACGTTGAAGTTCGACTGAACGATGAGACAGATAACGCTTTCGTCTTAATAAATGACGTTTCCGAGTGCTCTGCAGCATTTCGAGTGTATTAGAGCGATAGCTGTACTACTCCAGGTACAAACCCAGAAAACGCCTGGTTCCGTAAATGTGACCTTCAAGCTCAGCCAACGTCAAACTTTCGGACACTCGAACCTATGACATTCGGTGGGAGTACAACCCTCGATCTTAAGTGGGAGCCAAGCCCGCAACCTTTGCTGTTAAGAATAAGTTAATTCATGCGCAGAAAATTATTATACAGTTATTTAGGCGCTCGAACTCACGACCTCTGGTGGGAGAGCGCCGAGTGCTGGTAGCTTCGTATGCGCTGTGCTTTCGATGCTTAGTTCGCGTTTAAGCGAAACTCAGCATGAAGATCAATTCGCTCGCTGCTGCTGCCACGCCGAGCAGCGTCTGTGTGTTCTCTTGTGGTGCAGTTGTAGATGCTGTAATTGCTGACGGCGCCGAGCAGCGTCTGTGTCCTTTCCCAAAGCAAGCAGAACAGTGGTATCGCTCGACAAATTTGGTCTAACCGCGTTCAACCACTCGACATTTTTACGAGTTGCGCAAGATTTGGCACAGCTGCCCCGTTGTAACTACAAATGTCACCAAGAACAATTTCAGGGAACTTGGAGAAATGCTGCTGCACATTTGTGCGTAGGTAAAATATGGCCCGTGCAGAAAATTTCTTAACAAGTGCTAGAAAGTGTCACGCTGCTATTTTCAGCTACGTGTACCGTTCTCCTGAATGAACTCTGTGTTATACAGTTTAAATATTGTAGAAATTCGGGACAGGTAACTGCAATGCGTACCGAAATTGTAACATTCCTGGTTTAATTTTCTAGCGTTACAAATAGCTGCTCAACCATCCTTTTCTTTGGTTTTTTTCATGCATGACATGATATTTGCGTGGTATATTCGCCATGAAATAATTGAGCCAGCTTCCTCATGTTTGGAGGCAGTGAGGGCCAAATAATGGATAAAGTGTTTGCAACCTCAAACGTGGTTAGGTTAATTGGAGCCTTGGTTATAAATTCCGTATGCTAGCGCCTCGAGCGTTAGGTAAGGGTGTCTTACCGATGGTGCAGAAATTAGCCTATTGCCATGAAAGAACTGCAAGACCTATCGCAATAAAATTACGCGAAAATGGGTGGAACAAAATAAAAACTATGTGTATAGTTGGATGATTGTGCCTTTGCAAAAAACATTTGTGCTCGAGTGATATGGCCGGTATCAGCTATGCTTTCCAAAGGCCCGACATAACTGTAGATAACATCGGGTTTATATTTCTAGAGACAGAGGCTCCTAATAAGTGTGACAAAGTTTACACGCTGTTCACTTAATTAAAAGTGTTCCAAATAATTACTGTGTTGTTTTTGTTCATCTAGTTTTTTGCGCCATTTGTAGGTCGGTTTCACAGGTGTTCTCTGTGAACTAAACAAGACACCTTGTTTATATTTGGCTAAAATAAGAGGCACGTTGTAGGCAATGTGTGGGTAAAGTTCGATGTGTGTGGACCAATTACGACCTTTGCAGCAAATTAGATATGTAAGCGATTCGGAGCTTTATAAATGTGCCTTACGCACAACGCAGAATTTATGGCGCTGCCCTGAGAAAACTGAACGCAACCAAGACAATATTTATTGAAAATGCTTGGGGAAGGACACTATGACTAATGTTCTCCAGAAGTAAATTGTGTGTGGGTGAATTACTGCCTTTGCAAAAATTTCTTGCATAGTGTTCGAAAGTGTCATATGATACCTGCCAACCTGTGAACTGTAAAAGTCACAAAATCCCGCTTAGACGACACCAAAACCGACGACTTTTCAGGGATACGAACTCACTTTATTAAAGATAAATTTAAGTTAGGAACCGCACACAAGCAGCAGCAAAGACGGCACAGCACATTGGGATGAAATAGCATGGGATGGCATAAAAAGCAGCCCACTGCTTCTAGACCACAGTCACGTTTCCAGTGACAGGTTCGTAAATATCAACTTGCGCAAAGTAAGTACCGCAATTCCATTTCTTTCAGCATCAGAATACGTCCATAAGAAGGTTCAGGCACCGGCGAGCAAAACCTTATCGCGAACAGAACTTGTTTTTCGTAAAACTTGGCATAATATTCGTAAAACTGCAATACCAGCCGTCACTTCGTAGGCATTGCAGAAAATTCGGGAGACTTGGCAGATATTGTTATACGCGTGCAACGATTAACACGGAATTGTCATATGCGGAACTGCCATATGCGAGACAACTGAAACTCTTAGTGCAGCTGCTTGGAATCGACAGCTTCCCTCGAAATTCAGCGGTGATTCTTCAACGTCACACAACTCTGCTGCAAGTTTTTTCGTTCCTTCGTCGTAAACGTGCTATGTGACGCATTTCTGCTTCGTATGTTTAAGGCCGTTCTTCCACCAGAGTTTTCATGATAAAAGACGCCGCATGGCCGTAACAGCGAACATCATAGAGGAAAGCACTGTGGGTCACTCACAAAAACGATCAAAGCGGTTTGTGAAAGCAGTCCTATATATTCACAAAATTTCACTTCCGTAACGCTGCTTCCTGTTCCAAAGTTTCAAAAAAGCTGTTTTTTTAAACATTGTAGAGAAAATTCTCGCCCAATCATCAAGCTGCATTTATGAAACGAATAACCGCATCGCACTACATCTTCGCTTTGAACACGAAGAATAGGAATGTAGGTCTTCCCAGAGACTTTCATTTACCATACAATCGTATCCACAGGCCAGTTTGCTCACCGTGTTGAAGGGTTCCCCGAAGCCTAGCAGTTGAGCACGGATCTGTATCCCGCTGGGTGACTGGGACGAATCAGCTGCGACAGGGCAGCAATCGGGCAACGCGGATGTCACCAGGAAAGCCAGGTAGCTGTCCCATAGCCCACAGTATAACCAGTGCAGCTTCGCTGTCGCCACTGTATCTACCACCTTATCCCTGTTCAGGCACATGATCAGGAGTGACGTCGTCTGGGTGCAAAAAAATTATTTTTGGTGGAAGGCGAGACAAGATGCTGCGAAATGAATTACAAGAAACGCGTTACCCAGCGATACCTTTCAATGCTTTCAACGCCTTCTGACATTGTGCAGACATTTAAGGTCGCAACTTAATTGTATCAGTTGCTCGAACTAAATACTTGGGAAGTGCCACATATATTGAGCAATATGTAAAGTGATCTCAAATTTACCTAATATGGATCCATTTCACTTCCATGCGAGAAACAACAGAGGCAGATCTTTACTGAACGCACTACTCCATTTCAGGGAAAGTTCGTTCTGCTGGGGCTTTCACCAACACTGGCAAATTGGCAGTCTTTCTATTCTCATAGTGTTTTCAGCAACTTTTATTGTGATAGGAATCTTAAATGGACACTCCAAGCTCATTTCTGCCATCGCCGTCGCCATGTTGTTACGTATAAAGTCCAAAGGCGATAACACTGTCGCCGCACGCCGTATGCTGTAGGTGCGAGTGAAAGTGCGCTAGAGGAGCCGACGATCGCAGCTCAATCTGGCGCCCGCAAGAGAGGGAAGCTGAAAAAAAAAAAAAAAAAACGCGCCGTCTTTCGTTGCGCCAAGACCATGGGGTGATGGGACAGTTGCTGTTCTCCGACAGCAACTGCGCATCTCGCGACCGCGCGCATGGGGAACCGACAATCGCGGATCATTCTCGCACGCGCAGGGAGGGAACCGGGAAGGCAGATCGGGATGGAAGAGGGGGGGCGGCGTTTACTCGGGCACAAACTGCGTACTTTGCACCGAGGGCCGCGGTCACGTGTGCTTTATCTTGAAATGCATCTGCAGGCGGCTCATACCCCTTATAAGTGCTGTGTTCTCGTCTCTCAGTTTGCATTGAAGCGATACACAGCGGAAAGGACACTTCGCTCGGTGCTGCTGCCACGCTTCCTGACGCCAACGTGTTGACAGCGACTGTCCGCGGTCATCGAGTGTGATGTGTTCATGTTTGCCTCGGTGCGCTGACAGCATGCTTGTTATTTAGTTATAAAGCGAATAGTTCCAGGTTTATACGGCCGCTAAACCTACTATTCTTACTAATTTGCTAGCGCAATCGATGCTTCGTCTTTCGGCCAAAACTGCGGCTTAAAACAGCGGTTTTTGCAATTTATCTTGTAAGTTAGCAACCTATTATAGCGACGTGGGGCCGCAAAACGGGTTCTTAAAACAGTTCTGATTAAGAACTGTTCGTAGAGAATGTACTAACAATCGCCATGTTGCAAAATCAGCGAGGACAGCCGGCCAGTGAACATTTCTTACGAATGTTCAGCTTGTGAGTTCCACCCAAGTTATTCACGAAGACGAACGAAGACGATTGGCATTCACGCTGATTCAAGATTTACCTACTCTTAAGTTAGGATGTATTGGTCACTAAAACTTCAACAATTTATTTCTTACTTTGCATTGATGTATCCAGCGCGATATCGCAAACTAATGAAGTTTTGGCAGGTTTGCGGCCAGTCCGTTATAACTCATGCCTGAAGGTAATAAAAAGACGTGAGGAGTGATGCCTAAAATATAGGAATAATTAGGCAGCTCATTGAACTGTTTCATTTATGTCGCCATGGATTGTGTTTTCTTAGAGGTGTTTGTTGATAAAGGATACGTTCCATAGGTACTCACGCAAATCTGTTAGGCCTAGTCTACTTGCACAGCGGTCTGCATGCTCGTGAGCGAAAGGCTCCATGAAACTTTAGAGTAAAGATATATTTCAGCATAGCAGTGAATGCATCAAACTTTTCGCGAACTGTAGGTGAATAATATCCATTAATTTAGCACTAAAAGTGCAAAATACTTAGGTATGTTGGTATTATAAGTACCGCCTTACGCTTATTGATTTCATGTACGTAGCTAGCACAAAAGAAACGTGTAACTAGAAGTGGCGTTCGATATGAATTTCCCGCAGTCAATGATGTTAAAAGTGAGGTTATTTCTTGCAAATGTTAGTATTAAGAGGAATCCTTAGCTCGGGGCCCCCCATCTAAATACACGAGAAAGGAAAAATCATCTGTCTCGGCAACCACTGCTCCAAATTTGATGTAGTTTGTTGCATTTAGAAGAAAAAGTTAAAATATAGTGACCGTGTGTAGCGAATATTTGATTTATGCGTCAACTTCTGAAGTAAAATGGGTAAGAATCGCACATTCTCAGAAAACGAGACTTTCATGTTTACGACTCTCACTCGGCAACGATAAATGATATCACAGTTCTGTAAAGTGTACCTAATAGTACATCTGAAGTGGACAAAGTAGTTTCCGACTATCACTACATTTTAACTTTGTCTCTCAAATGCAACACATTTCATTGAAATCGGTGAAGCGGTTATCTAAGAAAAGCGTTTCTGCTTTTTTCATGTCTCTGAATAGGTGGCGTTGGAGTTGAGCCCGAGAAAAAGCTCCCTCTTAATGCTCAATCCATTGCAGGCGTCGTTGGTTCCTCTCAGGTTGGCACAGTGCGGGCTATGCTGCTCACTTAAACTGAGGCTTGGAGGATAGAATCATTCATGCCTCGGTTACCTTTTGCTCGTGACCTTTTGCGAACAGGGCTGGAAAATGGGAGCCCACGGTGACGAGCAGGACACGGTATCCGTGGAACACTCTTGGAACGGGTGAACTGCTATTCGAGAGCTGGAGACGGTTGCAGCAGGAGACTCAACTTCTCGTGCAGCCCCCACGCGTAGCGCGAGCATTCTCGTCTTCCTCTTCACAAGTGGAGCAAATCGCTGGCACGCACGTCTGTATCATGTATTCAGGATCGTTTGCCCCCTTTGACTTAACATAAAAGGATATTGCCCAAAACATGCGGGTCTCCTCCACTCTTGCATAATTCTTATGCTGACGCTGTTTATTTTACAGAATTGAATATATCAAGAATTGAGCAGAAATAATATAAACTTCCCTTGCGGTTGCCGCAGATCCTCAAATAATAATTCTCTTGAACTACCTCCTGCCGCCCGATTTATGTCTTATCCTTCATAGTGGGAACGAGCTATAAGAGAGGATCATCATCATCGTTGTCTTACAACAGTGCTAATTCGGCAGTTCGAAGAGTAACCAGCAAAATACCAAGAATTTTCTGGCTCCAAGGCAAATGTATACAATGATGCTATCGTTCATCCCCAGGCGCACGTACCGTAAGTTCCAGGTGACCAGATGAAATCGAAGTAGACATCAGCTGCCTGATCAAGCTGCGCATGGCTTGGCTGCAGACTCTTGCTTATATTGATGTGATAGAACGTATTCTGCAGCTTAGCTCTACGGGCCATTACCGGTTGATTTTACTGCGACACCATTTACAACCTAAAAATGCGTTTCCTGTGTTGGCCATTTTCATTACGCAGCCTTCGTCACTTCACCGCCATAGTGGATTCGCATCGTCTGACAATCTCCTCACCCTTGGCTTTCCCCTCACCATACGCCTAAAAAAAAAAAAAACTCTTGCTCGTAAGCAGCGATGGGCTTCAAATTCATGCCATCGTACCATAGTATACTAGATAGCCTGACGCGCTTACCTTTGAGGCAGTGATGCATCTGCTGCACTGATAATATTTGTTCCTAGGGTGCTTAGATGATCTTGTAACATGGCTTTTAAGATGCCGTAAGGTAGTAGTTTCACGTGGTTTGGGAAAATGTGATCGATCCTGATCTCCAGGTAATTTGAGTGCGTAATGTAAGGAAGCACATCGCGAATTTGCATCTTTAGTGGTTCAAGTAATTTTTGCACAAATATATTCTGTGGCGTATGAAACCTGGGCCAATCAACGGGAAAAAATAATTGTGGATCGGAGTTGGAAGGTATTTGAGGACGGCTTAATGATAATTCATATAGTCTTAAGAAAGTCTGAACGGTCAGAAGGTGAAATCAGCATAAAATGCGTGGGATTCTCGCTTCCAGGTATAATACAGCATTTGCAACGTATTTTGGAAGGACTGAGCACAGACGTAGCGCCTCTCGCTGTAATAAAACTATAGCGGTTGAAGCTTGTATGATGGAACCCCTGAGAATAAAACACAGCCAAATTCTAAACCCAGACTAACGTACATTTTATATATATCATCAAAAGGAATTTTCTTCGCATACCTGTTCTTCGATTGCTCAACTTGCGCAAAATGCCCATTGTACGAGCTCTTTTTGTCGCAAGATATTGAATTTGCAGCCGACAGTTAAGATTTCCGTTATAAATAACTCCAAGGTACTTGAGTGACTCTACTTGGGGGATATCTTCGAGATGATAGTTAAGCACTATGTATGCTGGGTCTTTAACGGGAAAAACAATGATAGCACACTTATTAGCATTCAGGTTTAAGTGTAAGCTATCCAGCCAGCCTTCCAGCCAGTTTCCCTAGATACGACTGCAAAATTTCGTAAAGGGAGTATATGTCACTATCCATGCCAAAAAAGGCAACGTCGTCAGCATAAACATAGGTACTGACACCTGGGTGAACGGTGATTCTGCTCAGTAAAATATTAAATAATATTGGTGAAAGTACCGATTCCTTAGGCACACCTCTTGTTTGCTTATGTTTACTAGAGGAATAGCCGCTTCGAAAACAAAAGAATTCCCTGTCCTTTAAAAATTCATGCACCCATGCTACAATATATCCTGGAAAGCCATGGCCCTGTAACCGGTTTGTTAAAATTGTATGTTCAACGCTGTCATAGGCTTTACATATATCAAAGGTAACTAAAGGCGCATATTGTTTTTTTTCTGTCTGGCGATTATAATGCGACTTTCAAGGTATACATGCGCGTGCCATATAGAATAGCCAGATCTAAATCCAATTTGACAGGGACTCAATAATTGATTTTCGTCAATAAACTTTATTTTATGCCCGTGAAGCACTCTTTCAATAAGTTTCGCTATGTAGGTAGCACATTTTGTCAATGATCGTCGCTTGACCAGAGAAATCCAATTGGAGGATTAAGTGCCAATGGTAGGCGCCCGTCGCGACGTCGGTACGGTGGCTAGATGGGTAGGTGTGCCGACCGGCGCGACTGGAGCGTAGTTCACCGCTTCTCCGCGTCATGACGCAAAATTGGCGCGGCAGTCAGTAGAACGGTTCCCCTGCGCGCGTCGTCTGCTACAGGGGGCTGGGGGCGAGCAAAAAATAAAAATGAAGCCCGTATTGGAATAGTTGTATGTCGTCTGTTCGTGTCAGTTTCAAAGGTGAAGAGCTCCGGGTCTCTCGTACTGTTCGCAAGTTCCTACGCGATGTGCAATGTTCCAGGTCGGAAAAATGACCGGCGAGATTAGCGGCGGCATTGCTCCACCAAAGAGATTTACTGCTTCGCTCCGAACTGCAAGTCGGGCTCTAAATTTGTGAGAAAGACAGCGGAAATGTTCGCCTCGGGCTGCTCAGTAGCTTGCTCAGTATCGGCGACGTTAATGAGCAAGCCGTACACCGAAAAGCGTACGTCGCTGAGCTCCTCGATCGACATTGGAAATTTGCAAGCCGCACACGAGGTGCTCAGCGCCTGCGTCAACGAGCACCACTGCGCTGCTAAAGGGAAAAGAAAAGTGGCTCTAGGCTGATATTATAATATAGCGCAGGCTATGTAGCAAGGAAGTTCCTGCAAGAACCAAGTGCTCCGATTGTTCAGGGACATTACGTACTGAATTCAACAGAATGAGTAGGTCAGGGCTGTTGCTCCCTTCTGAAGCACTAAAAAACTGGTAGCATCGCTCGAAGACGCCTTCAAGCTGTGCTTCAGTTTAAATGAGTTACGAAGGAACAGTATCGCCGAATTTGCATCCTTTCTGCAGCTAAATCCTCCGAATTTGATCGGCTGTAAGCGGCACAAGAAAGAGATCACAAACGATGTTGTGAAGTTCTATTCAATTACAGGCCTTTACTTTCTTGTCAAGGGCAAGAACATGGCACGCGAAAGCAACAGGGAGAAGAGGAATCACCTGAAGCGGAGGCGTGTGCTGTGAAGAATGTTGTGATGTGGTGGACCAACGTTGCGACCTTGCTGGCGCTAAGCTATTTATGTTGGTGCGTTTGCTGACTCAAGTTATGAGAGCGCTTCTTGTATTTTAAATATATTCATGAATTCAGCCCAAAACGTATTGCTTTATTTTATTGCAACCAAACAGTGAACCATATGCACTTACCAACACAATTCGTCTCGTAATAATTTAAATACCGTAACTGAAGCAGCAATAAACACAATAGCTGGATTTCTCGAAATTGAAATATTAGAACTTACTAAATATCACGTAAACACGTTTTCATATACTGTATAAAACCACTGCATGCACAGTTTTATGCATGAAAAAATGCACCTACGTATTTAATTGAATGGGCTGGAGCGCCGTGTTTTACCAATAAATGTGACCAATCGCCAAGCTAGAAAATTAACTTCAGCATATCGTGCCTTCTGACAAAATCCCCATTCTGGCTTCGCCTACACTGCTCAAAACGGCATTGAATAACGCGTACTTCAAAGCTAGAGCAGAGGCAGCGATACTATCAACCACGCTGCTCGTCTACACAGCGCAGCCGACATTGCGCGCAGCTCAGCCGTTATACTGTCCGCAGCGCCACTTTTGCGTCATGATGCGGAGAAGTGGTGAACTACGCTCGGTCGGCACACCTACCCATCTAGCCACCGTAACGTCAGTGCCGAGGTTAGGCAGAGGCGCAGCTCATGACATGCCAATTATACCTGACACGTGGTGAGGCGAGTAGAGCCGGCTGGCACTGAGCAAATGTAGAGGGTGCGTGACGACGCCACTAGCACCCAAGAGTACACAAAGCGACCTAAGGAAGAGGCAATATCAGTGATTCGTCACGTACACCCGTGAGCAAAAGTATACGGAGCACAGGATCGCTGAAAAAACGGAATTTGATCGTAATTAACAAGCATAAACTGGATTTGACGAGTACATTGAAATGTTCGCGATGCCAAGTTTGGACTGCAGTCCTCAATTTCAAGTTGCGTTCACAGACAAAGGAAAAAATCGGCTTTTTCGCGCAACCCCTGGTCCGTATACTTTTGCTCACGGGTGTACATCGCGTGCAGGCGACCTGACAGCAAAAGCTTCGATGTCGGTGACTGTCGCTGGCTCCTGATGTGCGCGTGCCGGGCGGGTAATGGGCACAGAGAGCGTGAACGCAGTACGCATTATTCACCACGTGCACATTTTGCATGGTAACCGCCTTTGACAACCCGTTTCGGAGACCGTTGCCAATTGACCATCCTGAAAAGCTTCTCCGAATAGGGGTACGTGAGCCCAAATTGTCGGTTGACAGGTTTCATAGACGTATGCCCACAGCTAATACGCTATCGGTCTTTCTAAGAAGCGCGAGCGGGGAAGGGGTCAATCACTTCGGCTTGCAGGTACTGCCGGCTTATTAGGATTTTATTGAACCCATTGTGCTGGGCGCTGTGGCTTAGCCAGGGAGCACGCATGCTATGCACCTGTCACCCCCCCCCCCCCCCTTTCTTGGAACGTTGTTTTTATTTGTATGTTGTTTTGAGGGATAGGGAGAAAGACACCGTCAAAGGTGGTGGAGAAAAGGGCGCTTGGAAGAAGCGCAATGCTGGAAGCGCCGGCGAACAAGACGATCCTAGCACAGGATTCGTGATTGGTGCGTCGGCGGACCACTCATAGCCACTCGGTGGCGATTGCGTGGTATATGCTTGGGGCGGGGCACCGAAGGGTAGAAAACCTGGCCGCGTTGCCCCGACCAAGCGTTCTGGACACGACTTGCGGTGCTATGCACCATCAACTATGTCGATATAGGGTCGCTCTATGTGTACCAGTTCCACCTTGTATGTGTACTTGCATTTGTAACTTCATGTAAATAATTGTAAATGTAAAGTGTTTTTTTTCTCAATCGTCGTCGGTGTCTATTTCAACCCAGCGAACCCGTCCCCGCTATCGTTAGCGGCAGTACATCCTCTACTTGCGTAGACCGGCTCTGGCGGTGCGTCTCGGACGCCCAAGTAGAGGAGTGGTACAGAAGAACCTTTGAACGTTACTCCATGAATTACTAATAGAGTAGCTTAGTAACTTCAGAACCTCGCGTGGGGCTTCTTGGAAGAAAACCTTTAACATTGCATTCGTTATTCTGTCCGGGCCAGGCGCTGTAGTTGGTAACCGTAACATGACCGGGGCTAGTTCCGAATAGGATATCTCTTTGTAGTCCGAGAATGTATGCGTAAAAACAGAAGTTTGAAGGCGCGTTGTGAACCGGCTGTCCAATCCTTTAGCCAATAGGTCTAAGGACTACTCCATTTCCTGTGCGGCATATACGATTGAGCCTACATTAACGCTCATTGGGAGTGTTTCTAGAACGAAGGAAATAAAATAAAGCACGTTTGTTTTTGGATTTAGATAGATAATCAAAATGTTTTTTATCGTACTCATCTTTTGCGTGTTTAACAGTACGTTTGAAGGTTGCCGAAATAAATTGATAATCTTTCCAATTTTGTGGACTTTGATTATGTAGAAGTTTTTTCCAAGTAGCTTTTCTTCTGCGATAAACTCGTGTGCACTCATTGTTCCACCAGGGACTAGATGATGTACGCTTAGCTGTCTGAATTTCGCATTCAGACTTTTGTTGGGACATCTGTAACGCTGAACAAATTTTCATGCCAATTTCTTCGTCATTAGTATTAGTTAATGACGCAGTGGAAGAGTGCAAGCAGTCTTTAGATTTTTTGCAATTAACAAATATTATGCCTTGTCGTTCTACTAATGTTATGGGCATGCAATTTCAAAGTATACCGGGAGATGATCACTGTTTGTACAGAAATCAATCGTAGTCAAAGATGTCCCGGCTATACCTGTGCTAGAAAACTTCAAATCTAACACTGAGCGAGATTGCCCACGGACAAATGTGGGTCGTCTCATATTTAGGCATGAAACATTTTATCTATGGTCCAGTCCCATAGACGCGTCTCACATGCATCTGTTCTGTAACTCCATGATACGTGATGCGAGTCACCAGTAAGGATTACTTCATTTTTACAGCTAGCAAGCGCACTATCCAATTGCTATGTACTGTGTACGCCCGTAGGGAAATAAGTATTTATAATCGAAAAAGTACGGTAGCCTGATATGCTAAGGTGCACTGCCAAAACTTTACATTCCGGAGACATTAAGTTGAAAGCTACTTTCGCCTTATGACAGAATTTAGATTGCAACAAAATCATTGAACCACCTCCTTGTGAAAGTCGATCAAATCGAAAAGATCAAAAATCTTTAAAATTAAAATTTTTCTCAGGAGTAAGCCCGGTTTCTTGTGAGATTATGACGTCAGGGTTAAGATGTGTTGATAAGCTATTTAGGTCTGTTGAAGCAGAAATCAAGGAATGACAGTTCCACTGTAGCACATTTAAAAAAGCTAAGGCGATGATCCAATTGATCTAATTACTTCAGCGACTACCGTCGCAATGTACTTTCTTGGATGCCAGAATGAGAAATAGGATTACCCTTTTTGTTTTTTGAATATAGACAAGACGCTGTTACTGGAGAACCAGTTCGCTTTTGCGGCCTGGTATCATGACCTCTTTCCATGTCATCCTATGAGTCTGACTGGCGCGAAGAACAAGGATCGGATCCGACAAACGTTGGGTCCGATCTGGTATTCGGCGCTAGGACTGAACTGGCTACCTGTTCTGCAGCACAAGCAAGCGATTTGGTGATTGGCGTTGCAGCTGTTTGCAACAGCTGAGTCATCTGAGCAGAAACACTTGGGAAATGAATTCTGTAACATTTTTGACAATATGTTGCATAGCCTTTGTCATTGCTTTTTCTACTGATAACTCAAACAGTTTAGGCAAGTTGTCTTCATTTAAAGTCGATTGTCTCGCAGTGATGCCAACGTATCCAAAGGCCCTTTCTTTTCTTGACGACTGCAATAGCCTCTTGCCGCGAACATCCCCGCCTGTCAATTATCTCGAGTACCTGTATTTCATTAGCTTTTGCCGAGTAGTTTCCATAGTCAGCCGCATGGTTTCCTCCACACAGGCAGCACGTTTCGATTTCAGCTGGACACTCATTAGGGGAATGATCCTCACCACAGACGCGACAGCGTGCATTTGATTTGCAGCCTCCTGCACTATGGCCAAAACGCCAACAAAACGCCAACAGGCCAAACTTCAACACTGAAGTGGACGGGAAGCGAGAGGTTGCACTCTAGAAATAAGTGGCCACACTTTTAGTCCAGATAGGCAGGGCATGCCAGCAAACGTAGCAATAACAGATTCAGTGGCAACTTTTTCCCCGTTTACGAGTTGGTGACATCGGTATACGCGTATACACCAGCATCTGACAGTTTCTCCAGAGTCTCAGTTGGGCTTAATCGAGAGTCTACGCCCGGACAATACCTTTAGTGCATGTCACATGGGGAGGAACAAACGCACTGACCGCTACAGATGCAAACGTCTTACACTTTAGGAGGCCTGCAACACAGGTCGGATCTGATGACCTACAAACTATCCCACCTCTTCTAAATTGTCGGACATCGCTTATCATTTGGAAGTGACGCGCCATGGCTTGGAGCTCGGCCTGCACAGCGTGTGGGTTGTTCAGCCGAAGGAATCCACCGCTCCAGGGCACCAGTGCGACAGGGATGTAGCTAATACCGCTGTGGAAGAAAGATTTCAAAGGCAAATCATCAGGATAAATAGAGGCTGACCAAGGGCTGGGCCCTTGTCCAGGATAGTTTTTAGACATCAGCGCTGCATCAATCACTAGATAAGTCCTGTAAAATAAGATAATTAAGATAAGTAGGTCAAATCCACCAAAACTCAGCCAAACAAACGCGCAGCTAGCTTGCCAGGAAACAGGAGCGTTCGACAAGACCAGCCATATCCGGAACAGTGGGCGGCCATCGCTGGCTTCCATCTTCACAGCGGTGGAAGGGCTCTGCTTATTTCTTTTTTTCCTTGGAAAAAAACAGACCACCCAAGGATAAGGTTACGTTGTACGCCCTTATCGGTCAGTTATCGGCAGCGTCCACGACTTATGCGTTGTCGCATTATCAATATCGGAAGGTATATAAAAATTGCTGATGTTGCTTGTGTTGTTTTTGTCAAATAAAGGAAAATATGGATAGCACGAAAAATACTCATAACACACAGTCAGGCTGGAAATGGGAATACCAGGCTACGTTTTAAAGCTGCGGATATATTCAGCGTTTTGTCAGATGCCTTGGTCCGTAAATGTTCTTGGTCAATAGTATATATAAGAGAGAGAGAGAAACGTTTATTCTTGAAACAGTGTCCCGAGCGAGGCCCGGTATCACCCTGAGGTGGGAAGATTCCTTAGTCCAGGAACCCTCTGGCTTCGGCTGCCCTCTTGGCTCTGGCCACGAGTTGTCGTTGGTCTTCCAGGTCCCCGAGGGCGAGCTTGGCCTCCCACGTTTCGAATAGGTGATCTTCGTGTCTACCAGAGAATCACCTATAAAACTAATGAACGTTTTATTCTTCCCTCCTTTCAAGACAGCCCAGTAAATCTATGATGTGAACCATAATTCAACCAATTATAGTTGGCTGGGTGACTCGATCGGACACAGACACACTTCAGACAGATAGTGATACAAAAAGCCTTTGGAACAAAGGTGTATGTGAGCTGCTGCATCTCACTGAAAACATTTTAAATTAAAGGTATCAAACAAAACTGGGCCATTGTTCACAAAAAGCTCTTATGCTAGCATGGTACTGGCCGGTGGGCTCAACGTCCGACGATACGACCAACACTCAACACCGATAGATACCGGCCCGCAAATAGAAAATGATTCGTGCATGGACGCGACTGCGACACCCGTACGATTGACGTTTTGATGCATGGCGTTGGGCGCCAAATGTCCGAAACGCCGATCGACTAGAATAGCGGGGCATCTTAAAGTACAGCTCCAATGGCAGGCCACGAAAGCATTTTGCGCGCCGTTGACAATAAAAATGATGACACTGTAGCGAATCGTTGGAACTCTGAAGTGGGTCGTCCGCTCCAGTGCCTTGAAGTGGGTCTCCTTCTCCAGTACATTCTAGTGGGTCCTTTTCTTCGGCTCTCGAGCGCCGCTCGTACTGAGAGACCGTGCTGCGCTTTTGTACTGTCGCCCTTGCGCTGCTTCAAGTGCCGTCCAATAAACATCCTTATAAATTGGTGGAGAGTTCTGTACCCTCAAAACCGCTCCGAAACCCCTTCGATGCCCCTGGAGCTTCGATCCCGTGCACTACCATCTGCCATGTCGCAAGACTCCTCCCAGCAAACGCCTCCTCCCACACAACCCGCATGTCCTGGTGTCCCTTGTCAACGCGACCCTCCTATCTTCACTGGCGCGGATGGCACCCACGTGGAGGACGGGCTCGCTATCTACGAGCACGTGAGTGTACCCACCAAATGGGACGAGGTAGGAAAATTGAGCAACTTGGTCTTTTACCTGGCGGGAGTAGCAAGTTTGTGGTACAACAACCTCAAATACAATTTCCCGACCTGGTCCGCTTTCAAGACTGCCATTATCGACGTGTTTGGCCGCCCTGCTGTTCGTAAGCTGCAAGCAGAACTGCGTTTGCGCGAACGCGCTCAGCAGGCCGGAGAATCTTTCACAAGTTACATAGAGGAGATTCTGAACTTGTGCAAGAAAACCAACGCGACCATGTCCGAGTTGGATAAGATCAAAAATGTCATGAAAGGCATCGACGACGACGCCTTCACCATGCTCCTCGCATGGTAGCAGACATAATAACGCTGTGCCAGAGTTACGAAGAGCTATGCCGGCAGCGGTCGTTGACCCGTCGGCCGCCAGCACCGGACGCAGATCTCGCTGGCTAGTGAACCGTTTCAGACCACACCACCTTGCTGGCAGAAATGAAGACATTTGTGAGCGAAGAAATTGCACGCCAGCTCTCTCTGCTGCCCTTTGCTCACCCGCCGCATGTGAAACAGCCATCAACCACACTCCCGCCTCCCCTCCGCCGAGTGATTGGACAGGAAATCGCCGAAGTCATTCCCGAATATCACCAGCGCCCTCCGGCACCTGCGCCACTTAGCTACGCTGAAGTTGTCGCCAGGCCGGCCCAAGCAATCTCTGCGGCTGCCCCGTTTAGTTACGCCGAAGCCGTCGCTGGACCTCAGTCGTTCGAAGCGTTTGTGCTGCCTACGTACGCCGATGTCACTAGGCTCCGTCTGCAGCCCACCATGCAGCCATATCAGCAGCCGCTACGTCCATCGCGTCCTAAGCCATGGGTGGGACCCGCTCCGGCAAACCGTTGGCGCACTTCCGACAACCGCCCCATATGCTTTGCGTGCGGTTACGCCGGCCATGTTGCACGTTTTTGCAATCACGTGCAGTCGCCTCGAGTCGCATCACCCGTCATGAGCCAGCCCAGCCGCCCTAATTACGAACCACCGCCGCCTGTGTCACCGACGTTACGCCCAGCTCCATCTACCCGTCGTTCACCGTCTCCACAACGTCGCTCTTTGTCGCTGATGCGGCCACGTCAAGTCACACGAGATCGGGAAGAATAGTCGTCGCAGTCCACGAGGCAAGGGCTGCGATGCTATCGAACTGTGAAAGCCCTCAGCAGAGACCATCGAACATAATTGACGTGTTTGTAGAAGGTGTTCGCGCATCTGCCCTTTTAGACACGGGAGCCGCCGCATCCGTTATAGACGCAAAACTTAGCCGTTTCCTACGAAAAGTGACGACGCAACTTTCGGGGCTATTCCTTCGTACGGCTAGCGCCCAAAGTATTCACCCAACAGCAGTATGCACAGCTCGCGTCGTCATTCGGGACGCCATATATGCCGTCGAATTCATCTTCATTCCTGCATGCTCGCATGACATCATCCTGGGATGGGATTTTCTCTCCCGCCACAACGCCGTCATTTATTGCACACCCGCCGAAATAGAACTCTCGCCGTTCTCAGAGATGACGCCGGCAGACAGACCATCGATTCCGAACAAGAAACTCGTCACAGACGATACCTAAGTGCCTCCGAACGCGTCAGCGGCTGTGTCAGTGTACTGCGACGGTAGAGCACTGCACGGGCCGATTTTTGCGGCCCAGGCCCGGCCCGGGCCCGTTTTTACATTGGGCGGCCCGCCCGAGCCCGATCAAAACTTTTATGGCGAAACCCGAGCCCGGCCTGGGCCCGGAAATAATCTACGTTACCCGCCCGGCCCGGCCCGCCACCCCTTTACCTTAAGCCCGAGCCCGGCCCGAGCCCGACTCGAAACCGGCCCGAACCCGGCCCGAGACCGAAAAATACATGTTTTCCAGAGTTGAGAAGCCTGAGAATAACTCGCAGAAAGCCCGAGCCCGGCCCGGGCCCGCGTCAAAAAACCCGATCCCGGCCCGGGTCAAAAAGCACACGCCGTGCCCGAGCCCGGCCCGAGCCCGCGAAAAAACTCCTCTACCCGGCCCGGCCCACGGGCCTAGCCGGGCCCGGGCTTTCGGGTAAGCCCGAGCCCGTGCAGTGTTCTATGCAACGGTCTATGCCACACCATTGCACTCCTTTCGCCATCTGACCGCGTTCGCACTAACAAAGGATTGTTGGTGCGCTTTGCGACAGTGCGAATCACTCACGGTGACAGCGCTATTTTTGTTAGCATCCCCACATACTGTCACATTTCTGCGAGGGGAATGTCTCGGCAGAGTGGGACCCCTCGAAGACGCACAAGTTGTGGACGCACCCGATGACACAGACTGGCCCAGCTCCTGTACGCTCAGTGCTGTTTCGAAGTCTGCTTCGTCGCCCGAAGACGTATTTGGCTCCTCCATCGATGAAAACCTTACGCCGGTCCAGCGTTCACAGCTTCTGTGCCTGTTGGAACAATTTCGCCCATCTTTCGATGTCGCGCAGACTTCCGTGGGCCGCACGTCCACTGTCACGCATGGCATCGACACTGGCTCCCAACCGCCACTGCGGCAACGTCCATATCGCGTATCTATCTCCTGCAGAGCGTCGTGTAATTAACGAGCAAGTCGATGACATGCTTCGACGGGATGTTATTTGACCATCAAACAGTCCCAGGGCGTCTCCGGTCGTTCTTGTTGCGAAGAAAGACGGCTCCGTACGGTTCTTTGTGGACTACCGACGGCTCAACAAGATAACCCGCAAGGACGTCTATCCGCTGCCACGAATAGACGCGATTGACAGCCTGCAACGGGCTCAATTCTTTTTATCCCTCAATTTGCGCTCAGGGTACTGGCAAGTCCCTATCGCTGAGGACGCTCGACTGAAGACAGCCTTCGTCACGCCGACGGCTTGTACGAATTCAACGTCATGCCGTTCGGACTGTGTAATGCGCCCGCGACCTTCGAGAGCATGATGGATACCGTCTTGCGCAACCTGAAATGGAACACGTGCTTGTGCTACCTCGATGAAATCGTCGTTTTCGCTCCGGACTTCTCCACGCATCTTCAACGCCTCCGGCATGTTTTGACGCGTTTGAGCAACGCCAGCCTACAGTTGAACCTAAAGAAGTGCCGACTTGCAGCACGGCAGCTGGTGATACTGGGCTACCTCGTGTCCAAGGATGGAATTCTCCCAAATCCAGCCAAGCTTCGGGCCGTAGCCAGGTTCCCCAGACCTACGTCCGTTAAAGAACTGGGCAGTTTCTTAGGACTGTGTTCCTACTTTCGATGGTTCATTTGAAACTTCGCCACTATTGTATCACCACTGACGAAGCTCCTTGGCAGTAAGGGGCCCCTCGACTCGTGGCCGTCAGTGTGGGAGGACGCGTTCGTAAAGCTCCGTCGTTTGTTGACGTCTCCGCCCATACTACGCCACTATGACCCTACGGCCCCCACAGAGCTCCACACGGACGCCAGCGGTGTTGGCCTTGGCGCTGTCCTTGAGCAGCGCAAGCCAGGGTTCCCTGAATATGTCGTGGCGTATGCAAGTCGTACGCTTACTAAAGCCGAGGCCAGCTACACCGTCTCCGAAAAAGAATGCCTGGCGATCATCTGGACCCTTACGAAGTTTGTCCCTTATATGTATGGTCGCCCGTTCGATGTCGTTACTGACCACCATGCACTATGCTGGTTGTCGTCATTGAAGGATCCCTTAGGCCGTCTCGCTAGTTGGGCACTTCGTCTGCAGGACTACGACATCCGCGTGCTCTACCGCAACGGACGCCAACATGCCAACGTCCACGCCCTCTCGCGCTCCCCCTTACCCGACGACAAAGCCCGCTGCTCCGGAACTCAGCTGGCCGTTTCTTCCATCGACTTCACATCATCGCTACTGAACAGCGCAAGGACCAATGGATTGTCTCGCTGATAGACTTGCTCACTGATCCGTCGGCAACACCACCCACTCGCGCATTGCATCGTCCAGCCCGCCATTTCGCCATTCGCGTCGAGCTACTTCACCGACGCAATTACAGCGCCGACGGCCGCCAGTGGTTACTGGTAGTACCCCGCAGTCTCCGTTCTAAAATATGCGAATCGTTACACTATGATCTGCAGTGTGCACACTCTGGGATATACAAAACTTAGCACCGAATTCGAAAACGGTACTTTTGTCGGGGAATGTACCGGTACGGGCAGTAATTTGTTCGCTCCTGCCTCGATTGTCAGCGCCGGAAATCTTCGCCGAACCTCTAGCCAGCAGGTCTACAACCTTTACCTTGTCCTTACTTGCCGTTTGGGTGCGTTGGCATCGATATATACGGACCTCTTCCTCTGACGTCGTCTGGTAACCGCTGGGCTATCGTTGCTCTTGACCATCTCACGCGATACGCCGAAACTGCCGCCCTTCCAGCGGCTACAACACGAGATGTTGCCTCCTTGCTGCTCCATCGATTCATACTGCGTCACGGTGCACCCCAAGTGCTACTCGGCGATCGAGGCCGTGTCTTGTCAGAAGTCGTCGAAGCCATTCTCAATGAGTGTCACGTCGTTCAACGCAAAACTACTGCTTACCCCCCACAGACAAACGGTCTCACAGAGCGATTTAACCCCATGCTCGGTGACATGCTCTCAATGTACATCGCCGCCGACCACACAAATTGGGATACTATTCTGCGCTTCGTCACCTGCGCCTACAATACCGCCCCTCAGAGTACTACTGGCTTCTCATCGTTCTTCTTATTGTACGGCCGCCACCCGTCGCACACGATCGACACGATCCTTACATAGAAGTTAGACACGTCTGAGTATACGCCTATATCTGCCACAGCCAGACATGCTGAAGAGTGTCGCGACCTTGCCCGGACCTTTGCTACAAATGAACAAGAGCGTCAGAAGAGCATTCGCGGTGACACCACAACTTCTGCGCCCACGTTTTTCCCTGGGGCGCTCGTCTGGCTCTCAGTCCCTACCACCGCACCTGGACTCTCTTCGAAACTGCTGCCCAAATACGAAGGCCCCCACCGTGTCGTCGAACGCACGTCCCCAGTAAATTACCTCATCGAACCCGTTGAACCATCTACGGACATGCGCCGTCGAGCGCGCGACATCGTCAATGTGGAGCGCCTCAAGATATACCATGACCCACTCATGGTGACAACCTGTTAAGTCGCCGGGCGGCTCCCTTTTCACACCCGGGGTAATTGTAGCGAAGCGTTGCAACTCTTAAGTGGGTCGTCCGCTCCAGCGCCTTGAAGTGGGTCTCCTTTTCCAGTACCTTCTAGTGGGTCGTTTTCTTCAGCTCACGAGCGCCGCCCGTGCTGAGAGTCCGTGCTGCGCTTTTGGACTGTCGCCTTTGCGCCGCTTCAAGTGCCGTCCAATAAACATGCTTATAACACTTCTCTTTTTTAACGGATATGGCGTCACTTCATTTTTTGTTTCGTCGCAAGTGTTCCCTCTTCCCACAGATGGCGCTAAGCCCCATTAACCGCTAATAAACCACCATGTTGTGATCGAACGTCTGGGCTTCTATATATGGATGCTTCGCTACGAGGTATTTTTACCTTGCATGGTATGGGCTTCTATGGATGCTTCCCTGGACTGGACTGGAAAAACTTTATTAAGGTCCTCCAGGACGCGCTTAGCGCGTAGCAGGCGTACCAGGTATATTTACATTGGTGTGGGCTTCTGTGGCTGCTTCGCTACCAGGTATAGCGTCGAGCGGCCACATGGTGGTGCGCGCATCGCCGACAACCTCTTTGACCTTGGAAGTCCTCTTGTTTGACCTTGGCTCCAACAATTCAAATAAATTCTTCGCATTTAAAAGACGCGTCAAAAGTGCGAGAGGTGTCTGTTCAAACGCCAGAAGCATAACGAAGGGCGACAGAATATTGCTTAACTAGCGCTACGTGGCGTTTGTATGATGAGGGCGGTCGAAAAGTCATATGTTCACAAAAGTCATAATATGTTCACAATGTTCCCTTCAACTGCGCTCCATTTTATTCTATAGTCATACGGCACAAGTGTCGTGTGTTATGTTACATAATTTATATTTTAAGATAATTTCTGGAATTGAATTAAATTCTGGTGTTTCACGTGCCGAAACCACGATTTTATTATGAGGCACGCCGTAGTGGGGGACTCCGGATTAATTTTGACGTTAGTAGCGG
Source organism: Dermacentor silvarum (assembly GCF_013339745.2). Taxonomy (NCBI): domain Eukaryota; kingdom Metazoa; phylum Arthropoda; class Arachnida; order Ixodida; family Ixodidae; genus Dermacentor; species Dermacentor silvarum. Next base: position 297,226,123 of record NC_051154.1, read on the forward strand.
TGACAAAGGAGACAAACAAGGCGTGCCGACCGCTACTGAAAAAAACTAAGATATTTTATCGCCATAAGGATCGCATCAAGCGGGAGATGTTCGAGGCGTATGCAAATAAGGAAACTTGTGGATGCATCAGTGATCCGTCGGTGGCGCTTGCAGATTGCGAAGTGCAATATGTAGGCGCGAGACTATGATTGAAGTGTACATGTGACCATGTCTTGCCAATCAGATCATGTTGTTTTGTTATCCTCACTGTATATATGTCATCTTTCACACATTAAAAGTTAGTTGTGAGTCTGCGCACGTGTTGTCTATTTCGTCATTCTTTGTCCCTGTTCATAGCGCAGTTAAAATCTTTCTAATATGAACAATGTTTTCTGGCTACGCCCACTTCGGCTGTCTGTCACGCGAAGTCGCAAAACCGCGAAAACTCACCACGTCAAAGTGACGTGTATGCGAAAAAAATTCATTAATATGCCGAACAAAACTGAAAATTTTTCTGAATAGCCAGAGACTGCCCCGTTCCGAAAGGAATAGAAGATGGCTGCCCGCCGATCACTCAGGCCCTCGCTACTTGCACCTGCCGGTCAACATGTATTTGCGCATGATAAACCTTTTTGCGTGGCACTGAAACGTTATCGAGCCCTTTCGGCATGTATACGACATCACTCTGCCAACTCTTCCTTGCTAAGGATCCGTTTTAGCGGCATTCTTATCCTTCCGTTGCGTGCCGCCGCAATTTTCGAGCAGCCATGCACGGCAAGCGAAGTACGGCGAGTCGTAGACGCCGGCAATACCCTCTTCATGCAGTTATCTATTTTCACTGTTCTGGTTCGGCCCCATCGAAACCCTCTCCACTAGAGCGTGCTCCTCGCCTCTTGTCAGCCAATTAGTAAAGAAAATCCGCTGAGTGCAGACAATGTTATTGGTTTTGAAAGCGAACACAGGTGACCTGTTATAAACGAGGAGAGTGTTTCATTGGGTTGTTCAGACAACGCTGCGGGTCACCGCCCGATGCTTGCGTCGGTGGTTACGTAAATTTGACGTCAGGAGTTTGGCTCTTGAAAGCATGATTTACGTTATAGCGCCCCTGTATTTTTTTATAGGAATTCACACGCACCACCCAAGCGTGCGTTATCTGGTGTGCTAACCGTGTTTTACTTTAACAAGAGATTAGGCTTAAAAACTCGTTTTTAATCAAGTCTTACGAGTTAAAACCAACTCATCATGTGCCTGAGACCACCGTGACTGAGGTGACAGCACTGCAAATGGGAAACAGTCATATGGGCAATGCTGTTATACATGATCACATAAAATCAGATGTGGACATGACAAAAAAAACAAAGCGCCACTAAAAATTTGCGCTAAAGCTATGGCTTCGCAAAAAGTAAGAAAATATTGTCGCGCATTCTAACAAAATGAACAAATGCAGAGGTCCGTGTTCGTCGTCTGTTTTCGTCAACGCGAGACATTTTGACCATCAGAGTTACATGACCCAATAGCACACCAGGAGGTTGAGCAGACGTATTCCACCCGGCAGCGTGGCCCAGTCAGCTAAGGCGTTGCGCTGCTGAGCACGAGATTGCGGGATCGAATCACGGCCGCGGCAGCCGCATTTCGATGGAGGCGAAATACAAAAATGCCCGTGTGCTTACGTTGTAGTGCACGTTAAAAAACCCCAGGTGGTTAAAATTAATCCGGAGCCCTCCACTACGGCGTTCCTCATAATCAGAACTGGTTTTGGCACGTAAAACCCCAGAGAAAGAAAAAGGCAGAAAAAAAATTGCCGCGTATCTGCGTGCTTCGCTGCAAACGTCGTCGAAAGACGATAGTCTTCTGCCGGCCGTACTACATGAGTGCTGGTCTGACCCGCGGCCACCCGTGATGCTGTTCTCGTACCATTTCCGTCCTGGCATGATAAATGCAATGGAGGTTTGTTTGAACAGATTTCATTTTACCGCATTATTTCATCAAGCGGCCATTTATGTTTTGCCCTGCCTCAGACAGCGCTTCCTTTATGGTGAATCGGCCGCATCTGGCTGGCATTGATAAAATTGAGGAGGCGCTGCGTGAGACATGGACGCCATCTGGCAATACATCGGGAAACATGAGCTTGTGCAGAGGGTTTCCTTCCTCAATGGCAGAGGGCACTCGTCGGCGCGCAGTCGGGGAACGTCGTTCGTCGGCGCACATAGCATGGCATTTTCAGCGCAGCTTAAGGAACTAGGGTCTTTAGAGTTACGTATCTATGTATTTTCTATTAAAGGAACACACCTCCTAATACTTACCTAGTGATGTTGCGCCTCAGATATGCGTAATATTTACTTTGTGATCGATACCGTTCACAAGTATGAACAGCCGTACCAGTTTAAGTAGTGTGGGCGGTAAGCAAGTGGTCCAACTTTGGCCGGGTGGCTGAATCGGGTGACAGACAGACAAACAGACAGACAGACAGACAGACAGACCAAATTTTCAGCGTTTAAGTTCCCTAAGAAAGACTATCGTCTTTAAAAGCAGACGTATTCCGCAGGGGTGGTACGCCCAGTCACCAGTTTAACAAAGGAGGCATTCCAGTTATTTCACATGCCCTTTCGGCGCACACCACCAGATGGTTTGTCGATGACTAATTCGTAGAGGTTCAAGTAGAAGGCATCCCTGATGTCAGGGCAGTCCAGTATGGGCTCGACCGAATTGGTATATGATTTTTTTTCGCCGGAATTTGTTTTGATGCGCTGTACAGAACTTTGTTGCTCGCATGGCCTTCACTGCCATACACAGTTAGAATCCGAGAATGTGGGCTACCTCTGCCGTGATGTCTTCCTCTGAAAATGAGAAACGATACCACTGGTTATACCTCGTCTCAGCACTCGCTCGTAAAAGAACTTCGCGTTCAGTCACGCTGTAGTCACATTTAGAAGGGCAACGACAACATAAAAAATGCATATTCTACTGTGGTCGAAACAGGAAACGCCAGGTGCTAAATGACGTAATAATAATTTGGCGTAGATCGCTACACAATTTGGACGGAACTTTCTCGGCAGAAGTTGCGAAGCCGCTTGTGCAACAGAAGGGCATGCGTTTCTCAGTGGTACTTGTCTGAGCGGTTATAACTTGTCCCATACGCAAACGTAAAGCCCAGCAATTATGGCTAATGCCCATTTGCTGCCACACACAAAGCAGCACTTCGGGAACCCAACTAGGTTTTGGGGTAACTATAAGTATGTTATGAAATAAAGATTAAAAAAAACTAGACGTTCATTTGAGGGCAAATCAATGTACAGGGTCGACCACATCTAAGGTGAACACCTCACTAGTATTCAAGACATCATAGAAGCTGATGTTCAGTACATAATTTTGAAAAGTCATTGTGTTCATCGAAACCATGATTACACACCGTATAACGAACATTTCACTCGTGAAATAGAATAAACGCTGTAGTTTTACCACCTTCAATACTAATGAGGTGTTCACCTTAGATGTGGTCGACCCTGTACATGAACACAGGAGCAAAGCACTTCATAGGAATTTTCAAGAGAACATAGGCAAATTCGACATTTTCGATATGAAGAACTCTGTCCATTCCAGTTTTTTTTAAATTATTATTGCGATAGCAATTATATGGACACTCCAAGCGGATTTCTACCGTCAACCTCGTCGTCGCTGTCACCGGGAGGTTCCGTATAATTAGAGTCCAAGGGCGATAAAATTGTCGCCGCGCAGTCTAGGCTGTATGCGCGCGTGAAAGCATGTGAGGGACGCGTGCTCTCATGGATAGCGAACGCACGGCGGAGAGCAAGCGCGGCTTCCGTTGAGCGAAAAGCCGTGGGGGGATAGAAGGAAGGGAAGGGGTGGCGACATTGTGCTGCGGCGCCAAATGCGTATCTTGCGACCGGGCGCAAGGGGAACTGGAATCTCGCAAGCGAAAGGAGGAAAGCGGGAAGGGAGTGCGGGAGGGGCTTCTGCTCTGCGAGCAACAGCGTACTTTAAGCGGCGGCGGCCGGTCGCGCGCACCGAATCTTGAAACGATCTGCAACACGGCTCCTACCTTTTTACGGGCTGTGCTTTCACCGGACAGTTTCCGTTGAAGCGATAGACCGCACGAAATTTCGCTCGCTGCTGCTGGCGCGCTTGCTCACGCCAGCGTTTTGACAGCGGTTGTTTGCGGTCATCGGGTGTGATATATTAATGTTTGCTTGAGCGCGCTGACACCATGCTTCTTAGTTCAGTTGGTGAGCGAATGTGTCCAAGTTTGTACAGCCGATAAAACTGCGGTCCTTACTCCATATAGCTCTACTAATTTGCTATTGTAATTGATGCCTCGCCTTTCGGGCGAAACTGCGAATGCTTTTATGAGACCTCACGAGACACTGCTGTGGAGGCCAAGGTAAAAACAATGTTTCTCCGTAAAATGTAGGGGAAAATGTGGTCCAGAGAAAGTGTTATCATAAAGCAGACAGAAGGGGGTGGGGGGTGGAGGGTAGAGATATATTATGAAGAGAGGAAGCTGGAGAGGACCATAAGAAACAAAATACTTTCTCCCACCTGCACCGATGCAAAACAAAAATAAAATTACTACGCTACTAAAAGGTTGTTCTGTTTTTATTGCGATAGCAGTTATATGCACACACCAAGCGCATTTCTGCCGTCGACGTCGCCATCGCCGTCGTCGTAATCGCCGTCGCCTTGAGGTTCCGTACGTATAAAGTCCAACGGCGATAAAAGCGTCGCCGCGCGCCGTATGCTATGTGTGCTAGTGAAGTCAGCTATCGCGGCTTAAGTCAACGCGAGGGAGGATGCCAGGCCGGAAGAGCGTGGTCGTCTTTCCTGCACGCCAGGCACGGAGACAAGGCGACGAAGAGGGAGGGCGGGGGTTGCGTTCTGCTCCGTCGGCTGCTGCTCACCGCGCGGCCGCGCATTATCTTGAAAACGATCTCCGATGCGCGCGAATGTGTGCGCCCGGGCGGCCCTCATCTTCAAGCCATCTGCGATGGGGACAAAGTGCATGCGCAGAGTGCCGGTAGCTTCGTATGTGCTCCTCTTTCGACGTTTAGTTCGCGTTGAAGTGAGACGAGAGACGGCGTGAAGGTCAATTTGCCCACTGCTGCTGGTGTGCTTTCTCACTCCGGCGTTTTCACAACGACTTTCCGCGGTCCTGCAGTGCTGTTGAGGTGTCCTCCTAGAGAGAGACAGTTACGGCACTGTGCTTATATCTTCATTTCCCCCCAATAACCACATACTACTACGCGCTGAGAAACTCTCCCATTATTTCCCATTACTTCCTGCGGGCCATTGGCCTGCGCTTGTCGGCGGCAAAGTCGGAAGCCATCATGATCCATCCGCGCGCTGCTGCCCGGCGCCACACTGGCTGCGTGGTCGTCGACGGTGTCCCCCTTCCCTGGCAACTGATGGTGCGCTATCTTGGGCTTACTATAGACCATCGCCTGACGTGGTTCCCCGCTGTGAAGCGGCTTCGCGCTGCCATGCGCCAAGTTGAGGGCGCGGTGCGAGCGCCGGCCTGCCGGCCCCATGCTGTGATACCTGCGCGAGCTGCCCAAGTCGCGTGTGGGAAAGCTCCTCGAGCTCTTCGACAGCCTGATGGTGGTCGATGCCCCTGCCACCCCTGCAGCCTGGCCGCCATCAAACCAGCGTGTGCCGTTGCGCGTGTGCCTCGACCTGCCGGGTGTCCGCTCCAAGCACCGCACGCCTCGTTGCGCTGTGGGGCAGGAGGCTGCTGCTCGGATACAAGATGACCTGGTGGGGAGGGCACACCTCTACACTGACGGTTCTGTCCGCCAGGACGGTTCCGCGGCCACCGCCTGCATTGTGCCGCACCTCGATGTCGCGATACAGTGCCGCCTGTCCTACCGAGCTTCCTCCACCACAGCGGAGCTTGCGGGACTCCATTTGGCGGCCGACATCCTCGAAGAGTCACCGATCCTCAATCGAGTGGCGATTCTTTGCGACTCGAGGTCCACTTTGCGCCAGCTGCTCCTCGACGAGCGCGCGCCGCCACTGGCACAGCGCGTTGCCTGCAGGCTGCATGCTCTGCAGCAACGAGGGTGCGACCTGTGCCTCCAGCGGATACCGTCGCACTTCGGTGTCGCCGGGAACGAATCAGCTGACGACCTGGCAAAGCGCGACCACGATTCCCCATCCCCGCTGTCAACGCGAGTCAACTCGTTCGACGTGGCGCGGCTTCACTTCCAACGGGAGCTCGCGCTGCGCCATCCCGACAGCCGCGTCGCGCAGGGTCGCCCGCCACGCCTGCTTCCGGAATCCAGCTTCACGAGGAGAGAGCGAGCCTTCCTCCTCGCACTACGGACCGGTTCCGTCTGGCCCGCCGAGCGCAAGCACCGCCTCCACGGAGCCCCCTCGCCCCTCTGCCAGGACTGCGGCGCTGTCGAGACACTGCTACATCTGATGTGTGAGTGCAGTGCTTTGTCGACGGCGCGCGCTACTCTCGCCCGCGTTTACCGCGCGCAGAACCTCCGCTGCTTGACGGTGGAGGACGTCTTGCACCCCTCGGGCTGCTGAACTTTGCCGATGACGCGGGCTTGGTCGATCGTCTGTAGACCCCTCCTCCCCCCCCCCTCCTTGTTGGCACCCGGCGGCTCCTTCGGGGCCGCCCGGAGTGCTGTGTTCAGGCAGGTGTGGCGGGGGTCTCGGCGGTTCCATCCTTCCTCTTCTTTGTTTGTTGTTTGTTTTGTTTGATTGACTTTGTTTTCATGTGGCTTGCGTTGCTGGGCTGCGCGTCCCCTCTTTTTGCTTTTTTTTCTTCTTTTCCCAGCGTGCGACGTAGATCCCATCACGGCCGGGCTCGACTGGCGCGCGCGCTGGCTTCTTACGGCCTTCGCATCGGGGCTAGTACATGCCTATCGCCGCTGTTTGGAGGGGGGCACTGCGACCCCACCCTGCTTAAACCCCTATATATATATAAAGTAGCGCCATTCTTAGATCTTGCCGCCACCGCGCTCACCCCGGCGTTTCCTCCTTGCCGCCGCCTGTCGCCCCAGCCTCCTCCGCTCCCCCATTGGCCAATCCGTGTCACGTGGAAGCACGCGTTGCGCTTTTGTATATTTTTTTCTTTCCAGCGCGCTCCGACTGCCATTCTCGGGCCTGTGCGACGAAAGTGCTGTACGCACAGACGCATCAAACGTGTTATGGACAAGAACTTCGTTGTGATGGCATGCTACTGCGCCTTAAGTTGCCGCAACCGACAAGGCGAGGGCAAAAGGCTTTTTTTGTTTACCATCCGGCGTGCGCAAACGCTTGCTGCACACTTCGTATTTGCGCCGTCTCACATCGTCGCGTTGCTACTTCCAAAACAGCATTATTAAGACCAGTTACTGATTGACGAAGCAAAATCGCGCTTCAAAAACTTCTCCGCAGGGCGCGATCGAAGTTTTCCTCGGATTTACTCTGGTAGCGCGTTAGCTGTCGTCTGCCACGGCAGGCCCGACGCAGGCGGCGCCACTGTCGATATCGCGCCTCGATCGCGCTGGTCGCGCCGAGCGCGATAGTGGAACGGAGGAGGAGGGAAGTGGATGGCGCTACTTTTTATATATAGGGGCTTTAAACCTGCTCAGTTGCTCCCAGCCGATCTGTGCAGCGTGCGCAACGCCGGAAGATTGGGTCGGGCGCGCTTCTTACCTCACCGTGCATTCAAGAACAAGTCGCCTAATTGTAGAGGACGCGTAAGTGGTTCATCTAGGCTTCTTATAAATGGATGCAGTGTAACTCTATTAATACATCGAGCTTTAAATTCACTGGGGACGCATGCGCCGGGAGAACAGCTCTCCGCCATCAAATGCATTGTGAGGAATGAAAATAAATATTTTTTGCTCGTATGCACTTAAAATGGTTGCCATACTTTCAGGCGAAAACTCTTGCGGACACAGTAGCTCACAAATGTGTCTTATTCACAATTACAATCTAAAGTGTTTCCTTTGCGGCTTGTGTAAAAGGCCGAAGGCTTGTCGTTTTCGTCAGTCAGTTGGTTTGACTGATTTACAAGGAGTATTCTCAGAAACTTCTTGGCAATTAGATTTGCGGATCGTATCGCATGACTGTCGTCAACACCTTCAGGGCAGCTCAAGATGGGAGCGCGTTGTGAATAGGGCTGGACTGCTCTTTCGAGTACTTCTAGTACATTCCTGCGTGACAGGTGTTCGGAGGCTCTAGCGGAAAAAATACGCTATTATTTATTTATTTTTATTTTATAAATACTGCAATCACCATGCGGTGATTTCAGCAGGGTGGTACAAGCATAACGAATACGTTGGAATGTGCAGAAAATGCACAGGTTAAAGAAAAGTGTTATTTGAATAAATACAAAGCGTACAGGTTGGGCAAACGCAACGTTACACTAAAGAAGTAAAACACTGTCACTGCAAACATGGCCCAAACAAAATAATGTCTCTGTAAACATAAAAAAGAAGTTAATGTTGGCGCAGAGACGACGTCACTTTTTAGCTTGTTCCCGTCCACTATTGTGCGCGGAAAAAAAGAATTCTTGAGTTGCTGCGTGAGGAAAGCGGAGTTATAGTGAAATTATGTATTTGCCGAGTAGCGTATCGGGAGGAGAAGGCTATGATCTTTGTTATGTCTATCTTATAATTCCCCTTTATTAGTTGATGCTATCTTGTCCAAATATCTTGTCAAAAGCGCTAGAAACTCGGGCTAGAAACTCATTGCTTGGGAAATGGTGAAAAGAAACACAGGGTGTTTTCCCGGAACGGGACTTGCATTTCGGAAGACAGCAATACACCATCACACAGCAGTTATATGCCGATGTGCAATGAACGGCGCCAAGTCTTGGCTGTGGCCGCGCGTACTAAAGGCTGTACGACCGTCTTCAGGAGCCCACAAATTACTTCATACTGAACAATACTGACAGAGCACCGAATAAAATGCGCGGGAAAACGATCGTGCGAGCGCGAAGGCAAGCGCATGTACGCGGAGCAGGGGAGGCGCTCGCACTACAGGAGACGTACGTGCGCGCCGGCCAATTCAACTTACCTGGCTATGTGGCCTACCATAGTGCCACCAAGTGTGAGTCGCAGGCCTGCACCAGTGCAAACTGTCGCGACGCGCAACACGCACCCGGCCGCTCGCGGGCGTCTGTTTATGTTCGCGCGTGCCTTCCTCAGGCTGCCGTCCACGTCACCGACATACTGACCAGCTCCGTCGAGTGCGTGGCAGTTACTGTGCGCGTTGGCGGGACCGACACCTGTGTCGCCAGTGTGTATGTGCAGCCAGTGCGCCAGTGGGATACTTCCTTCGTTGTGAGCCTCGCGGCGCGTGTTGGTGGTGACTGTGTGGTGTGCGGGGATTTTAATTCCCACCACGCGGCGTGGGGCAGCGCCCACACCGATCCGCGCGGCAGGGACCTACTGGAGTCCATCTCTACTGCTGGCCTTCTGCTCCTTAACACCGGCCGCCCCACTTTCGTGCGCCGAGGCGTCCAGAGGAGCGCTATCGATCTGTCCCTGGTAAGCGAGAACTGTCACTACGAGTGGAGACGCAGCCCCGACACGCAGGGATCAGACCATTACCCAATATCGCTTGACCCCCACGTAGCGGACCGCAAGTTGACACGCACTTACCGCGTCACCGACTGGTCGCTCTTCAGGAGACTCTGTGCCACGCCCCCTACTGCGGACACGGATTTCCTGAACCACGTTATCGGGTGCGCCTCTGCAGCCACGAGGTCCTGCGAGGTACCTGCGGGAACGCCGGCCCCCGACTTGAAGCTGCTCAACCTGCGTGCGGTGCGTCGTCGGGCGGAGCGCCGCGCCATCAAAAGCGACAGGGCGGAGCACTGGACGCTCTACAACCGCCTGGATGCGGCTTGCCGCCGCCACGCCAACCAGCGCCGCGACCAGAGCTGGAGCAGTCTATGTGTGTCGCTGGATGACACGCGCAACAAGTACCGCCCGTGGCGCATTCTCGGCTCCATGCTCCGGCCGAAGCTCCCCCGCTGCCCCGCACTCTCCATCGCGGTGACACGGGGCTGGAGCACTCAGCAACTGGCCAACGAGTTCGCCACTGCTTTCGCACCACCGCCTCCCACAGAGCGCCCCGCCGCCGCCGCTATCGAGCTGCCGCGGCACAACAAAGCAGAACTCTTGGCGCCCTTCCGCTATTTCCCCACGCGCGCCATCGTGGAATACATTGAAGCTTTGTGCACGGCAGACTTCACGCTGAGTGAACTCCGGATGGTGCTGGACACTCGGAGGCGGCGTTCTGCACCGGGTGCCGACGGGCTGACGTTCCAGACCCTTCGGAACATCGATGCGGCACAGCTACCTTCACTCCTGCAGGAGTTCAACCACGTCTGGCGCACCGGCTGCGTGCCTGCTTCGTGGAGAGAGGCCGTCGTCGTCCCTCTACTCAAAAGCGGGAAGCCTGCCGGGTGCATTGGCTCCTACCGCCCCGTCTCGCTGACGTCGGTCGCCGGCAAAACGTTGGAAGCCATGGCACTGCGCCGCCTTGAATGGATTGCCACGGCCCTCGACACCTTCGCTCCCGAGCAGAGTGGCTTCCGACGGCTGCGATCAACAGCTGACTCGCTCTCTGAGGTCGTGGCCACGCTCGAGGAGTCGTTGAGCCGCCACGAGGCCGGCTATCTCATCCTGCTCGACGTGCAGAGCGCCTTCGACGGTCTCCCCCATGCCACCATCATCGGGTGCCTCCACGAGCTGGATGTCACCGGCCGGCTCCTGCAGTAGAGCACTGCACGGGCTCGGGCTTACCCAAAGCCCGGGCCCGGCCCGTGGGCCGGGCCCGGCCGGGTAGAGGAGTTTTTTCACGGGCTCGGCCCGGGCTCGGGCACGGCGTGTGCTTTTTGACCCGGGCCCGGGCCGGGCTCGGGTTTTTTGACGCAGGCCCGGGCCGGGCTCGGGCTTTCTGCGAGTTATTCTCGGGCTTCTCAACTCTGAAAAACATGTATTTTTCGGTCTCGGGCCGGGTTCGGGCCGGTTTCGAGTCGGGCTCGGGCAGGGCTCGGCCTTAAGGTAAAGGGGTGGCGGGCCGGGCCGGGCGGGTAACGTAGATTATTTCCGGGCCCGGGCCGGGCCCGGGTCTCGCCATAAAAGTTTTGATCGGGCTCGGGCGGGCCGCCCAATGTAAAAATGGGCCCGGGCCGGGCCCGGGCCGCAAAAATCGGCCCGTGCAGTGCTCTATCCTGCAGTACATCCGTGCTTTCCTGACTGACCGCACGCTCCGGGTGAGGGTCGGCGGGGCGTTGAGTGATCCTCGCGGCGTGTTTTCGGGTGTCCCGCAAGGCAGTGTTTTGAGCCCCTTTTTATTCAATTTGGCCCTTTCGCGGCTCCCCGACTTCATCCCGAGGACAACGTCGCACGAGGTCCGTTCGGCCATCTACGCGGACGACATCGCTATCTTTGCGTGCGGTCCCACGGAAGTCGGCTACCTTGTGCGGGCATCGATCCAGACGGCAGTTGACGCAGTGGACGAGTACCTCGCCAGCATCGGGCTACAGCTGTCTACTGCGAAAACAGAGGCGCTGATGGTGCACCCCCGAGCCGCGCGCGCGCGCTTCGAAGTCCCGCCGCTAACCTTGAGGGGCCGCCCTCTCCCGTGGCGCAAGAGCGTCCGCTACCTGGGGCTGCAGATCGACTGCCGCCTCAACTTCAACGCGGCAGTCTCTCATCTCTGCAGGGAGTCCCGCAAAGTGGCAAGCGCGGCGCGCTCTCTTCTCGCGCGAGGACGGGGTTGTACGCCGCATCTTGCGCTTCGAGTGTACAACTCGGTGGCGACATCACGTGCACTCTACACCCTGCCCCTGACGAACGCCAGAGCTACCAACTGGAGTGCCATAGACACGGAGCATTGCAATGTCGTTCGCATGCTGTATGGTCTGCCTCGCTCCTCGCAGGTGGGAGCGACTCTCGCTGAAGCTGGCAACTGGCCGCCGTCACTGCGGGCGAAAAAGCAAGCGCTGCATCACATTGAACGCTTGCAGCGCTCGCTGCAGGGTCAGCGCCTTGTGTGCCGCCTCCACTCGTTGCCTAATTCGGGCATGGGCAGGCGGGCCTCCGAGTATACCCTGCTCATCGACTCGTCTCCGCAGCTCGTCGCTCTGCCGCAACTGCCGCACGCCTCCAGCCTTCTCAAAGTCAACATCAAAGTGCCTGGTGTCTCATCCAAGCGCCAGACGGCTGTTTGCGCCATGCGGCAGGAGACAGCCGCGCTAATGCACGAACAGCTGGGAGGCTGCCTGCTCGTATTCACCGATGGCTCGGCGGCAAGGAACGGATCCGGCGCTGCAGCCTGCACGGCACCGGACATCGGCGAAGCGCGGCAGTGTAGCCTTCGCTTTGCCGTGTCGTCAACGGTGGCCGAGCTCGCTGCGATCGACCTCGCAGCCGACCTGCTCCTGCAGCAGCCTGACGTTGTGGCGGCGGCTATACTCAGCGACTCTCGTGCGGCTCTTTCCTTGCTGGCGAGGGACTTTGTCGGAGGGCCGCTGGTTCAACGAGTCAGCGCTAAACTCCACCACCTTGACCACCGAGGGTGCGACCTGATCCTGCAGTGGATTCCGGCTCACATAGGACTAGAGGGCAACGAGCACGCCGACGCTCTCGCCAAGGAGGCACACGCTGAGCGCTTCCCCCTCTCCCCTCTGGTCACGAGCTTCGACGCGGCCAGGACGACGATACTGCGCAGCCTCTCCGCGCAACACCCCGATGCGCGCGTGGCTTCAGGTACGCCCCCCCGTCTCCTCCCGCGCACCGGCCTGTCTCGCGCGGACCGCTCCTTTCTCCTTCGTTTGCGCATCGGGTGCCACCGAGCTGCTGCGCGAACTCATAGACTCAGGGGAATCGGCAGTGGGGTGTGTGCCAACTGTGCCGACAGGGAAACGCTGGAGCATCTCCTTCTACACTGCCCTGCTTTCGGTGTTGAGAGAGCGGTGCTCACGGACTCTTATCGCCGATACGGTCTCCCGGCCAACTCGCTCAAGGACCTACTTTTCCTCGGATGCCCACAGCTCCCTGGTCAAACGGGTCCTTTCGGCACTGTTAGACTTTTGCAGTGCCACAAAACTCAGAGCGCGGCTCTAAGCCCCGCATCCGCCTCTTCATCACATGCCTTTTTTTTTTCTCTCTCGCTCTCCTGCTGCCGGCCGTCGTCTTCCTACCTCACCCCCTTGTCTCTATCATTTCTTTCATACCGCTCCTCCCCTTCCCCCGTGCAGTGCTGTTGAGGTGTCCTCCTAGAGAGAGACAGTTACGGCACTGTGCTTATATCTTCATTTCCCCCCAATAACCACATACTACTACGCGCTGAGAAACTCTCCCATTATTTCCCCGACGGGTGAGGAGGCCGTAAGAAGCGAGCGCGCGCGCCAGTCGAGCCCGGCCGTGATCCCATGCGCCTGCGGTGCCTTAGATGATGCTGCTGCTTCCGCTGCTGCGCCTGCGACCTCTTTCTCTTCTCTTATCTTTCAATCCCCATCCCCCTGGGCAGCGCGGTTGAGGTGTCCTCTATTGAGAGACAGTTATCGCGCTGCTCTTAACCCAAACTTTCACCCTTTCCAACTATAATATCCTTCTCTCTTTCACAAGTGTCGCGATACTCAGTAACGGCACTTCCCACCAATCGTTGTGCCCCTTTGTCGCTAGGCGTAGAGATCGCGCTAGCACTGTTATCACCAGTTGCACTTTGGACTTGCCATGAGACGGACGCGTGTCGTTCGCTCGGGGGAAGAAGAGCGGGAACTGAAGGAGCGCCAACGCGCATAGAAGCGCGAATGGGCGCGAAAATGACATGAAGCCGCTGCCGGTGCTTCGAGTTCCACCACGTCAATTAGCTGCGACTCCCTCACGGAAGAAGAGCAGCTCGCCCGCCTGTAGCGCCGACGTGAGCAAAAGTGCCGGTGCGACCAGCGCCGGTGGGCGAATACCGCCGACGACGATCGGGCCATTGAAGCGCAACGGAAGCGCGATGCACGCCGCCGCGACTGCACACCATCGGAACGTTCCGTTTTCCAGGGGCGACGGCGAGGTTTCAACGAGAGTTCATTGGCAACCCGTACGGCGCGACGTGCTCCGTCTGTGACCGTCTCAGGGTCGCCGGCGACTTGGCCACGATCGGTGGCGTGCGGGAGGCCCAACAGCGTGAAATAGCCGCGGGTGCGTTGCGGCAGTGTATCTCTTCCGAATCTTTCCTATAGACGGTTTCATGCTCGCGATAACAGCAGCGAGCGTGTCGCCCCCAAGAAACTTCCGGTCACGTGCCTTATCAGTCTGCTATGTCTTAACGCATGGTTGCTTCTTTGCCAGTTACATTTATCAGCTACGTCAGTGGGCAAACCGGAAGCAGTGCAGGGCGTATGTTTGTAATCAGTGAAAAGGTATATAGCAGACCCACCATAGTCACAGCTTCGCTGGCTTCCATCTTCACAGCACTGGAAGGGCTCTGCATATTTCTTTTTTTGCTTGGAAAAGACAGACCACCCAAGGATAAGGTTACGTTAAACGCTATTATCGGTCTGTCATCGGCAGCGTCCACGACTTTTGCGTTGTTACGTTATCAATATCAGAAGGTAAATAAAAGTTTGCTGATGTTGCTTATCTTGTTTTTCTAAAATAAAGGAAAATATGGATAGCATGAAAAACGCTCATAACACACTGTCACCGCCATAGGCGCAAACCTGCGTAATTTTTCTTTCTTGGCGACGTTTCGTTGGGACAGCTGGTATGTTTGTATGTATCGACCGAAAGTGTTTACGAACGACGGGATCTCAGAAAACGCTAAATATCCGAGCAGCCTTTCAAAGTATTCAGTAAAACAATACATCACAATGTTGTTCGCATATACCAGTAGAGGCTCGAAATGGAATACCTGGCTACGTTTTCAGGCTGTGGAAATATTCAGCTTTTTGTCAGATCCCTTGGTCCGTAAATGTTTTTGGTCAATAGTATATACAAAAGCATATAGATAATTCTCTATCAGAGAATAACCTATAAAACTAATGAACGTTTTATTCTTCCCTCCTTTCAAGAAAGCCCAGTAAATCTACGATGTGAGCCATAATTCCACCAATTATAGTTGGCTGGGTGGCTCGGACGCAGACACACTTCAGACAGATAGTGACACAAAAAGCGTTTGGAACAAAGGCGTATGTGCATCTCACTGAAAACATTTTGAATTAAAGGTGTCAGACAAAACTGCGCCAGTGTTCAGAAAAAGCTCTTACGCTAGCATGGTACTGGCCGATGGGCTTGGCGTCCGACGATACGACCAACACTCAATACCGATAGATAAAGGCCCGCAAATAGAAAATGATCCGTGCATGGTTGCGACTGCGACACCCGTATACGATTGACGTTTTGATGCATCGCGTTGGGCACCAAATGTTCGAAACGCCGATCGAGTAGAACAGCGGGGCATCTTAAAGTACAGCTCTAATGGAACGCCACGAAAGCATATTGCACGCCGTTGACAATAAAAATGATGACACGGATATGGCGTCACTTTATTTTTAAATGCAGAGCATTTCTTTAACTCACATGTAGCGTGCGCCGTCCGTCCGCAACAGCTCGAGCACAGGTGCGCCCTCTCCCCCACTCCTCCTCTCCCGCATCACGCTTGCAACACATTTGCAGCGCGCGAAGCGTCGTAGTTGAGTCGCGCTCCGGCGCTGCAAGCACCGTAGCAACAGCAGGTGCTGGCGTGATAGCACGCCCTCTCTCCACCCCCTCTCCCTCTAACGCGCGCTCTAGGAATATAAAGCGGGTTGGCGCGGGCTTCACTCGTCAACTCCTGCGCTCTCTTGCGTTCGTCGGCGGTCGCAGTTGATAAGCGATGGAAGCAAGACCTTCAACTAGTACCTCGACGCAATCCAACATCAGCGCCGAAGCACCAGTTCAAGACATCGTACCATCGTCTTCGTCCACGACGGCAGAAGACAAGGCGGCGAGGCGGCACGCTGCCGACGCCGAACGCAAGCGTCGTAAGCGTGCTGCCGACGCCGAACTTCGTGAACGAGAAACTGCGGCCAGGCGTCAACGTCGACAAGGGGATCCCGAGCAGCGTGCACGAGAAGTCGCGGGCAGGCGTCAGCGTCGGGCCGCGGACCCTTCGAGTCGAGAACGACACGCGGCTGCGACACGTCAGCGTCGGGCCGCGGACCCCGGCGTACGGGAACGAGAGGCGGCGGCGAGCAAGCGTCGTCGTCTGGAGGCCGCCGCCGCGGAGCCCGTCGCCCCGGAGGGCGCTGGCGCGGAAGCCGTCGGGCAACGTCAACGGGACTTTGGGGGTGCCGACGCGCGCTTCAAACGCGAGTTCCTGGACCGGAGCTTCGGGCACAGCTGCGACGTGTGCGACCGGCTGTGGTTCGACAACAACTTAACCACGGTCGGGAACATGCGTAACGCGGCGCATCGCACGAACGCCTTGCGGGTCCTTTGGAGCGCGTTCGTCGTCGACGCCGCCAACAACAAGCCCGACAACACTGGCGATAACGTCAGCGACGGCGTCAACGATAACGACGGGTTCAGCGGCTTCGTCGTCAACGGCGGCAGCGACAACGGCACCGGCAACAACAACGGCAACAACGGCGGCGGATGCTAATATAATATAATATAATAGAATCGCAGTGATGCCAATAAAATAATAACAACTTTACGTTACCTACTTACGATTCTCTCTTCTCTCTCAACCCATACCACCACCACCACCAACACCACGGAACCGCACTATGCTCTGCATTTACACGTGTTCCCCGCGCGGGGGCATGCGACGGAGCTTTTTGTTTCGTCGGAAGTTTGTTCCCGTTTGTTCCCTCGTCATACAGATGGTGCTAAGCCCCATCAACCGCTAAAAACCACCATGTTGTGAACGTATGGGCTTCTATATATGGATGCTTCGCTACCAGGTATTTTTACCTTGCATGTTATGGGCTTCTATGGATGCTTCGCTGGACTGGACTGAAAAAACTTTATTTAGGTCCTAAAGGACGCGCTTAGCGCGTAGCGGGCGTACCGGGTATATTTACCTTGGTATGGGCTTCAATGGATCCTTCGCTAGCAGGTATATTTACCTCGGTATGGGCTTCTGTGGCTGCTTCGCTACCAGGTATATTTACCTTGGTAGCGTAGAGCGGCCACATGGTAGTGTGCGCATCGCCGACAACCTCTTTGACCTTGGAAGTCCTCTTGTTTGACCTTGCCACCAACAATTCAAATAAATTCTTCGCATTTAAAAGACGCGTCAAAAGTGCGAGAGGTGCCTGTTCAAACGCCAGAAGGATAACGAAGGGCGACCGAACATTGCTCTAACTAGCGCTACGTGGCATTTGTTTAATGAGGGGGGGGGTAGAAAAGTCATAATGTGTTCACAACAGTTGTGACTTCAACTGCGCTCCATTTTATTCTGTTGTCATGCGGCACAAGTGTCGTGCGTTATATTATATCATCAACATCATCAGCCTATATTTATGTCCACTGCAGGACGAAGGCTTCTCCCTGCGATCTCCAATTACCTCTGTCTTGCGCTAGCTGATTCCAACTTGCGCCTGCGAATTTCCTAACTTCATCACAACACCTAGCTTTCTGCCGTCCCCGACGGCGCTTCCCTTCTCTTGGTATCCATTCTGTAAACCTAATGGTCCAGCGGTTATCCATCCGACGCACTACATGGCCTGCCCAGCTCCACTTTTTCCGCTTAATGTCAATTAAAATATCGGCTGTCCCCGTTTGTTCTCTGATCCACACCGCTCTCTTCCTCTCTCTTAACGTTAGGCCTAACATTTTTCGTTCCATCGCTTTTTGTGCAGCCCTTAACTTGTTCTCGAGCTTCTTTGTTAACCTCCAAGTTTCTGCCCCATATCTTAGCACCGGTAGGATTCAACGATTGTATACTTTTCTTTTCAACGACAGCTGTAATCGCCCAGTCAGGATTTGGTAATGCCTGCCGTATGCACTCCAGCTCAATCTTATTGTTCTATAATTTTCCTTACCATGATCAGGGTCCCCTGTGAGTGATTGACCTAGATAAACGTACTCCTTTACAGACTCTAGAGGCTGAGTGGCGATCCTAAATTCTTGTTCCCTTGCCAGGCTATTCAACAATGACCCTTGTCTTCTGCATATTAATCTTCCACCCCACTCTTACACTTTCTCGGTTAAGGTCCTCAATCATTTGCTGCAATTCGTCCCCATTGTTGCTGAATAGGACAATGTCATCTGAAAACCGAAGGTTGCTCAGATATTCGCTGTTGATTCTCACTCCTAAGCCTTTCAAGTCTAAGAGCGTGAATACTTCTAAGCATGCAGTGAATAGCATTGGAAAGATTGTGTCTCCTTGCCTTACCCCTCTCTTGATAGATATCTTTCTAGTTTTCTTGTGGAGAACCAAGGTTTCTGTGCAATCGTAGATATTTGCCAATATATTCACGTAGGCATCCTGTACTCCTTCGTTACGTAATGCCTCTATGACTGCTGGTATCTCTACTGAATCAAATGCTTTTTCATAATCTATGAAAGCCATATAGAGAGGTTGATTGTACTCCGCAGATTTCTCTATTACCTGGTTGATGACATGGATATGATCCATCGTTGAATATCCCTTCCTGAAGCCAGCCTGTTCTCTTGGTTGGCTGAAGTCAAATGTTGCCCTGATTCTATTTGAAATTGCCTTGGTGAATATTTTATACAATACTGAGAGCAAGCTAATGGGTCTATAGCGTGCTCTCAGTATTGTTACATAATTTATATTTTAAGATAGTTTCCGAAATTGAATTGAAATAAATTATGGTTTTCATGTGCCGAAACCACGATTTCATTATGAGGCATGCCGTAGTGGGGGACTCCGGATTAATTTTCACCACCAAGAGATCTTTAACGTGCGCGCAATACACGGTTCTAGAGCGTTCTTGCAATTTGCCCAAGTCGTAATGCGGCAGCCACGGCCGGGATTCGATCCCGCGACCTTGGGTTTAGCAGTGCAACACCATGTCCACGAAGCCCCCGCGGCAGCTCATTTCGTCATTATTTCATGTCAGCAGTGCGCGACTTCCACTGTACTTGAAGCGAATACCATTTAATTACCCGCTTTAGTCAAGATTTCGCTTAAAATAGATTCCAAGATTGCCGTTGAATCTAACCAATTCATAACATTTATTCACACACTTCATTAAAGCTTCCCTTCCCATTCACTCCAACAATCCCAATCAATCGAATATTTTTCGTGCGTTCTGTTACACAAAACATCGTAATTATCGTGTGATGGCCTATATTCTTTTGATAGGAAATTCACACGCATCACCCAAGCACGTGACTGGTGTGCTATCCGTGTTTTATTTTAACAAGAAATCAGGCTTAAAAACTAACAAATAAAATCTTACGAGGTAAAACCCATTCGGAATGTGCGCGAGACCACCGTGACAGCACTACAAATTGGAAACAGTCATCTGGGCAATACTGTAATACTTAATCACATATAAGCTAATTTGTGCATAAACCCAAAAAAAGTTATAAAGCGCCACTAAAAATTTGCGCTAAAGCTACGGGTTCGCAAAAACCAAAAAATATTGCCGCGAATTCTAACAAAATTAACAAATGTAGTAAACCAATGTTCGTCGTCTGTTTTCGTCAATGCGAGACATTTTGACCATCAGAGCATGACCCAATAGCACACCAGGAGTTTGAGCGCACGTATTCCTCAGGGGTGGTACGCTCAACCACCAGCTCTACAAAGGAGGCATTCCAGGTGTACACATGCCCCATCAGGCGACCACCAGATGGTTTGCCGACGACCAATCCGTACAGGTTCAAGTAGAGGGCATACCTGATGTCAGGACAGTCCAGTATTGGCTCGCCCGACTTCGGTATATGATCTTCTTTCACCGGAATTTGTTTCGATGCACTGTACAGAACTTAATTCCTCCATGGCCTTCATTGTCATGCCCAATTCGAATTCCGAGAATGTCGGCCACCTCTGCCGTGCCGTTTTCCTGTGAATATGGGATAAACGTTGCCACTGGTTATACCTAGTCTGAGCACTCGCTCATAAAGAATTTCACGTTCAGTCACGCTTTAGTCACATTTAGGAGACGGGCGACGACAACATAAAAATGCATATTCTACTATGGTCGAACCAGGAAGCGCCAAGTGCTAAATGACGGAATAATAATTTCGCGTCGATCACTACACAATTTGGACGGAACTTTCTCGACAGAAGTTGCGAAGCCGCTTGTGCCACAGAAGGGCATGGGTTTCTTAGTGGTACTTCTCTGAGCGGTTACAACTTGTGCCATAGGCAAAAGTAAAGCCCAGCAATCATGGCTAATGCACATTTGCTGCCGCACACAAAGCAACAGCTTCGGGAGCCCCACTGGGTTTTTGAAGCAACTATAACTATGTTATGAAATAAAAATAAAAAAACTAGGCACTCATTTGAGTGCAAATCAATGTACATGAACACAGGAGCTAAGCACTTCATAGGAATTTCCAAGAGAACATAGACTACTTCGACATTGTCGAAATGAATAACTCTGTCCATTCCAGTGGCTACATTATTATTGCGATAGCACTTATATGGACACTCAAAGCGGATTTCTGCCGTCGGCGTCGCTGTCGCCGTGAGGTTCCGTATAAAGTCCAACGGCGATAAAATCGTCGCCGCGCGCCGCATGCTGTGTGTGCGAGTGAAGCCGGCAATCGCGGCCTAATTTAGCGAACGCGAGGGAGGAAGCCAGGCCGGAAGCGCGCGGTCGTCTTTCCTGCACGCGAGACACGGGGCCGAGGCAGCGGATAGGGAGGGCGGGGGGTGCGTGCGTTCTGCTCCGTCGGCTGCTGCTCACAGCGCGGCCTTGCCATAGCTTCAAAGCCATCTGCGGTAGGGACAAAGTGCATGCGCCGAGTGCCGATAGCTTCGTATGCGCTCTGCTTTCGACGTTTAGTTCGCGTTGAAGCGAGACGAGAGACAGCGTGAAAGTCAATTTGCCCGCTGCTGCTGGCGTGCTTTCTCACTCCGGCGTTCTCTCAGCAAGTTTCCGCAGTCATCGAGCGACATGTATTCACGTTTACCTGTGCGCGCGAGACATCGTGATCGTCAATTTAGTTACTAAGCGAATGTTTACAACTTTACACGGCCTAATTAACTGCTATCCTTGCTTCGCTTAGCTCTCTACTAATTTGCTATCGCAATCGATGCTTCCCCTTTCGGGCGAAACTGCGACTTTTTTTAAAACACTACTGATTCAATTGTGTGTATGAGGTCAAGACTTACTCTTAACAAGGACCGTCTGCTGGGCTAGTTGGTCTAACATAGATACTTGCTGATATAGAGCTTCTAGATGCAGTCTCTGTCTTTTTCGTGTGTATGGGTTCTTTTTTGCGCTATATCTGGAAGTAGTCTTAAAGCCTTTAACAAGATGATGCTGGTGAACTCGTAGTGTTTTTATCCTTGTATTATTTTCTTCTGCCTAAAGTTCCACATTGTTCTGAAACTTCTACATGGATATTTTATCACAGGAATAAACAAGGGAGCCAGAAGGACTCAACGGGAATGCAAACAACCATTCGCACCAGTACTTCATGCACATTAGCCGCCAATATCTTTCTTGCACGTGACTGCGCAACACTTTCTCAGCAAGTGGCACGTGTTTCTTTTTTAAAATTGTGTTGACTGTTTACTGACGAATGCGATGAAAAAAAAACATCAATTGCATTGCTAGATGTTCACTAGAAGATTGCGAGTGAAAACTATCAACATGGATGCCTTTTGAATAAGCCACCGTTTCGACAAAAGGACCCGTCTTCGTCAGGCAAATATGACGCCTTGTCGATACTTTGTTTTCAGCCTGGCAAATCTCTCTTTAGAACACTGTTGGTTTCCTTCGATCACAATGGCTTTTATATACACTTTTCTTCCATCTACACCGCACACGAACCCACGTATAGAGGGCAAACAAGTGATTACCGCGACCAACACAATCCCCAAAGATTCTTTGAATATAAGCGATAAAAAAGGACTGCAGTAAAAAGGAAAGACTGCACGAAAAAATACAGGACTTTGGTTTATTTGGTTCATTGGGTAAGTATAGGCAGGACAGCACGCAAAAAACATGAACAATGAACGTCTTCCTTATTTATCCGTGTTTCTGCTCACTGCCCTGCTTACACTATCAGAAAAATGAAGCTTGATATACCGAAACCGCCTTTGCGACTGAGGTCGTATGCACGCTTTTGTGAAGATATGTGACTCTGTGGCAGGCCGCACTGGCGAGTACGCAAAAAGACCCGTGCAGTGCTCTGGAGGATACTCTTCTGCATTTCTTCAGTTTCATGGAAATGAGAGAGCAGTTGGAGCATTACGCATAGAGTATTTGCACAATGTAAGTGACGCGCTTGTTGATGCTCGACATCACCTCTAGCCTTAAAAAATTGCAAATGGTTCCAGTCATCACGCCGTTCAAATTTATGGTAAGCCAGTAAGTCAACAATGTTCAGCATCTACATCTGCTGCGTATACGAAACACGCAAGGATGCTGCGTAAGTAGATAAGTTTATCACTCCAGTTTTAGTTGCGCATTCCGTATTTTTTAAGTTGTTTCCAAATTCTTTACACTTTGTCCCTTCTCCGTGTATACATGAGAACGTACGAAGCATGCCCTAAAACATTGATTCCCGTTCTTATAGTATCCATGTGAGTGGAAGTCTACGAGTTTTAGCTTGTGTTGTTCCTGAATGTCTAGTTAAAGCGTAGCCAATATTTTACGCCTGAAGACATAATGACTTAAGCGGTAATAATAGATGCCCATTCAACTTCACACAGTTAGATAAAACACTGCTAATGAGAGATAGTGCTACATATGTGCCTATACAGAAAGTTGCGTGATTTAATGTCAAACGCAATCGAGCACGACCTTCGAAAAAAAATAAAAAAAAATCTCCGGCCTTCGAGTTGTCGGCTTCGCCGAACACATCCAAAGTTCTGCATAAACCGCTGAAAAAAAAATAGTAAGACCAGTGCGTGGTAGGAAGTTTGGTTTGTCATTAATAACACCGGGGGGGGGGGGTGGTATCAATTATAAAGAAGAAACGTATTGGCGGAAATTGTACCAATCGTTGGAAGTTTCAGTAGACGTTTATCTATGTATTTATTTTTATATTTATTTTTGTTGACTTTGAACAATTACAAGGTTTTTCCCGTGAGCCAAAGTATATATGACACGATGACCTGAAATACTAAGCCAACGAACATAGACGCCAGGGCAACATAGGTGAAATTGCTTGTTTTTCCGAATTGAATTTAAAGAATGATAAATTAATGGCAAATAAAGTGGATCAAAAAACAACTTGCCACAGGTGGGGAACAATCCCACGTCTTCGATTTATGCGTGCGATGCTCTTACCATTGAGCTTCCGCGGCTTCGTTTTCCCATCCCCTTTCTGGGGTGTTTATGTTTTTACTACTAGAATGAACCCTGGGAGTGTTAGCCAGCGCCACCACAAACAAACATTGCCGGCGTTTGCCACCTTATCCCTGTTGAGGCCCATGATCAGCAGGGATGCCCTCTGGGTGCAATAATTCTTGTCAGTGTTAGATCTTGCGACCGGGCGCAAGGGGAACAGGAATCTCGCAGGCGAAAGGAGGGAAGCGGATAGAGACATATGAAAAGAAGAAGCAGGAGAGTACCATAGAAAACAAAATATTTTCTCACCTGCACCGATGCAAAAGAAAAATAAAATACCTACGCTACTAAAAGACTGTTCTTGTTTTATTGGGTTAGCAATTATATGGACACTTCAACCGGATTTCTTCCTTCGGCGTCGCCGTCGTCGTCGCCGTGAGGTTCCGTACAAAGTCGAGGGGCGATAAAATTGGCGCGCGCCCTATGCGCGAGTGAAATCGCGCGGGGGACGCACGCTATCGCGGAGAGCGAAGAGCAAAGCGGAAAACAAACGCGACTTCCGTCGCGCGAAAAGCCGTGGGGGTATTGGAGGGAGGGAGGTGGGGCGATGCTGTGCTGCGGCACCAAATGCGTATCATACAACCGGCCGTAAGTGGAACTGGCCACTCAATCTCCCACGCGAAAGCAAGAAAGCGCGAAGGCAGCGCGGGAGGGAGGGGGTTGAGCTTAATCAGCAGGGGTGCCGCCTGGGTGCAACAATTCTTGTCAGTGTTAGGCCGGAGATTACGAATGAGAGACAAGATCTTGCGATAAACAATACAGAAAATGTGCTAAGCCGCTACAGTGTTCAGTGCTGTAGTCCAAGTATAACGCCTACTGACCCCGTGCGCACACTTGAGTACACGACGTAATTGTGGTAGTTGCGCGATATATATATTCTAGGGAAGTACCACAGATATTGAGCAATATGTAAAGCGATCTCGATTTTTTACATAATGTGGATTCATTTCACTTCCATGCGAGAAAGAACCAGACGCAAAACTTTATTGTAAGCACTACTTCATTTCAAGGAAAGGTCGTCCTGCTGGGGATTTCACCAGTGCGGGCGTATTGGCAGTCTTTCCTTTCTCATCAACATTTTTTCTGGTAGCAATTACATGAGCACTGCAAGCTCATTCCTGCATTCGCCGTCACCGTGATGTTTCGTGTATAGTCCATGGGCGATAAGACCGTCGCCTCGCGCCGTATCCTCTAGGTGCGAGTGAAAGCGGCTGAGAGAAGCCGACGATCGCGCCTGAGAGGAGCCGACGATCGCATGAGAGGGAAGCTAAAACATAACGCGCCGTCTTCCGTTGCGCGAAAGACCGCGGGGAGGGGGGGGGGGGGGGGGGCAGATGAAGGGGCGGCGGCGTTGTTCTCCGTCAGCAACTGCGTATTTCGCGACCGCGCGCATGGGTAATCGACCATCGCGGCTCAATCTCGCGCGCGCAGGGAGGAAAGCGAGAAGGCAGCGCGGGCAGGAGGGCAGGCGACGTTTACTCGGGCACAAACGGCGTACTTTGCATGGCCGCGCGCTTTCGCGCGCGACTTATCCTGAAAGCGATCTACGGGTGGCTCATACTTTTGTGCGTCCGGTGTTGAGTCGCTCATTTTACATTAAACGATACACGGCACGAAGGTCACGTCAATTGCACTGCGGTCTGCATGCTCGTCAGCGAAAGGCTCCATGAAACTTTTTAGTAAAGAGACATTTCGCCATATCAGTAAATGCATAAAACTTCCTTTCGCGAATTGTACGTGCATAATATCAATTTAGCACTAAAAGAGCAAATTACCTAGGATGTTAGTAGTAAGTAACGCCTTACGCGTGTTGCTTTCATGTACGTAGCTAGCACAAAACAGCCTGTAACTAGAAGTGGCGTTCGATATTAATTTCTCGCGGTCTATGCTGTTAAAAGTTTTATTTCTTGCTAAGGTTAGTATTAACAGGAAACGTTAGCTCGGGGGGTCCTATTTAAATACATGGAAAAAGGAGAAATCGTATGTCTCGGCAACCACTGCTCCAAATTTCATGAGGTTTGCTGCATTAAAAAAAAGTTAAAATATAGTGACCGTGTGTAGCGAATATTTGATTTATGCGTCCACTTTTGAAGTAAAATTGGTAAGAATCGCACATTCTCAGAAAACGAGACTGTCATGTTTACGACTCTAACTCGGCAACGATAAACGATATCACAGTTCCGCAAACTGGACCTAATAGCACGCCTGAAGTGGGAAAAGTTGATATATTACAACTGGCTGTCAAAAAAAAGGAACGAGTAATATGCGAGTTGGAAACAATGTAACACATTCACGTAAGATATAAATTGACATATCAAACTTTCACGCTTTGGATGATATAATTCATGCAGTAAACCGAACTTCGAGATTCATTCTTTTCGCAGCTAGAGCTACGAATTTGTAAACTTCGTGCTCTATTTTTTTCGAATCTACGCATTTTTGAAAATTCTTTTTAAGCAATGCATGCCTAAATCAAAATTACGCTTCCAGAATTTACCTTTCTCTCTCAAATGCAATACATTTTATTGTAATCGGTCAAGTGGTTATCTAAGAAAAGCGTTTCTGCTTTCTTCATGTCTCTGAATAGGTGGCATCGGAGTTGGGCCCGAGCTAAAGCTCCCTCTTAATGCTCAACCCATTGCAGGCGACGTTGGTTCCTCTCAGGTTGGCACAGTGCGGGCTGGGGTGCTCACTTAAAAATGAGACTTGGAGGAAAGAAGCGTTCGTGCCTCGGTTACCTTTTGCTTTTGCGAACCTTTTGTGAACAGGGCTGGAAAGTTGGAGTTCACGGTGACAAGCAAGACACGGTATCCATGGAACACTCTTGGAACAGGTGAACTGCTATTCGAGAGCTGGAGACGGTTGCAGCAGCAGACACATCTCGTGCAGCCCCCACGCGGTTAACGTCGCGCGAACATTTTAATCTTCGTCTTCACAAGTGGTGCAAATCGCTGGCACGCAGGCTGTATCATGTATTCAGGTACGTTTGCCCACTTCGACTTAACATAAAAGGATATTGCCCAAAACATGCGGGTCTCCTCCACTCTTGCACACTTCTTACGTGACGCTGTTTATTTTACAGAATTGAATGTATCAAGAATTGACCAATAATAATATAAACTTCCCTTACGGTTGCCGCAGATCCTCAAATAATAATTCTCTTGAACTACCTCCTGCCGCCCGATTTATGTCTTATCCTTCATAGTGGGAACGAGGTATAAAAGAGGATCATCATCATCGTTGTCTTACAACAGTGCTAATTGGGCACTTCGGAGAGGAACCAGGAATATGCCAGGAATTTTTTGGCTCCAATGCAAATGTATACAATGATGCTATCATTCATGCCCAGGCGCACGTACCGTAAGTTCCAGGTGACCAGATGAAATCGAAGTGAACATCAGGTGCCTGATAAAGCTGTGCATGCCTTGGCTGCAGACTCTTTCTTATATTGATATGATAGAACGTATTCTACATCTTTGCTCTACGGGCCATTACCGGACGAATTTACTGCGACACCAGTTACAACCTAAAGATGTTTCTGGGTGGGCCATTTCCATTACGCAGTCATCGTCACTTCACTGTCATAGTGGATTCGTGTCGTCTGACCATCTTCCCACACTTGGCTTTCCCCTCACCATATGGCGAATAAAAAACTCTTGCTCGTAAGCAGCGATGGGCTTGAAATTCATGCCATCGTGCCATCGTGTACTAAATAGCCTGCCGCGCTTACCTTAACTATGACGCAGCCTTGTCGCTTATCAATTTATTAGGGGTTTTGGGCGCTACTCAGTGCTCGAGTTTGCTAGCGTCCGTGGATATATTTCTAATGGAACCTTCGGCCTTCAATATAAACGACACTGAGTCAGATTCTCTAACAACATATCTATTTTGCTTACGGCTCACTCGGACTGAGAAAATGTTACTTAGACTTGCTCACTCGGACTTCCACTCACCAACATCAGACTCGGTCGTGTTCAATTGGACCGACTCATTAAAAAATACCTTCACAAGTGCATGCCATTCCAAGGAATTCATACATAAAATATGAAGGGCCTCTTTGCTGCTGTCCAAAACCTACTAGACTTTGCATACGTTCCACGACATTTGGTGCAATTCCTTCGCACTTAACTATCTTCATATGCTTCAGTGTATCCAAGGTTTACACAGGGACCTGTGTTCTTCGTTTAACATCATAAAAAAAACAGGACCCTTTCAACACCAATCGTTTCTTCAATGCTCAATATGATTTCGTCAATATACTTGGTGTCTTCGGGTACACTGAACATAAAACAGGGCTCCTTGGGGGGCATCGGTGGCAGAGGTCCTCCGGGAGAGCCAGCGATAATGGGCTCAGGCCCCTTTGATTAGCAGCGCAGGTGAGATCTCCTGCACGCACGCTAATACCGAATGCAACTCCGCAGCCAACGAAGAATATGACGCGGCGCTAACGGGAGACTGGTCGCGGGGGAGCACGAACGCCGAGGTACTTGGTTTGCAGCCCAAACTAAACAAAGAACTTTACAAAAAAAAGTCAAAGATGCGAAGCCAACAAAATGTTTGTCCATTAGGGCCCCTCCTAGTTGTCATGCAAGTTGTAGCCTGTTAAACGCGATGTGACGGAGGAACCAAATTTCCTAATTTGTGGATAAGATGAGCGCGCAAAGTGCTCGATTGCAGGAAGGAATGTGCAAGGTAACTTACATTATATAACTATTGGTAAAAATCAAAACCCCTTTCTTAAAGAAATACGCTTGAACGCGAAGCTTTCTAATGTGCAATGGGAATCAAAGTCCAAGTCCAAAGCCAAGGACAATGCAACGTTTCAAAGCGAATTCCACGTGCTGATCCAGGCTGCGTTGCCGACTCTTCTTGTATTGACATTTTATATCGAGCACGCAAGCGATCGCCTCCATCGCTACAAGAAAACTGTCCCGGAAGTCCGGTTTAGCAACTTCGCCGTAAAAAGACCGCGACTGCCACATAGTGACAGTGACGACAGCTCGAAAAAGCGCATGCCGCAGGCGACTAAACGCGGAGTTCGAGCAAAAAGGAAACGAAAAGTCGCAGTTTCGCCCTAATAGCGAAGCATCGATTGCGATAGCAAATTAGTAGACAGCTAGTAGACATACGAAGCAAGGATAGTAGTTTTATCGGCCGTATAAAGTTTAAAATACACGATTGCATAACTCAATAAACAAGCACGGTGTCACGCGCGCACACGTAAACATGAACACATCTCGCACGATGACGGCGAAAACTGTTTAAAGCGATGGAATGAGAAAGCGCACCTGCAGCAGCGGGCAAATTGACCTTCGCGCGATCTCACGTTCGCTTCAACGCGAACTAAACGTCGAAAGCACAGCGCATACGAGGCTACCGGCACTAGGCGCATTCACTTTTGCACTTTGTACCCATCGCAGATCGCTTTCAAGATTCGGTGCCCGCTCGGAAGCTCGGTCAGTAGCAACCGCAAGAGCAGAACGCACACCCCACCCCTAACGTCTCCGTGCCCCGCGAGCGAACGAAGAGTGCGTTCTCTCCCTCGCTCGCTTTCACTCACACACACAACGAACGCCGCGCGGCGACGATTTTATCGCTGTTGGACTTTATACGGAAGATCACTACGACGGCGGCGGCAAAAATGCACTTGAAGTGTCCATATACTTGCTATCGCAATAAAAAGAAACACCGCTGCAGCGATAGTAAGGCGCGATAACAGCTCCAGGAGTAGCGGTTGTATCGTTCCTGTTTTACTTTCGCAACGCTTCAAGCTTGGCGATAGGCCCAGACTATGCCAACCGCCGGAGCCTGTCCACTTGGCCCCAGTCTTGCCACATGCCGTGCGCCGCGCCGGAGCAACCACGGCTGACTTGCTGGTCAGCGACCGCTTTTGTCACTCGGTGAAGCCTCTACACTTTCTGTAGCGACACAGTTAGAACATGCGACGGAAAATGTCCGCTCAGTGCGTCGACGAAAACTTATACAAGTAAACAATGAAGCTAGGGCTGGGAAAGAGGGAATGTTGGGTTGGTGTGTCAAGTTCAATGAATGCGGAAAAGTACATGTGTTCCATGCAATTATCCGCTTTTTGGGAATTTCTGAAAATCCTGGTAATTACACTTATAAGTATCCAGTGTGGTTTATTAAACTGCGTCGTTTCCAACCTATAGGGCAAACGAAGTTAAAATTTGCTGAGACTAACGTGCCTTTAGGGAAACAAGGTGTTGTACATGAGCATTGCCGCGCGACAATCCGCTCGAGGCACTTTGCGTTGTTTCGCGGGCTTCTTTCAGGTTCGGAAAAAACACTATATGTAACACTTACTGAGCAACAGAAAACTGTATAAGTTTTTCATACTGCTCTACAATTTTTCATGAACACTTTGATAATGAATACCGCAATTCTCGAGTTAGATAATTTATTACAATTATTTATTTAAACCTCAGTGACCAAAACCTTACTGGCGCCTACTCCAGTGTACTGAAAACAATATGCCCTAGGTTTTCTTCGAGAAGCGCAGTTGATCTTTTGTTTTTGTCATAGTGCATGATAGTTGGAAAACCCTACATAGCGCTACATGATACTTGCATATCGTTGCATATATTTGCCAATATGCCGATACGCCAATCAGTAGGGACGAGAAGGTGTAGTTTTTCTTATTTTTTTTGAAGGGTAATTATTTGAGGAGCTAGGAAGCAAGGAGGCAGTGCCTGCTCCTGTATGCAGCTGCACTCGCATTAAATGAATTGTTGAGATCTGCGGTTTATTATTGCGATTATAAATACTTCAGGAGCCTTTCCTGTAAAAAATGACCAGGTATTGTTCCACTGTTGTTATAACGAACCCCATCATGTAATGAAATACAGAGATTTGTAACTGTGCACAGCCAGAGATGGCAGATACACTATTCGTATTGATTATATCTACGTTGGTAGTGCAGGATACAGTACATATAGTATTTTAGTGACTCGTAAGCAATCAACCTTCTATTTTCAATTTTTAATCGATCACAAGATTACTGAGATCCGTATCTTTTTCGATGAGAGCCATTATGGGCTCGTTCCAGGTTCAAATTATTTTGCGGTTCTAAAGGTAAAGGATTTAATCTGCTCGCCGAAGAGAAAATAAAGGCTCGCACTCATCCTCATAAGCAAACCATGAGTCCGCAGTGTTCCAGGAAAATGCGCTACAATAGAGCTATAAGCTAAAACGCCAACTGATCCAGGTACGCATCATGAGCCCTATAATCTGCATCAACAAGAGGCACCGGATGACGGACCATTCGGTCACATTACTGCAGGCCCTCGCGTGCACAGGCTTCAATCAGTATTCAGACGACGCACCAAAAGAGCGGGCTGGACCAACAGTACAGGGCGCGCCGCACTTTTGAAAGAGTGGGCGCAGCGCCGAACACCTGCCATCGCACGCCGCGAGAACGAACACAGAAATTGTGTTCTGTGTTCCACAAACTAAATGAATAAACAAAGAAATATGTATATATAATTAATGTGTGCGTTGGGACATGCTATCTTAAATAAAGTTTGCAGCCTTTGTTGTTTACAGCGAAACTGTATATGGCTAGCTTCTGGCGGATCGCATCCGCGGACAAAACGACGCCATAGAGAAAGAAATTCAGCAAGAGGGGACACTCGGCAAAAACTGGCAAGCAGGAAACACGTCACCATACGTCACGCTATAGTATGTATGCCGAACGTTAGTTGCCGCGAGCATCGAAAAAAAAGTAAGTGAAATTAAGTTAACAGACATTGATTTATTTTTTAAACTCTGTGCCGCGAAAACTAAAATATTTTGCGTACAAATGAACTTAAACTTTGTGACTCATGTTTCTTGCCTTATCTAGCGACAGGCCAATGACGCGCCAGATGCATGCGTCATCCGCCAGACACTCCCCCGAAGCCAGCGAGGACGGCCGCGTGCGCGTTTGAGCGCTCGCGCGCGGCGACCCGTCTGTGTCCTTTTTTTTTTTTTTTTTTTGTGACCTGGTTTATTGGGCTCTCGGCGTATTCTTGCGTTCCTTCTGCACTGGTAAAAGACACCACTGCACTATTGGACTACGGCAAGGTGAGAAATCTTGTTTCACAGTCTACGACGCAATTAGGCTTACGGCACGGGACCGAGACTTAAGACGCAGTTAGCGAAAAGCAGCTCGGCAACCCTGGCGCAGTTAATTTGAGTTAATGAATCGTGCTGGGACCTGTTTCCGACGCTTCTTAGGGGATTATTGTAACTTATTTCGGTTTTTGAGGCACACTGGCCGCACAGGGCGCCGTGTCGCAGTTAGCGAGAACTAGACTCGGCCGTGGTGCGTAGTCTAGTGCATCTTGTTAGGAGACGTTTGTGCCGCTTTCTCTGACGCCAGACTTTACGGAAAAGTAATTTCGTTACTTTCTGGGGTACTTTTGAGGCACGCTGGCCGCACAGCGCGCTGTAACGCAGTTAGCGATAAGCGGCTCGGCCGTGGTGACAGTTAGTTTGGCGTGTAATGAATTTTAGAGGGACAAGTTTGTGACGTTTTTTTGTGGCCCCGCAACAACATATACCTTCTTTCGGTACTCACGCCTGTTGAAAACGCGATGGGCGATTGCCAAGAGTGATAACATATGGGAGTGTGTTGCTGGCGCCGGATGAGCGCGCTAAAGATAACGCCGAGGAACATATCAGAAACTTGTCATTCGAAAATTCCGTCTTCTAAAGGACTGAAAACAGGCTTTGCACCCACGCATTTGTCTCGAGTGCGAATAGAAGGTATTCTGCGAACGTCTAGCATGGTCCGGCTGGGAGCCTCTGTTGCGTCCGTCTCTATATGTAGCGTACCGTCGCGTCACCCGTGGCCAAATTTTGGAAACGCGAAGTCACCCGTGTATTTGTGCCGCCAAAGTGCAAGAAATAATGCCCGGAAATGGGGGAACGCATGGAAATCAGATGTTTTCATATTTTATGGTATTGTTTGGGATGAGTCGGGTATTTTCTACGCCATGTATGTAAAAGCGAATTGCTTCTGTTTGTAATGCCACCCATTCACCGTTTTCGCACCTTTCGCCTCTACACGCAGTATTCCTATGTCTAAATACCAAAATGACACATTCTTGTAACATGCTGTTACGTGCTTGTAAATGTAACATGCTTGTAATGTACTTTTTTTCAGCTGGTGCCGTCCGGTGGAGCTTTATACGGGAACTACTGCTTACCTGGGGTCACAACGTTGGATGAACGCACAAAACGCGGAACGAGCTTTTATATAGAGTAAAATAAATATTTCCCCATTTCACAAAACGTCTTGCTTCTACTTTGTGAAATTGCACGTGGCACAGATTCGATGGGACTTGACGAGATCGTTCGCAATCATTTTTACCGAATAATTAACCGATTCCGCACGAAGAGCAAAAAAAAAAAAATAAATAAGAGGGGGAGGCGGAGGGGGGGCGCAGCCGGCGTGGTAGCTTGCGTTCAAAATGCGCGCGCCAAAAACCGAAACCGGAAGTGATAGATGCCGACCGCGTGGCGCGCTGCCGTCAATTCGGCTGCTGGGCTCTATGGGAGTGTCCCCTCTTGTTGAATTTCTTTCTCTATGACGACGCGAAGAAAAACAATTTTCTGCGGCCCTCGCACTTTGCCAGCAATGCCCTCGCCGTCGCCTCGCTTGGCCACCACCGATGCATTTTTCACAAGTGTCGCGATACTCGGTAACGGCAATTTCCAGCAATCGTTGTGGCGTAGAGATCGCACTAGCACTGTTATCAGCAGTTACCCTTTGGACTAGCCATGGGACGGACGCGTGTAGTTCGCTCGGGGTAAGAAGAGCGGGAATTGAAGGAGCGCCAACGCGCACAGAAGCGCGAATGGGTGCGAAAATGACATGAACGCGCTTCCGGTCCTTCGAGTTCCATCACGTCAAGTAGCTGCGACTTCCTCTCGGAAGAATAGCAGCTCGCCCGCCTGGAGCGCCGACGTGAGCAAAAGCGCCGGTGGGCGAATACCAGAGACGAGGATCGGGCCATTGAAGCGCAACGCAAGCGCAATTCACGCCGCCGCGACTGCACACCATCGGAACGTTTCCCCGGGGCGACGGTGAGGTTTCAACGAGAGTTCATCGGCAACCCGTTCGGCAGCGCGTGTGCCGTCTGTGACCGCCTTTGGGTCGCCGGCCACTTGGCCACGATCGGCGGCGTGCGGGTGGCCCAACAGCGTGAAATGCAGGTGCGTTGCCGCAGTGCATCTCTTCTGAAGCTTTCCTATAGCACACCCACCATAGTCACAGCTTCGCTGGCTTCCATCTGCACAGCAGTGGAAGGGCTCTGCATATTTCTTTTTTTGCTTGGCAAAAACAGACCACCCAAAGATAATGTTACGTTAAACGCTATTATCGGTCAGTTATCGGCAGCGTCCACGACTTTTGCGTTGTTGCGTTATGAATATCAGAAGGTATATAAAAATTCGCTGATGTTGCTTATGTTGTTTTCGTAAAAAAATTACTCCATCTCCCGCTAAAGGGAACCATGTGTGGATGCGAAGCGGCGGGGAGATGGTTTCGCGGAAGCGGCCCGAGCGCTCAGCGCGGCGCTGCACATGAGAGAGAATGAGGCGCGCACGCTCCGTCGTTTTCATACCGCGGAACTACCGTGGCGCCCCCAGCGGAGTATGCAGCTGTCGCACCACCTGTCGTGCACACCGCTCCGGATTCCTAGAGGAGCGAAAGGGGGGGAGCGTAGGAGAGGCCAGAGAGGGGGAGGGGACGCGCATGCGCTGTGGGGGTGTGGGAGGCCGCGGGAGGGACGGACAAAGCCCCCGCCATAAGATGCTTCGCATCTAATAAAGGAAAATATGGATAGCATGAAAAACGCTCATAACACACTGTCACCGCCATAGGCGCAAACCTGCGTAATTTTTCATTCTTGGCGACGTTTCGTTGGGACAGCTGGTATGTTTGTATGTATCGACCGAAAATGTTTACGAACGACGGGATCTCAGAAAACGCTAAATATCCGAGCAGCCTTTCAAAGTAGTCAATAGAACAATACATCACAATGTTGTTCGCATGTACCAGTAGAGGCTGGAAATGGGAATATCAGGCTACGTTTTGAGGCTGCGTAGATACTCAGCTTTTTGTCAGATGCCTTGGTCCGTAAATGTTTTTGGTCAATAGCATATATAAGAGCATATAGGTAATTGTCTACCAGAGAATCAGCTATAAAACTACTGAACGTTTTATTTTTCCCTCCTTTCAAGAATGCCCAATAAATCAATGATGTGAACCATAATTACGCCAATCATACTTGGCTGGGTGCCTCGGACGCCGACACACTTGAGACAGATATATATATATATATATATATATATATATATATATATATATATATATATAGTGACACAAAAAGCGTATGGAACAAAAGCGTATGTAAGCTGGTGCATCTCACTGAAAGAATTTTGAATTAAAGACATCAAACAAAACTGTGCCATTGTTCACAAAAAGCTCTTACGCTAGCATGGTACTGGCCGATGGGCTTGGCGTCCGATGATACGACCAGCACTTAATACCGATTGCTCTATTCGGCCCGCAAATAGGAAATGATCCGTGCATGGGTGCGACTGCGACACTCGTACGATTGACGTTTTGATGCATTGCGTTGGGCGCCAAATGTTCGAGACGCCGATCGAGTAGAAAAGCCGGGCATGTTAAAGTACAGCTCTAATGGCAGGCCACGAAAGCATATTGCGCGCCGTTGACAATAAAACTGATGACAGTTCTTTTTTTTTAACGGATATGACGTCACTTCATTTTTTGTTCCGTCGGAGGTGTTTCCTGGTCACACAGATGGCGCTAAGCCCCATCAACCGCTAATAAATCACCATGTTGTGAACGTATGGGCTTCTATATATGGATGCTTCACTACCAGGTATATTTACCTTGATAGCGTCGAGCGGCCAAATGGTGGTGCGCGCATCGCCGACAACCTCTTCGACCTTGGAAGTCCTCTTGTTTGACCTTGGCTCCAACAATTCAAATAAATTCTTCGCATTTAAAAGACGCGTCAAAAGTGCGAGAGGGGTCTGTTCAAACGCCAGAAGCATAACGAAGGGCGACAGAATATTGCTTAACTAGCGCTACGTGGCATTTGTATGATTAGGGCGGGGGTAGAAAAGTCATAATGTGTTCACATCAGTTGTGACAACAACTGCGCTCCATTTTATTCTTAGTCATGCGGCACAAGTGTCGTGCGTCATATTACATAATTTATATTTTAAGCTAATTTCCGGAATTGAATTGAATTAAATTCTGGTGTTTCATGTGCCGAAATCACTATTACATTATGAGGCACGCCGTAGTGGGGGACTCCGGATTAATTTTTACTATCAGGAGATTTTTAACGTACCCGCAATGCATGGTTCTAGGGCGCTTTTGCAATTGGCCCCCATTGAAATGCGGCCGCCGCGGCCGGCATTCGATCCCGCGACCTCGGGTATAGCAGTGCAACACCATGTCCACAAAGCCACCGCGGCGGGTCATTTCGTGATTATTTCATGTCAGCAGTTCGCGATTTTCACCTCATTTGAAGCGAATACAATTTAATTACCCGTTTTACTTAAGATTCGCTTGAAATAGATTCCAAGATTGCCGTTGAATCTGACCGCTTCATAACATTTATTCACCCACTTCACTTATGCTTCCCCTCCCATACACTCCAGAATTCCCAATGAATCGAATCTTTTTTCGTGCGTTATGTTACACAAAACATTGTAATTATCGTGTGATGGCCTGTATTCTTTCGATAGGAAATTGGTGGTAATTCACATGCACGCATCACCCAAGCAGGTCACTGGTGTGTTATCCGTGTTTTATTTTAACAAGAAATTACGGTTAAAAACTAACGAATCAAATCTTACGAGTTATAACCCATTCGGCATGTGCGTGAGACCACCGTGACAGCACTGACAGCACAATTGGGAAACAGTCATCTGGTAAATAATTTAATACTTAATCACTTTTAAGAAAATGTGGGCATGAAAAAAAGAGAAAAAAAACAAAGCGCCATTAAAAATTTGCGCTAAAGCTACTTTCCGTCAATGCGAGAGATTTTGACCTGCGGCTTCCAAGAACTCAGAAAATATTTTCGCGAATTCGGAAAAAAATGTAGAAATGTAGTAAGTGTATGTTCGTCGTCTGTTTTCGTCAATGCGAGACATTTTGACCATCTAAGTTACATGACCCAATAGCACATCAGGAGGTTGAGCACGAGTATTCCGCAGGGGTGGTACGCTCAATAACCAGCTCAACAAAGGAGGCATTCCAGGTGCACAGATGCCCCTTCAGGCGAACACCACCACATGGTTTGTCTACGACCAATCCGTACAGGTTCAAGTAGAAGGCATCCCTGATGTCAGGGCAGTCCAGTATGGGCTCGACCGACTTCGCAATAAATATAGTTCTTTTTCGCCGGAATTCGTTTGGATGTGCTGTACAGAACTTTCTTCATTGCCATGCACAGTTGGAATCCGGAGAATGTGGGCCACCTCTGCCATGCCGTCTTCCTCTGAAAATTGGATAAACGATACCACTGGTTATACCTCGTCTGAGCACTCACTCCTAAAGAAGTTCACGTTCAGTCACGCTGTAGTCACATTTAGGAGAAGGGCAACCGTAACATAAGAATGCATATTCTACTGCGGTCGAAGCAGGAAGCGCCAGGTGCTAAATGACGGAATAATAATTTGGTGTTGATCACTACGCAATTTGGACAGAACTTTCTCGACAGAAGTTGCGAAGCCGCTTGTGCAACAGAAGGGATACTTGTCTGAGCGGTTACAACTGGTCCCATAGGCAAAAGTAAAGCCAAGCAATCATGGCTAATGCACATTTGCTGCCGCACACAAAGCATGCAACTCCGGGAGCCCAACTGGGTTTTGGGGCAACTATAAATATGTTATGAAATAAAGATAAAAACAATAGGCGTCCATTGAAGTGCTAATAAGCGTACATGAACACAGGAGCTAAGCACTTCGTAGGAATTTTTAAGAGAACATAGGCAAATTTGACATTGTCGATATGAAGGACTTATTATGGTTACATTATTATTGCGATAGCAATTATATGGACACCCTAAGCGTATTTCTGTCTTCGGAGTCGTCGTCGCCGTGAGGTTCTGTATAAAGTCCAAGGGCGATAAAATCTTCGCCGGGTGTTCTATGCTGTAGGCGCGCGTGAAAGCATGTGAGGGATGCGCGCTTTCACGAAGAGCGAACGACCGGCGGAGAGCAAACGCGCCTTCTTAAAATTAAATTATGGGGTTTTACGTGCCAAAATCACGATCTGGTTATGAGGCACGCCGTAGTGGGGGACTCCGGAAATTTGGACCACCTGGGGTTCTTTAACGTGCACCTAAATCTAAGTACACGGGTGTTTTCGCATTTCGCCCCCATCGAAATGCGGCCGCCGTGGCCGGGATTTGGTGCCGCGACCTCGGGCTCAGCAGCCACGGCGGGTGGCACCTTTTTCCGCTGAGCGAAAGGCCGTGGGGGGATGGAAGGGAGGGAAGGGGCGGCGACATTTTGCTGCAGCGCCAAATGCCTATCTTGCGACCGAGCGCAAGGGTAAGTGGAATCTCGAAGGCGAAAGGAGGAAAGCGGGAAGGCAGCGCGGGAGGCGCTTCTGCTCCGCGAGCAACTGCGTACTTTGAGCGTCGGCGGCCGGTCGCGCGCACCGAATTTTGAAACGAGCTGCGACAAGGCCTTTTTACGCGCTGTGATTTCGCCGCTCAGTTTCCATTCAAGCGACAGACCGCACGAACCTTCACTCGCTGCTGCTATCGCGCTTGCTCACGTCAGCGTTTTGACAGCGGTTGTGTGCGGTCATGGAGTGTGATATATTAATGCTTGCTTGTGAGCGCTGACACCATGCTTGTTAATTCAGTTAGTAAGCGAATGTGTCCAAGTTTATACATCCGATAAAACTACTGTACTTACTCCGTATATAGCTCTGTACTAATTTGCTATCGCAATTGATGCTTCGCGTTGCGTGCGATACTGCGAATGTTTTTTTACAAGACCTCACGCGACGCTGCTGTGGAGACCAAGGTGAAACATTGTTTCTCCGTGAAATGTAGAAACGAAAATGTGGTCCGGATAAACAGTTATCATAAAGAAGACAGAAGGAGGGTGGAGGGTAGAGAGAAATTATGAAGAGAAGAAGCAGGAGAGGACCATAGAAAACATAAAAATTTCTCACCTGCACCGGTGCAAAACGAAAATAAAATTTCTACGCTACTAAAAGGCTGTTCTTGTTTCTATTGCGATAGCAATTATATGTACACTCCTAGCGCATTTCTGCCACCATCGTTGCTATCGCCGTCGTCGCCGTTGTCATCGCTGGCGCCGTAAGGTTCCGTATAAAGTCCAACAGCGATAAAATCGTCGCCGCGCGCCGCATGCTGTGTGTCCGAGTGAAATCGTACGAGGGAAGCCGGCAGTCGCGGCTTAATGTAGCGAACGCGAGGCACGGGGGCGAGGCGGCAGAGATAAAGTCCCTATATAAGAAAAGTACCGCCATGTACTCTTTCCTTCGCCGCCTCCTCCCCTAAAGCGCTTGCTTTTTTTCTTTACTTTTTGCTTGCGAAAGCCAAATCGACGGTGGCGCACCTAGAAAGTCCACGTTGAAGCTCTCAGGCCGGGCGCGCGCCGCCGCCGCCGCCGGCGACTGCGGCTGCGCAGAGCACGTTCAACATGGCTCTGAGGCGAAAAAAAAGAAAATATAAAGAAGTGAAAAGCGCGCGCTATCATCGTCCAATCGGAGATAGAGGAGAGAGAGAAGCGGCGTTTGTCAAAGGATGGCGGTACTTTTCTTATATAGGGACTTTAGGCAGACAGGGAGAAGGGGGGGGTTG
This sequence comes from Dermacentor silvarum, assembly GCF_013339745.2. Taxonomy (NCBI): domain Eukaryota; kingdom Metazoa; phylum Arthropoda; class Arachnida; order Ixodida; family Ixodidae; genus Dermacentor; species Dermacentor silvarum. The sequence continues at coordinate 297,265,456 of NC_051154.1, forward strand.
CGTTCTGCTTCGTCGACTGCTGCTCACAGCGCGGCCGCACCGTATCTTGAAAGCGATCTGCGATACGGGCGAAGTGCGCGCCAGGGCGGGCCTCATCTTCAAAGCCACTTGCGGTGGGGCAAAGCGAATGCGTCGAGTACCGGTACCTTGGTATGCGCTCTGCTTTATGCGTAGTTCGCGTTGAAGCGAGACGAGAGACAGCGTGAAGGTCAATTTGCCCGCTGCTGCTGGGCCGGTATTTTGTAGCGATGCCTTTCCGGTAATAATGCCTTTTCGCGCTTATCGCGCTTTGTCAGTGGTCGGAGCGACGGTCCGCTCGCGTTATCAACGGGATCCGCCAGCCGTGAGCGGTGGATGATAAGACTAGAGTAGAATAAGTCATAATGCCTCGCTGAAAAACGTGCTTTCTGACTCCGGCGTTTTCACATCGAGTTTCCGTGGTCATCACGCGAGATGTGTTGATGTTTACCTGTGCGCGAGTGACAGCGTGCTCGTCTATCTAGTTTTTAGGCGAATGTTTACAACTTCATACGGCCAAATTAGCTGTTATCCTTGCTTCGTATAGCTCTCTACTAATTTGCTATCGCAAACGATGCATACCCTTTCGGGCGAAACTGTGACTATTTTTAGAGCGGAAGCTGCTATGAGCTCATTCTATTAGCCGTTTCAGTTCGCGTTGTTGTCCGCCGCCGCCGCCGCCTAACCGCTATCGCCCGAAATGCGAAAAGAATTACCCGGTTTCCGCCGGGATCGAGCCCAGGCCCGCTGCGTGGGAGTCGGATACTTTACCACTGAGCCACGCTAGCGCGTGCTATCGGCGTCAGAAAAAGGCCCTATAAACGCGCCCTAGGGAGGCGCGCAGGCGCATACGACCCGAGCCTCCGCCAGTATGGTGGCGGAATCTAGTTAAGACGCCTGCAAAAGCCGCATGCACAGGCGCAGACGACGAGTTGCCATTCAGACGAGGCGCGCAATAAACGCCATCCCGATGTGAGATGTGCGCCACGTATTCTCGGTACCTCTTCGGTACACGTTATGGTGGCTCCTCGCAAGGTACGAACCGCCGCTGAAGAAGCCAATCGTACAGCTACGTGCGCGGCTATAACCAATCATCATCGGGCTCAGTAGTCTGCTGTGCAGAGAGCATTACAAACCACAACTCGCCGTCGACGCCGGGCGGACAGTTCAGATCGCTCTCGTCAAAACGAGGCGAAGAGATTTTGCCGTGAAGACGCTGTTGTGCGTGGTGCCGAAATTGCTCCACCAGCTTACGCTGTGACTGTGCTGCGTGTGCCGCGCAGGCCTGTGACTTAAAAAAAAACACTACTCATTGACTTGTGTGCAAGAGGTCAAGTCGTACTCTTTACAAGGACCGTCTGCTGGGCTAGTTGGTCTAGCATAGTTACTTCCTGATATAGCGCTCTTTGATGCAGACTGTGTCTTCGTATGTATGGGTTCTTATTTGCGCTATATCTGGAAGCAGTCTTAAAGCCCTTGACAAGGTGATGGTAGTGAACTCGTAGTGTTTTTATCCTACTATTATTTTCTTCTGCCTAAAGTTTCAGTGCAGGCAATTTTATTCGTTTTGAAAGCGAACAAAGGTGACCTCCTATAAACAAGGAGAGTGTTTGATGTGGTTTTTCAGACAACACTGCGGGATACCGCCCGATGCTTGCGTCGGTGGTTACGTAAATTTGACGTCATGAGATTGGAATAAAAACATTTTAGAATAGCTTTACGTTATAGCGCCCCAGCCCTGGCGAATTGGCAGGCTTTCCATTCTCGTGGAGTCTCCAGCACCTTATTGCAACAACCTGGGGCAGCAAAACATTAAAGGGTTCGCAAAAATGTTATGACGCTAGAACTGTGCGAATAGAACGTACTAACAATCGTGATGTTGCAAAATCAGCAACGACAGCCGGCCAATGGCAGATACTCTTACGAATGCTCAGCTTGTAAGTTCCACCGAAGTTATTCATGAATACGAATGAAGATGTTTGGTATTCACACTAATTCAATATTTACGTACTCGTAAATTCGGATTTGACACTAAAAATTGACCGAAGGGTCCTTTTTGTTAACGTTGAAGTACCCTGCGCGATGCCGCAATGTTATGAAGTTTTGAGAGGTTTTCGCAAAGTCCATTAAAACTAATCACTGAACGTGATAAAAAGACGTGCTAAGAGTGATGCCTCAAATATAGAAACAATTACACAGCTGATGTAACGACGTCTCATATATGTGGCCATGAAATGTGCTTCGTTCGAGGTGATTGTTGATGAAATGATTCATTCCGGAGCCACTCGCTGTAACCTGTTAGGCGTGTACTTGCACAGCGGTCTGCACCAATCTTTATATTACAGATATATTTCACCGTGGCCGTGAATGCATCAAACTTCTTTTCGCGAACTCTACTTGAATAATATTAGTGAATTTAGCACTAAAACATCAAATTACCTAGGTATGTTGGCACTGAGCAACGCTTTACGCTTATTGCTTTCGCGTACGTAGCTCGCACAAAAGATCCTGCTACTACAAGGGGCGTTCCATGTTAATTTCTCGCCGTCTATGCTCATCATGATGTTTTTTTTCTTGCAAAGGTTCTTGCAAAGCATCGATGGCTCCTCTCAGAGCTGCACAGTGCGTGCTGAGCTGCTCCCTTGCAGTGAGACTTGGGAAAAAAGTATTCGCGCCACGGTTACCTTTCGCTTGGACTGCTGTGCAACAACGTCGACTCTGCTCACGGCCCCTTCGGTGGCCTCTGTTGCAGGTACAAGCACTTCGACAACCGTACGTGCCTCCTTTCCCTCTGTCCAAGTAGGAGCCGAACAGGGCTGTAAGGTTGGAGCCCACGATAAGGGGCAGGACACGGTATCCTTGGAACGCGCTTGGAACGGCTGCGCTTTAAACGGGTAGACTGCTCTTCGAAATATGCAGACGGTTGTAGCAGCAGACAATGATGGTGATGATGATGAACCTCTGTCATGGCTCGCACCCACTAAGGGGGATAGGCCAAGAATCGGGCGGCAGACAACGTCTCGTGAAGCCACCACGCGGTTAATGTAGCGCGAGCATTTTCGTCTTCCTCTCCAAAAGTGGTGAAAATCACTAGCACGCAGTTCTATATCATGTATTCAGGTACGCTTTCCCACTTCGATAAAACATAAAAGGGCATTGACCAAAGCTTGCGGGTCTCCTCGAATCATCCACACTTCTCATGTGTCGCTGTTTATTTTATGTAATTGAGTGTATCAAGAATTGGCCAGAAAGAATGTAAATTTCCCTGACGGTTGCCGCAGGTCTTCAAATAAGAATTCTCTTGAAAAAGGTCCTCCCGCCCAATTTTCGGCTTATCCCTCTTATGTGTAAGAGCAATAGAAGAGGATTGTCATCATAATCTTCGTTACCTTTGAACAGTGCGAATTCGGCATTTCGTAGAGTAACCATGAAAATACCACGATTTTCTGGCTCCGAGTAAAATATATACAATGATGCTCTCATTCATCCCCTGGCGCACACACCGTTAGTTCCAGCTGACCAGATGAAATCGAAGTCAACATCAGGTGCCTGAGAAAGGCTGCTTACGCCGTGGCAGCAAACTCTTGGTTATTTTGATGTGATAAATTCTTTTCAGCATGTTTTCTCTACGGGCAATTACCAGCCGATTTTACTGGACACCAGTTACAAGCTTAAAATGTGTTTTCTGTGTTCGCCCTTTTCACTGCGCAGTCGTCGTCACTTCACCGCCACAGTGGTATAGCGTCGTCTGACCCACCCTTTGTTTTCCTCTCATCATCATCATCATCATCATCATCATCATCATCATCCGCCTATATTTTATGTCCACTGCAGGACGAAGGCCTCTCCCCGCGATCTAAAATTACGCCTGTGCTGCGCTAGCTGATTCCAACTTGCGCCTGCAAATTTCCTAACTTCATCATCCCATCTGGTTTTCTGCCGTGCTCGACTGCACTTCCCTTCTCTTGGTATCCATTCTGTAACTCTAATGGTCCAACTGTTATCCATCCTAGGCATTACATGGCCTGCCCAGCTCCACTTTTTCCTCTTAATATCAGCTAGAATATCGGCTATTCCTATTTCCTCTCTGATCCACACCGCTCTCTTCCTGTGTCTTAGCGTTAGGCCTAACATTTTTTCGTTTCATCGCTCTTTGTGCGGTCCTTAACTTGTTCTCGAGCTTCTTTGTTAACCTCCAAGTTCCTGCCCCATATGTTAGCTCGGTAGAATGCAATGATTGTACACGTTTCTTTTCAACGACAGTGGTAAGCTCCCAGTCAAGATTTGCTAATGCCTGCCGTATGCACTCCAACCCAATTTTATTCATTTGTAAGTTTCTTTCTTATGATCAGGGTCCCCTGTGATTATTTGACCTAGATAAAGGTACCCCTTTACAGACTCTAGAGGCTGACTGACGATCCTGAATTGTTGTTCCCTTGCCAGGCTATTGAACATTATATTTGTCTTCTGTACATTAATCTTCAACTCTACTCTTACACTCTCTCGGTTAAGGTCCTCAATCATTTGCTGTAATTCGTATCCATTGTTGCTGAATAGGATAATGTCATCTGCAAACCGAAGGTTGCTGAGATAGTCACCGTTGATCGTCACTACTAAGCATTCCCAGTCTAAGAGTTTCTTCTAAGCATGCAGTGAATAGCAATGGAGAGATTGTGTCTCCTTGTCTGACCCCTTTCTTGATAGGTAACTTTCTACTTTTCTTGTGGAGAACCAAGGTTGCAGTGCAATCGTTGTAGATATTTGCCAATATATTCACGCAAGCATCCTGTACTCCTTGATTACGCAATGCCTCGATGACCGCTGGTATATCTACTCAATCAAAACCCTTTTCATAATCTATGAAGCCCATATAAAGAGGTTGATTGTACTCCGCAGATTTCTCGATTACCTGATTGATGACATGGATATGATCCATGGTAGAATATCCCTTCCTGAAGCCAGCCTGTTCTCTTCGTTCGCTGAAGTCAAGTGTTGCCCTGATTCTATTGGAAATTATATTTTTAAATATTTTATACAATAAGGAAAGCAAGCTAATGGGTCTATAATTCTTCAATTCTTTAACGTCTGCCTTCTTAGGGAATAGTATATAAGGTTGGCGTTCTTCCAGCTCTCTGGTACATTTGAAGTAATGAGGCATTGCGTATAAAGGGCCGCAAGCTTTTCAAGCATGATATCCCCTCCATCTTTGATTAAATTGACTGTTATTCCATCTTCACCAGCAGCTTTTCCCCTGGTCATGTCTTGCAAGGTCCTTCTAAGTTACCGCTAGTTATAGAAGGAGCCTCTGTATCCAGTTCATCACCATTTCGAATGAAAGTAGCTTGACTGCTCTGGGTATGGCGAATAAGAACACCTTACTACATGGCGAATAAAAACAAACTTTGGCTCTTAAGCAGCGATGGGCATCAAATTCATGACATCGTGCCATCGTGTACTAGACAGCCTGACGCGCTTACCATGGAGCTATGACGCAGCCTTTTCGCTTAGCAATTTAGTAGGGGTTTTGGGTGCTACGCAGTCTGCGTGTTTGCTAACGTCCGTGAATATATTTCTCACCGCACCTCAGGCCGGCAATATAAACGGAACTGAGACAGGTTCGCTCAAAACATATATAATTTTCTTAGGGCTCACTTGCACTCAAACACATCAAAATTCTTTTCAGCCAGACTCATTCGAACTCAAACACACCAAAATGTTACTCAGCCAAGCTCACTCGGACTTCGACTCACCAACATCAGACTCGGTTGTGTTCAGTTGGACAGACTCATTAAGTAGGCATTCATAGGTACATGTCATTCCGGGCAACTCATCCACAAAAAACTTAAGGGCCTGTTTTGCTACAGTTCAAAACCTACTCGACTTTGCAAACGTTTCACAACATTCTGTGCAATTCCTTCGCTACACCAAATGCTCGTCATATGCTTCAGTATATCCAAGCTTTATACAGAGACCTGAGTTCTCTTTGAACATCACGAAAAACAAGACACTTTCATCGCCAATCGTTTCTTCAATACCCAATATGATTTTGTGAATATACTTAGTGTCTTCGGGTGCATTGAACAAAAAAAAAAAGAGGGCTCCTTGGCGGGCGTTGGCGGCAGAGGTCCGCCGAGAGGGTTAATGATAATGGGCTGAGGCCCCTTACATTAGCAGCGCAGGTGGCATCTCCTGCAGGCATGCTTACACCGAATGCAGCGCCGCAGCCAACGAAGAAGCCGACGCGTAGCTGACGGGACGGGACGCTGGTCGCGCGGGAGCACGAACGCCGAGGTGCTCGGTTTGCAGCCCAAAATTGAAATAATAACTTTACAAAAGACGCGATGCCCACAAAATTTTTCTTCGTTTGGGCCTCTCCTAGCTCACATGCAAGTTGTAGCCGGTTCAAAGGAAGAACATTTACAAATTTGTTGTTAAGATAAGCATATGAACTGGTCTATTCTAGGTAGATATATGCAAAGTAACTTTTATTCTATATCTATTGATAATAACGTTTCAAAGTGGATTCGAGGTTTTGATGCAGGCTGCGTTGCTGGCTCCTGTATTGACTTTTGATATCCAGCACGCCAGCGATCACCACCGTTTACCTTCATCGCTACACGAAAACGTTCCTGAAGACGGCTTTAATAGCTTAGCTGTAAAGACACCGTGACAGTGATATAGTGACAGTGGTGACAGCTCGGAAAAGCACGTGCCACATGCGACGAAAAGCGAAGTGAGAGGAAAAATAAAAGAAGTCATAGTTTCGTCCGAAAGGCGAAGCATCGATTGCGATAGCAAATTAGCAGAGAGCCATACGAAGCAAGCATAATAGTTTTACTATCCGTTAAAACTGTAAACCGTTTAAACTGTAAACTATTCGCTTACTAACTAAATTAACAAGCATAATGGAACGCGCGCACCAAACATGAACACATCACACTCGATGACCGCGGACGCTCGCTGTCAAAACGCTGGCGTGAGGACACGCGGCTTCAGCAGCGAGCGAAGTGACCTTCGTGTTGTTTATCGCTTCATCAAAAACTAAGCGCTGACTACACACAGCAACCGAACACTAAATAAAGAGGAATTGGTCAGTTGGAGACAAATCCAAACTGGAACGTATCCCAATTTGCATATCCTCAGTAAAATACATCCTACGGCATACCCTTCTCGTTGTCCATGGTGCTCAGATAAAGCAACCTTATATCATATCACGTGGACATGTCAGGCTATCACTGCCGTACCCCCCATACAACACCCCACAGCGGAGCGATGGGAAGAGCTGCTGGCCAGCGAGAGCCCGGACGATCAGCTGAGTCTGATTGGCCGGGCCCGCAGAATGGCAGCCGCAAGCGGAGCCCTGGACTGAGGGCCCCCCACCGCAAGCCAAGAACCTCCAACCAGCCGGAGTCTCTTTGCAGCAATTTTAAGGCCAATAAATACGTTTTTACCACCACCACCTACACACAGCACGCACATATCTACGAGCCGCAGACGCGCCTAGACTGTGTCCCCAACGCAGATCGCTCTGAAGATACGGCCGCGCGACCGCGTACAGCCGCCACATACGGAGTAAAAAGCCACCCGTTCCCTCTCCTTCCCCTTCTCCCGGTGCCTCGCAATGTTGGGTGCCTCGCTCACGGCGAAAAACAGCGCACTCCCGGCCGCGTATTTTGCTTTCCGCGGATGATTGCACACGCGAGAAAGAAAAAAAAGGAGGGCGAGGAGGATGGCACCGGCGGAACGCCTCGGTTCTAACGCCGCCAAGGCCGCCGGCGTTGGAACGGAGAACGCGCGGGGCTGGTGGTGAGTAGGCACAATTGCGGCTGCTGTTAAGGGGTCGATGGTATTCCTAAATAAACGCATCACTGTTTTGATGATCCAAATATAATCTCAGTATCAGGGAGGGAGCAGTCTACCTGACTGCAGCAGTATTTTTTTATTTGGGGTGTTGCTACGCGGCGCTCCGCAACACCCCAATGACCGCCGCGTCGCGTCGGCGCCCGGCACCGCGGCTTCCGCCGCGGCACCAGGGTACAACCGAACGCGCCGCTAAACAGAGAGAAAAAAAAGAAAATGGTGATACCAAGAAACAAGTAACTTCGTCGCCGAGGCGTGATTCGAACCCGCGTACCGCCGATCCTGAAGCGAGCGTCGTAACCACTGAGCCATACAGCCACTTTTTTTTTCTTTATTGCATGGGAGCAGTATCTTCAGCAACACAAAAACCAAGGCGCTACAGGTACATATTCAAAAGTCAGGCAAGCATGTGCACGCGTCCAATAAAGTCATCCAGTCCGGCGCTGTTTCTTGAGCAGCGTACACACTACGAACGTAGGCAGCCGACTCCCGAAAAAACGACCGAGTGCTTCGCGGTGGTTCAGCGTGCCTGTCACACATTCTACTGTGCCAGAGACTATGTAGACCAAGTACTACGAACATGTCATATGGTGGGTCACAGGGATCTTTAAAAGGTAAGAAACGAATTGTGTATGGTGTGATGTCTAAATCTTTTTAAAGTGTTCTTTGGAGAATGTCCCAGAAGAACACGGTATCCATACAATCGACAAAACAGTGATCAATCGTTTCAGCATGTGGACACAAACGGCAGTTTGTAGACCACGGCATGAAACAGCCCCTTTTTTCTAACCAGCTTTTGACAGGAAGGTTTGCCGAATGTAAGTTAAAGAAAAAAGTTTTGATCCCTGGAGGAATGATCATTCGACGGACACGCTTGAGTACATCTTAGTAGCAACATTCCAAATAAGGCGCACGGTAATGGGGAACAGGAAACAATGTGTCTATCAGTGCAGCAGAAATTTCTTTACGGGATGCAGTGAAAATATAATCCAAGCTAAAGCGACTCTTAAGAAAGCGAAAGCCTTCAACAACCTCTTTCAAAAGCCCCAAGGAGCAGGTGGTGCATCTCTGACAGATGACGACACGACTATTTCTCGGAGGTAATTCATTAATCGAAGTTGTAACATCTCTTTTAGAAAAGGACTGTTTACATCACGAAAGAAGAATAACCGGCAGACAAGTTGCCTAACAAAAAGGTGAACTAGGCCAAGACCATCACTCTCAAGAGGAAGAAAAAGGTTATCTCGCCGCAAGGCCTCAACACGTGAGCTCCATATATAGGTAGCAAACACACGATGGAAAGCTTGCAACCTAAGTCGTGAGCAGTGTAATACCTGCAGGACGTACATAAGTCGAGCTGCTAGAAACAGATTGCAAGCTTCAGCTCGGCTAAATATGGACAATTGGCGGTGCCAATTGTTAACCTTACGTTGTACTTCTGCAACTTCCGCTAACCAGTGTGGATTACTGTTGCGATATTGAGAGAGGGGTACACTTAAGTACTTAAAGTCTTGCCTCCACTGAATACCTGCGAAGTGAGTTGGCATTGTACACCATAGACCGAACCAAAATCCTGAACTCGTCTCAAAGTTCACTGTTGCACCAGAAGCTGAGCAAAACTGCTGCGTTATGGCGAGGGCAGTCTCCACAGCCATACAGCCACTATTTTTATTTGTTCCATGGAAATATTAGTAATTATATGCGAAAGTTAGTTGCGTTACATATATACACACATGAAAAACAAATTCACACACGCTAGGCAGTCCAAAGAAAGTTCGAAAACAAACACAAGCGTCCAGATACGAAATCCCTTCAGGAACGGGATCAAAGGTTGCAACCACACTCCGCACTTGAGCAGCCTCTTCTCGAAAGACAGACCTTGTCGAGCGAGGTGGCTCGGCATGTCTGTCGATCATTCGGCTTCTCCATAATGAATACAGCCCTAATAATATAAACAAATCATATGGTGCATTGCTGATTGTCTTTTTGAAAGGAAGGAAGCGGATACCGTAAGGTGTGAGAGGAAATTCTTTTTTGATAGTTCTTTGCTTTATTTTTTGTCGTGGTGCATTTTATTTTTGGGACTAAGTCATACAGCCATGCTTTCAGTCCGTGCATTGACACAAACCATATGATTGCGTTCGAGCGTCGTCGTCGTCTTCGAAAAAAAGGTCGCGCCATTCTCCTCGCCCTTCTTTATTTCTCTCGCGTGTGCAATCATCCGCGGAAAGCAATATAAGCCTCCCGGCCCGCTTACCTTCCTTTCGCGCGGGCGAGATTGAGCCGCGTCTTCAGCTCCCCTTGCACGCTTTCACCCGAACCTGCAGCGTAGGGCGCGTGGCGACGGTGTTATCCCCCTTAGACTTAATATGAAACCTCACGGCGACGACGACGACGACGGTAACGGCAGAAATTTGCCTAAAGTGAAAAAAAAAACCACTCCAGCTATTGCCATGCTTCATTACAGCCCCAGGAGCAGCTGTTCTATCGTTTCCGTTTCTTATGGAGAGCGCTTCTCGCTTGGCGTTAGACCCCGACTGCGACAACCACCCGCCCTGGCTTCCCACATGCCGTGCGCCGCACAGTAGCAACAGCTGCTGACTTGCTTGTCAACGACCACTCTTTGTCGTTCTGTGTAGCGTCGAAGCTTTTTGCAGCGGAACAGTTCGAAGAGGCGACGGGAAATGTCCGCTGAAAGCGCCGTCGAAAATGTATAAAAATAATCAGTGAAGCTTGCGCAGTGAAATAAAGAGGAAATGTTGGGTTAGTGTGTCAAGTGCAGTGTATGAGGAAAATCACGTGTGTACGGGGAATTATGCGCTTTTGGAGAATTTACGAAAATCCTGGTAATTACGCTTTGTAGCCAATGGGGTTGATAAAACTGCGTCGTTTCCAAACTAACGCGCGAAGTTAACCTTTGCTAAGAAAAATTGAAGGACGCTTAAGCTTCGCCTTTAAGAGTGGAGCGCGATAGCGTTAAGGCACGTGCATACTAGCGGCAAAAACGCGCGCGGCATGCCACGCGCGGCAAGCAAGCGCGCGGCACAAATGCTTGGTGAAGGTCACACTGACCCGCGTTTTGCGGGACGCGGCAGTCTCATGACACCACCTGACGTCCCGTTTTGCCTCGTTCCCTTCCCAAACTTCTCGCGAAAGCGTGCAGCTCCTTATCCTTATAATCAACGCTGGATCAACGCTGGTTAATTAAGGTAAAGTTAATTGCGGCGCATTTAATCAAGATATAGCTAATTAGGACACTCGAACCCACGACCTTTCATTTAATTAGGGAGAAGTTCATACAAGCACGCATATGCGCGAACCGTTTCCAAAAATGCTTCCATTGTGATGCGAGTTCTTCCTCGACGTTTCGACCACCGTTACTAGATGACTTTGCCAGTTTGCAAACTCCGCCGGGATGCAGCGGCAAAACGTGGCCCCTTTCGGTTCCCGCTCGCGAGGTGGCGCTTCCGACGCCATTGGCCTGGTCGCATCATGGTTACGGAGCCTGCGCGCTGCGTTAAACGCAATTTACGCAGTTATTTCTCTGTAAGGGGAGTTATTTCCGAGATTGTGAGCAAACGTTATTTCTATTCTGCAACTAGAGTATCGTTTCAGCCACTAGAGCGATTCCACACGGCCGAGATGTGACTGAGATGCCTCAATCTAGCTAGTGCTATGCGGGACTCTTATCCATTCAGCTGTGAAGATTAATCGGGTTCAGTTCTTTTTAATTCAGTTCTATATGAGGTTACGTGTTTACGGTGGGTCACGGAACATAAGTATCTGATGCCGCCGAAAATATTGAAACCTAGAACCACTCGTTTGTTCGAGAACACTCAATGCCAGGATACGTGTTTTTTAAAAGCAAGAGAGCGAAGTACTTAAGGGAAAGCTGGCCGTTTTTAAGGCTATAAAACGCGAAAGACGACGAGAACAATACAAGTCAAACTGAAAACAATTTATTAAGGCGAAAACGTAGATGGCTCATGGGCCGAAAAATCCGACGTCCGGTGTTACGGCACCTAAATTCGTGGTGCCACCGTGGTCGTGGTTTCGAGTGCCTTAGTTAACTCTACCTTAATTAACATAGAGTTCATTAAGGCACTCGAACCCACGACCTTTGGTGTTACCTAAGGCCAAGGTAATTGAGACACAGTTCATTTGGATATAGTTAATCATGGCACGCGGACCCACGACCGTTGGGGGTAGTCGAATCCTCAACCATTGGTGTTAATTAGGGCGAAGTTAATTACGGCGCATTTAATCAAGATATAGTTAATTAAGGCACTCGAACCCAGGACCTTTGATTTATTTAGGGATAAGTTCATTAGGGCACACTTAATTAAGGTACTCGAACCCACGACCTTTGGTGGGAAAGAACAAGTAATAGGAAGTAATTGCACGTTAAAGGTGCCCAAAATTAACCTCGATTCCACCACTATGGAGTGCCTCATAATCATATCATGGTTTTGGAATATATAAAACACCAGAATTTGATTTTTTAAACTCACGACGCATTCGAATGAGAATGTCAAGTTATGTAATGAATTTCTCGTGAGCGCGCACGCTTTCGCATTCATTCTCTTTAGCGTATGTTAAAGTGACTGTCAAGTTTTTGAACAATGCAGCAAACATCAATTGGGAATCACATTTCAAAAGCCAAAGTAAAAAAAAAGACATGGTCTTTTGTTTGCTACAGCCATCTTTCTCTTGCTTTCTAATCGATGGTTAAAATTTCGGGAGAAAAAGTGCATTCTTGTGACAAGTTGCAGCGGGAGCACACGCCGCACGAGCTGCGTCGATAGATCTCGCTGGGACTCGCAGGGATTGCGATCACTACGCAACCAAGTTGAACGCAATGTTACTAGATGTGTTGAAGGCAAAAAAAAAAAAAAAACACCCAGCACAAGACCACGCCTGCGTTGACTATGCCAGCGTGGCGGCCGAAAAGCCGTAGGCACCGCCGAAACCGGCCGACACCTCCGTCCTCCGTTACCTCCGTCAAACCGGCCAAACTGTGACGAGCGCGCCACCGCTCGGCGCTATACAGGGAAGAGTGACATCCGCGGCGCAGGAGTTTGCAAACTGAAAGAGGTAATCTAGTAACGTTGGTTTCGACAGCGCTATGTTTTCTTTTTAACGAAAACGGCCTCATTGACTGGACATGGCCTTTGAGATTTTACGGTGGGCGCGTTACTGTTCGATCTCAGCGCCCATTCATTGGGATTCTTTGCTTGTGCGACAGGTAGCGCTACAACTACGCGGCTCGCTTCTGACTGGTGCTTGTGTTGCGGCTGTCGCAAAAAAATGGGTCTCGCACCCATTCGAGCGTATAACGCGCGTTGCTGCCGCTTCTCGTGAATCTTGCCGCGCGCGACAGCATCGCTCGTTGCGCGCGGCGTGTCGCGCGCGTTGTCGCTAGTGCGGACGTACCTTCATCGGGCCCCGTTCGCATCGCATTTTTCTTTGAGTAAGCTTCACTGCACACAAAACGTGGGAAAGCCAGCTTTAAAAGACCAAGCTTACACCGATCCCGTTAAAGTCGGGTTCACTTTTAAATACAAATGCATTGCTGGGAAGACATTTTTCTAGAGGCAGTATAAGCCGTCATATATCAAAATACGAAGGCCCTAGGACCTCTTTTTATTATTTTATTTATTGTTTGCTGTTGCCCCGAGGCGCGCGCGTGTCCAAAACGCATTAGGCAGGCTAAGCCCCAGTTTGACCATGATGATGATGGTGATGGTGATTTATTGGCATCCTCTTTGAAACGGGGCGGCGACATATAGTCACCTAGCCTGCTTGATTTAATCAGGTATGCTATACATGTTCTTTATCTAGCATTTTGGTATACCTCTCATTATTTTTCTTTTTAAAAAATTTACCTTGTACCGCTACCTATGATTTTAAGAGATCAGGTCGTATCCATCTTTTCCCTGCTTCTTTTCCACCAGTACTCTAATCGTCTCTTGCTTATCTCTACGGTTTATCTGTTGATGTTTCCTTCCACTTTAAACCCAAGCGCTTCTGAGACCTGCCGAGAACGCGAGTGCCAGCTGGATGGGGTTTTAGCAAGTAACTTACCCGGGCACGCCGCTGTTGTATGGTAGAAATGCTGGATAAGGGGTTTGTGTTTTAGTTTCCTCGTAACAGAATTAAGTTTTCTCGTACATTCAAATTACAATACGAAGCTATTATGTCTGCCGGTTCTGTTTAAGTCGTACTTTACGATGTTCTGTCGAATATTACTTTGAGAACGTCAATTTCGTTCACTAACGCCTTGCGCCACGCGTAGGGACTGCGTGGTCGGAGTGGTTGGTGATGATTTTCTTGGCCGGGCAACACCCCCGACGCCGACACCGGATTTTCTGCGACATAGGGCCCTTAAGCATATCGTGTGCATTTAGAGAAACAAGGTGTAGGTCGGTGCACCCCTGCTGAACTAAACTTTCCACACGCCATAAAAAACCAACAAAAGAAATCGCTCAGAATTTTGAGGCTGGCTGGGACAAACGATTCAATACTTAAATAAATATGGGTCTAAGTGTAAAGTCCCATGTGGTCTCGTGAACAAAAAGAAATGTCTAACACGAAATAAAGTTAACTCGCTTTTTTTTATTGCTCACGATGACCCGGCAGACACGCAAGAATGGGGCTGACCTAGCTGTTTTACTCAGTGGTCATCAGTGTTCACAGACTTTCATGTGTCAATTCAGACTAACCGGCAGTCACTAGCACTCATTCTCAAATTACCATCAGCGACAGTTACTCGCCTACAGTCACTCAAGTCTATACCTTCACCTCATTCCAGCCCACTACTGTTTCTACTCTCTTGCACTTACATTCTTCGTCACTTACACTCTCACTGACGCGAACAAAATGAGTGAATGAGTCGGTGTACTCATGAGGAATACGCTGATCTATGAGTATGCCACAGAACCTAGACACAGGTGTATAAGGAGTAAACCGAATACCAAGAAACTTAGAAGGCTATTAACTATGGCTAAAGCTTTTGTTTCACAACAGTAGACGACTTACGCAATTTACCATTTCTTCTGGCACCTTGCATTTGCAAATGATTTATTGGACGTACAAGAGCAAGTGTCCTAAGTCGGCAAAATAACTCGCACATACTCAATCACAAAACACATTTTTGCATAGGGCGAACTCCGGCTCAGACTTTATCAAAATTCTGCTCAGCCGGGTTCCCTCGGGTTCACTCACCGAAATTCTACTCGGCCGAAATCACTCGGCCTTGGTCTCACCAGATAGATATGTGGATAGATAGATTTTATTGATAGGAAAGACAGAGAGGTCGACCTGAACTAGTGTGCTACTTTGTACTGCTACTCTGTACTGGGGAGGAGGGAAAGGGAGTGAAAGTACTCTGGTGGATGATGATGATAAGAGGAGTGGTGAGTGCTTATGTACATTAGACGGTGGCCCTACTAGAGCCGCTGTCTAGCTTCGTGTCCTACAGAAACTTTAACAGCGGTTTTGTTGCCCGCATTGAAATAGGAGTGTCATGTCACGGGCCGAGAATAGCGTCCTCCGACAGTGGTTGCCTGCCGACGCTGGTTAGGGAAACTTCCAATGTCCTTCTCTCCAGCGTATATGCTGGGCAATTGCACAATATGTGTTCCAGCGTTTCAGGCACCTTTCAGTGTTCACAATCAGGGCTGGTTGATTGGTCGATGAGGTGTGCGTAGCGACGGGTGAAAGCAACGCCCAGCCGCATTCTGTGTAGCAATGACGCTTTGCTCCGCGTAACCGTCGAGGGCAAACATAATTTACCGTCTGGGTCCATCCTATTTAGGTGTCTGTAGATATTGTTAGCATGGTCTCGCCAGAATTCTACTACACCAGGCGCACTAAGACTCAGACACACGGGTCGGTCTGAGTGAGTTTGCCGACCTATGGAGGGCACAGCTACAAAACCTATAGCGGACCAAGACGACGTTATCAACAAGAGGAACTGGATGACGGACCGTTCGGCTACGTGTCTGATCTCCTCGCGTGCACCGGTTTCAGGCAGTATTCAGACGACGCACCGAGAGATCGGGCTGGACCAACTGTAAGAGGCGCCCCGCACTTTCGAAAGACAAGGCGCAGCCCCGAAACCAGCCATTGCACGCGCCGAACAACAACACAGAAATTGTTCAAGAGAAAACGCTTCGACATCCACTTCTTTTCCCGCGAGGAAGAGTTCAGTTTGGCAATGTTCGCATTTGCCTCTCACCATGCTGGCAATTTCTCAACGGACGCAAAGTACCTTTTTTTTCTTATTTGAGAGTTAGCCCTGTAACATAAACCGGGTGCCACATCTTACACCATCTGTCCCAGCTTAATGTCGTCAGGATCACATTATCTTGATGTGCATTGTTCATGCTAGCCTCGAGAAAATTTTGTGTCAGCATGAAAAAATAAATACTGAATCATGTTCAACTGGCCCCTTTAAGTAACGTATATAAATAAAGAACAAGGCATCTATATGAAGTTTATGGAGCATGTCACTAACTTACCAATAACAACTTTCGAAGCAGCCTAGGTGGTGTGTGGTCTTTTTTTTTTGCAGATGGAACAAAATAAAAGCCCACAGAATAAATTATATATATATATATATATATATATATATATATATGTAATGCCACACCTTGCAACAGGTGCCACTTAATTAGAAAGACGAAGACGCGCGCTAGTCCACGCGCCGTGCGCCGGTCCCTGCTTTGACGGGCGCCAATGAAGAAGCATACGAAGACCCTGCGATCCACGCGCAAGCGCTTGAGTTTTCCGTTTGTTCAGCTGGTGGTCAGAGACTCCGACTCAACGCTTCAAGTCGCCTGTTCTCCTACAACGTGACAATATATATAAATACCGGCGTCTCAACTATCATGCACCAAGGAGATTAAAAATATGCTAATTCCACGTAGCTGGCCAGAACTGAGGTAATGTTCTTTGCTCTGGCTTGGAGATCGATACTCAGGTTTTTGTTGCGCATTCCGCCTAATTCAATAATTAGTCCTAATTATTTTATGCATCTCTCAAATATTATGATTAGATGAAAAGTGTCAAGGAGAAAATTCTAGAGCAAGATGAAACATTTTTTCCATCAATTTGATTTTGTAATTGAAGCAGCCGCAGTGATTGACTTCTCGGCGTGAGGCTCTCCTGTACAATGACTCAAGACTTCAATTTTTGCACAGCAAACCGCAATGATAAAGCACCAGATTCGTGGTATATTTTGGGAATGTTTCTTGTGGTTGGTGCTGCGTACGGTTTACGTTGCTTGAATTTAACTGCAGTAGCGTGCATCACAGAACAGCTTTGTTGAACGCGTCTTTTGAAGGGTGAGAACAGCGGAAAAACGACGACACACAGAAGAAAGAGAACACATGCCACACTTAAGCGCTTGGGATGTGTGTTCCCTTTCTTCTGTTTGTCCAGGAGTTTTTGCGCTACTTCAAAATACTTGTAATATGCGCCAAAACAATAAAAAAGTTTTCGCACGACACTTATTACTTTACCGCCCTCTTCCAAATCGGCTTCGGCAGGCTCGTCTAGTTTATTTTGAGCTGCAATTCGATTAGTTAATAAAAAATACAATGTTCTAGTGTTATAGTGTGTGTAGGTCCCATTATTATTATCGTATCTGTCAAATGTTTCGTTTACGATATCACGAAGGGATGTTACCACTCTGAAATATACTCTGAATTAGTGAACCAATCAAGCTGTTTTAAAAGGAGCGTCCGAATTGACAAAACTTCGTGTTCGTAAGGGATCTGCCATTTGCCGGACGTCTTAGCTGATGACATATATGAGATGAGAGACCATAATAGCTATCATCGAAAAAAAAAAATTCTCCGAAACCTTATGATACATTAAAAGTCGAAAATAGAGAGGTGATTGTTCATAACTCACGTATTCAGTATATATAGGCTGTATTCTCCACTACCAACGTATAATTACTCAATACGATTAGTACACCTGCCATCTTCGGCGGTGCATAATTACATGTCTCTGTATTTCATTATAGGATGGTACTCGTAGCAACAACACTAGAACAATATTTGTTCATTTCGTGCAGGAAGAGTTCCTGAAGTATTCATAATTGCAATAACAAACAGAAGACATCAATTATCCATTTGCTGCTAGGCCGGCGGGATAACGGAGCAGACACCGACTCCTTGCTTCCTAGCTCATCGAATAATGACACTTCAAAAAATAACTACGCCTTCACGTCACTACTGATTGGCGTATCGGCAAATTGGCAAATATATACAACCACGTACAAGTGTCGTGCAGCACCGTATATGCATTGCCATGAAAAGAAGCACAGGGTGTTCAAGCGGGAGTGGGAGCGCCTTTGGTTTATTGGCTTCCGCTGCCTTTCGCAGGCCCTCTATGCACAGGTTAAAGCAGAGCACTGCACAGACACCTAACACCCCCTGAACATGCCAACGGAAAACCAACGACTGCACCTGCAGCTGTCAAGGACACAACTTTTCTTTTATGGGGTGTTTTTCGTGTCACATAGGCACTCATTTAACCATTCTCATATGAACGTCGATCGTCTATATTTGCTCCGGCAAGAAAACAATCTATGTTGCGGAACGAATAACGTCGTCTCGGTCTGCTATAGCTTTTGTGGCTGTATCCTCCATAGGTCGGCCAACTCGATCATGAGTCGACTCACTCTGACCGACCCGTGCGTCTGAGTGTGTCTGGCCTAGTCGAATTCTGGTGAGACCGAGTCCGAGTGAATTCGGCCGAGTAGCATTTCGGTCAGTGAAACCGAGTCAGCCCGGCTGGGCAGAATTTGGTTAGAGTCTGAGCCCGAGTTAGCCCTATGAATAAATGTGTTTTCTGAGTCAGTCTGAGGGGGTTATTTTGGCGACCTACGGCCCTCGCTCTTGTACGCACAATAAATCAACATTTTCAAATGCAAAATGCCAAAATAAATAGTAAATTGCGTTAGTCTACAGTTGTGAAACAAAAGCTTTAGGTGTAACTAAAGCTTCTAAGTTTGTTGGTATCGGGTTTATACTCCTTATACACCTGTGTCTAGCTTCTGTGGCATAGTCATAGTTCAGCGTATTCCTCGTGAATACACCGACCCATTCTCTCATTTTGTACGCGTCAGTGCGAGTGTAAGTCACGAGAAATGTAAGTGCAAGGGAGTAGAAACAGTAGTGAGCCGGAATGAGATGGACTTGTGGACTTGAGCGACTGCAGGTAGGCGAGTATATGAATGGACGCGAGTGTAGCTAATTGTGCGCGACTGCAAGCGCGAGTAACTGTCACTGAATGAATTTGAGAATGAGTGCTAGTGAGGGTAGTTAATCGGCCGCCTACATTCGCGTCAGCCCGACCCATTGCTGCCTCTGTTTGAGCTTCACGGCGTTATTCTTTACCGTCGTAGTACCACTCCCGACGGCCTTCTGGTTGTTGCCCCCAAGCAACTTCGTGCTACTGTTCTCAAGGAACTTCACGATGCCCCAACCGCTCGCCATCTTGGCGCATCCCGCACATACGACCGTATGCGGCGCCGGTTTTTCTGGCCTGGTCTGCACCCATCTGTTCGACGCTACGTTGCTGCGTGCGACCTTTGCCAGCGACGTAAACGGCCCTCGGCGTTTGACATAAACTATTGGCCTACCCAAGGAGGAATTCTACCGCATTGGTCTTGATCTCCTCGGTCCATTCCATACGTTTGATTCAGGGAAAAAGCGGGTCGCAGCTGCGACCGACTACGCTACGCGGTATGAAATCCCGCGCGCTTTGCTGACTAGTGGCGCAATTCACGTCACCGATTTCCTCCTTCATGACGTCATCCTTTATCATGGTGCCCCTAGGCAAATGCTCATAGATCGAGGCCATTACTTCTTGTTCAAAGTTGTGGATGACCTCCTTCGTTCCTGTTCTGTGGAGCACAAGCTCACTACTGCATCCACCCGCAGACCAACGTGCTCCCCGAGAGGCTGAACCGCACCTTAACCGATATGCTGGCGATGTACGTGTCTGACGATAATCGGGTCTGGGAGAGCGCTTTGTCATATGTCACGCTCGTGTACAACTCATCCCGTCGCGACACAGCCGGTTTTTTGCCATTTTATCTCCTCTTTGGCCACCACCCTGCGTTGCCTTTCTACACCTGCTGTTGTACAACATAGCACGGAGTATGCCCGCGATGCTGCCACGCGAGCCCATCTGACACGTGAGATCGCTTATGAGCGACTATACAACTCCCAATTATGCGAAAAGGACCATTATGACCGCAGCCACCGACACCTCTGCTTTTCTCCGGGATCTATTGTACTCCTCTGGACTCCATCTCAACGCGTCGGTCTTTCCAAAAAGCTTTTGTCGCGTTACACCGGACCTTACAAGGTTTTACGGTAACGTAGTGACGTGAACTATAAGATCACCCCACTAGACAGTTCTTCACCATCTATCCTGTTATCTCGTGACGTCGTACACGTCTCCCGGTTGAAACCGTACTTTTCCGCCGCCTCCTCCTCGTGTAATAAGTGTGCGCCGAGACGGCGCTCCGCTCGCCGGGGAGGTTAGATATTACGAGCCACCTCCTTGGATTAATGAAGACGACGATCGCCGGTATACGTTTCGCGTGTTCAACAATCTTGAACATCTCTGTAAATAGTCTTTTTATATACCGTGCTTCTTTTTCATCTATTTGACGCCCCGTCACAATATCACATCAAAATAAGCAACCGTCCGCTGCCAAGTTTTGTGCAGCCTTTCTGAGGAACCAGGTGTTCACTTCGATTTTATCTTGTCGGCTGCCACTTACGGTGTGGCGCCAGAGAGTGAAGCGAGAGCATCGTCGTATATATTTTCCTTGGAACTAAAGAATTCCTGGTGTTTTCATGGTTATCCTCCAAACTGCCCAGTGCCCATTGTTGGAAGACAACGATGATGATGATCCGTTTTAGGGGCGAAGCTCCTTAGGGTGTGGGTCGTTCCCTCCTCTGTAGTAGTAGTAGTAGTACTAGTAGTAGTAGTAGTATGTAGCCACCTCTAGTTTATGAATTCCTCAATAGATGGCGTTGTGTGTCCGTACATGAAAGAGACGCCGCATGTAGTTTTATGAAGTGTTCACTAGAAGTCCGTAGCTCTGGTTGGCATGGAGACCGCTATGCATATATGTATACGCATATATACATATACATGTATATGTATAGTATAAGCGGAAGCCGACTTCCGCTTCCGTTTCCACTTCCGGTTCCAGTTCCGGAAGCCAGCTTCCGGCTTCCGGAGAACGCTTCCGGCGTTTTTCTTTCTCGTCCGTAGCTAGGGGCGCTGCGGTGCACAAGGGCGTTCGTTTCCGACGTGCGCTCTTTCTCTCTCGTTCCCGACGCGCGCTCTCTTTATCTCTCGTCCGTAGCTTTGGTTTACCCGAATGATCCCCCGGTGCTTCGCCCACTCATCATCATTCACTTCGTGGATATTCTGTGATTTTTTTATGGCTCATACCCCCTAATGGGGATACGCCAAAAATCGGGGGGCAGATGGTAGTTTAAGAGAGTTCTTATTTTCTCTCTCTGATATGAAGACCTGCGGCAACCGTAGAGGGAGTTTCGATTCTTTCTGACCAATTCTTTATACATTGAATACCATAAAATAAACAGCGACTTACGAGAAGTGTGCAAGATTCAAGGAGACCCGGAACTTTTGGTTAGTGTCCTTTTATGTTAAGTCGAAGAGGGCAAACCTACCTGAATAGATCATACACGCATGCGTGACCGTCATTTTCAGCACTTGTGAAGAGGAAGACGAAAATTCTCGTGCTGCGTTAACCGCGTGGTGACTTCCGTTAAAGAGCCCGTGACGTTCTCTTTCACGCCCCTTCGCCCTTTAACGTCCCTCTTTGGCTACCACCGTGCCTTGCCTTTCAACGCGCCACTACGAGCTGTACAACGTAGACTTCAGAGCAGTCCCAACGAAAGGTAACAGAGGCACGAACACATATTTCCTCCAAGTATCACTGTACGAGAGCAGCGCAGCACGCACTGTGCAGACCTGAGAGGAATCATCCATGCTTGCGGTTGATTGCGCATTAATAGTGACCTTCGCAAGAAAAAAAAAACATCTCAATGAACGGCATAGGCTGCGAGCATATAATATGGAACGCCCCTTGTAGTAGCAGGTTCTATTGTGCGAGCTACGTACGTGAAAGGAATAAGCGTAAGCGTTGCTCTGTGCCAACATACCTAGGTAATTTGCTCTTTTAGTGCTAGATTCATGAATCCTATTCACGTAGAGTTCGGGAAAAGAAGTTTGATGATGGATTCACTGCCATGGTGAAAAGGCTACAGAAATTATGGGAATTTTCTACTAAAACGTAAGAATTGTTTCGTTCGGCTGTGACCTGTTTTTGGTTAGTTTCGCTTACTTGCCTTTTCTAGCTTAGGCTCGTCTACACGTTGCCTTTCCAGTGACAAAGAGTACTTAGGCTTTAGCATACAATTGTCAGATTTTCTCGTCGCATCCGACCCCATTCAATGCAATTGTACCAGTTGAGCCTAAACGCCGGGCACGAGCGCGCCTCGAGGTTGCAGACCGGTCGAGACGGAACACCAGCTGCCGCAGTAACTCGTGAGGTGTTGCGTGAGGGCAGAGTGCATCGCCGCGATGGCATGTCACCCTCGCTGTCGCTCTCGCAAGCCTGTATTATGCGCGCGTCCTTTTGTCGACACAGTTGGATTGGATTGGAACAAACGTTTTTTTTGTGACTGCAGTTGGGCGCTCGCACGCCCCGACGAGGGCCTACGTCGTCGACGGGGTCGATCGCCCTTATTCGGCCCGGGTCTCCGCTCGCCGTAGCCGGCTCGCTGGGTCCCTGCCTTTCGAACGCCCCGAGGACCAGCTGAACAGCCCAGAGCTGTTCTTGGTCGTAGCTGTTCGCTGCTTACTCGAGCCGCGGCGGGTCGGTAAGGCCTAATGAAAACGCGCCAAGCTTCTCAATGCATTAGCTTGCCTGCGAGATGTTCATAACTCGAAGGACGCTCAGCAGCGTTCAATTAGACATTGGGCTGCCCCAAACCCTCAAGACCCAAATTTCAAGTTGGCCCTCCCCCAAACTTAAGTTGGCCGCCCCCAAATATAAAGTTGACCCACCCCGGCTATAAGCTTCCCCATGCATTTTCTAAGGAGCCCTATGTACCTCTATCCGTGTTCTCTTTTATTTTATTTGCTTGCTTTAAATTCTTGCGTAACGCTTCAAAAAGCTACCAATCACCTACATTTCCGCTATCATAACTATTAAATTTCCTAACTTTGCAAATTACGCATTTTCGGGCAGCTACACAGCATTACATGTTTCGTGTGAGAGGGCTGGGGAGCTCGCTAGAGAAAGCTTACGCTTCAAAAGTTATGCGAACGAGCGCACCGAACACAATAGAAACTGAAGTTTTATGCTTTATAAGCTTTCGCATGCGCTTGCGTAGTCCATGCCTTTCAGAAATGCCTCACGTGACATGGATAGTCAAAAAGCGTTTCTGTCCTAATTTATATTTATTGTATTTCGGAGGCTTTCCTTTACCTAATATCAATGCTGGAGTTTTGCGTACCAAAACCACGATGCAGTTATGAGGCACACCGAATAGTGGGGTTATTCCGGAGTAATCTTGAGCACCTGGGTTCTTTAGGGTGCAATTCGATGTAAGTGCAAGACCATTTTTACATTTCGTCTCCCGAGAGATGCGGTCGCCGCAGCCGGGATCGAACTCGCGACCTCGATCTCATCAGCGCGACGCCATAGCCACTGGGCTAACGCGGGGTGTACGGATTGCGAAAAAAAAGTCATGCGAACGAGCGCACCGAAAACAATAGACATTAAGTGTTTTTCGACGTGCACCCACTGCACGCTACACAAGCCTTCTCGTAATCCATCCCCATCATAATACGGCCGCCGTTGCTTATACAGGAGTTAATCACTATAAACGAATTGGAAGCATCACAAAAAACTCTCTGTGTATATACAGGGTGTCTCAGCTATCACGCAGCACGATTTAAAAAAATAGGAATGGCGTTACGCGGAGCAAACCTGCTGCGTATTGTTTCCAGTACTGTGGAGTAACCGCCAGTAATTTTTTCGTTGCTGAGATTTCATTAGGTAGTTGTAATTAATTATCTAATTCGAGAAGTACTGCCCTAATTATCAAAGTGTCAAGGAGAAAATTGTAAAGCAACACGAAAAACTCGCGATGCAGCTTTCTGTTGCTCAATACGTGCCACGTAAATGTGTTTTCGTGAAAGGAGCCCGCGAATACACGCAGAATTGCAGCGCGACTGGCCGCTCGAGGCACTTTGCGAGTATTCGCGGGCTTCTTTCACGCTAGGAAAAACACTTTTATGTAGCCCGTATTTAGCAACAGAAAGCTGTATAGAGAGTTTTTCATGTTGCTCTACAACGTTCTCATTGACACTTTGAAAATTAGGGCAGTACTTCTCGTGTTGGCTTTAGTCATGGCTTTAGCACTACAGGCACGCTAAGTTTATCCTAATTTAACATTGCAGTCATCCGTTGAGGATAAGCTCGCCAAGCTCTCCTTGAATGTGGTCGTCTGCAGTAGCCAACACTACACTAGTATGGCTTTGCTATGAGGTGGCCACTCATGGGCGCAGCACGTAAAGAAGTTCTACCTCAACGCTTACGTGCTCAGACGTCATCTATAGTGAAGCACGTAGATACGCGGTAATTCTGTTTTCTCCCAATGGGTGTCGCTACTTTCGCGCGCGAGGTCCTAGTTTTATGAACGGCATCCTTGTTTTATCTTCTTCTTCTTTTTGGGGTTTTACGTGCCAAAACCAGTTCTGATTATGAATCACGCCGTAGTGAAAGGCTCCGCATTAATTTTGACCACCTGCTGTTCTTTAACGTGCACTAAACGAAATCACATGGGCATTTTTGCATATCGCCTCAATCTAAATGCGGCCGCCGTGGCCGGGATTCGATCCCGTTACCTCGCGCTCAGCAGCGCAACGCCTTATCTGACTTGAGCCACCGCGGCGGGTGTGTTATCTATTCTATAGGAAGCGGACTCTCGCTAATACGGCGTTTAAATGCTCGGTATGACACGCAGTAAACATTAGCACGCGCCATCGGCCAGCTTCGTGTCCGATGATATTAAGGAATAGCAGTCACTTGTATGAACGTGACTGCACAAAAATTACGAATTTACAGATCATTCTTTACCAATAGCTAGTCACAAGCACTGCAGTTGGCTTTGCAGGTAATTGCTATCATGAATGAGTATTCGTTTGGAAATGCAATGTTCAGGCGAAACCACAATCGAAAGGTTTCTGTTCACACAGTAAAGAGATATTTCTCACGGGGTGAGCCATCGCCACACTGTCGTGCACTTGTCACGCCGATCGCTATAACACGACCGACAAACGCCCGAATGGTGGCGAATAGGAAATGCTTGGTAAAATGTTTCTAAATTTTGACCCTGTTCTGGCTACAGCGCGATTTAGTGAGGTACGAGAATCACAACGTCCTTACAATGCAGGGTGATCAGTTTTAAGTTTGACGGAATTTTTAAGAACCGCTTGGGGCAGATAGCATAATTTTTTGCCCTTGAGCTAAACTATTCGAAGAGGTGGATGTTACAAGCACGAGAAACTGAAACGCATATTCATCTAATTAACAGAAGTCCGCTAATTAACTGCATAATATTTTACGGCACATATATGAAATTACAAATTGTAGCGTGTGATCTTCCAGTATGTATCCACTTGAAATGAATTTACAGGGTGACACCAGTTTCGAAATAATATTTTCCAAAGCATGGGGCGAAATACAAGGGCAATCCAGTTACTTTTGTGCTTCAATGTATAAAGCAGCATTTCGGTAAAAAAGTAAGTGGAACAGCACTGCATTATTACGGCGAGCTTGATGGCGCATATCTCCAAACAGGTGCCATTCTGGACACTCATTCCAAATGGATATGCCTTGCAACATAACCGGCAAAAATGACTCAAATTGCGATAAGCGCCGTAAAGTAAGAAGAAGTTAATTACTGAATTAGTGAATAATTAATGACCCAAATATGTGTTTAGATTTCTCGTGCCAATAATGTCCGCCTCGGTGAATAATCCATCTCAAGGACTAGAATTAGGCTATCTCCAATAGGCGATTTTCAAAGATTCCGTAAAGCTTTCAAATGTTCACCCCATATGCCAAAGCACCGACAGCACCTTCCATGCGTACTATATTGTGATTGTACGCCGTGTAACAAAAATGGTGGCAGCCTCATCGAATCTAGTACTTGTTCCAGCCAATAATGCCAGCAAGATATAACCCATAAATTGCGATGGGCGAATATTCTAAATTTCAAATGTGGAGCGAATGTGCCAAAAGTGACATCTACTGACGCATCGCCTAATAACTCGAGGTGCATTCAATTTACGAGGTCTGTAAACACACCGAAGAACTACTCTAGCCCGAATGGCTCTTGTCATAAGAGTTTTGTTACGGCAGCATACAATATAACGCAATGTGACTGTAATGGAGTTCGGCATATTACGTACGCAAAGCCGTTTGTCCACGCTATTTCTAAGACTCGCCCTTAAGTGTATCCTAACGATGTGATATGCAGTTCCTGTGTTTCCCGTTATTGCGGATACGCTTCTCCACGAAGCAAAAGATTTACAATGAGATATTCAGCTGGCTTACAGCGGTCTGACCGCCACCGCTGTAGACTTTAGGAACTTAAGGTCAATTTCCGTTGTGACTTTTGTAACATAGTTTATACGATGTGAACGTACACGTGCTTGCTTAATTTTGCGGATGGGTGAGTTCGCTGCTGAGGAGGATGTGGCGGTTTGGATTCCCAGCCGCGGCAGTCGCATACTAATGGAAGCCGAACGCAAAAGTACTCGGGTACCGTGCTTTGTGTGTGTGCTCAAGTACCGCATGCAGTAAACATTATTCTGGAGCCCTCCACTACGATGCCCCTCATAGCCAACTGTGCAGCTTCGAGACGTTAAACGCCACAATTTGTCTGGCTAGCTCCCCTGTAGCCAGTCCTTTCATTTCTTCGCTGTTCCTGTACCAGTCGTCATGTGACGCTCCAGTTTGTGTCCATGTTTGCGAGCGGCTACTTTGGCACAGAATCGTAACACGGTCGCTGTAGTTAATCTTTATACCCGCCGCGGTGGCTCTGTCAGCTAAGGCGTTGCGCTGCTGAGCACGAGATCGCGGGACCGAATCCCGACCGCGGCGGCCGCATTTCGATGGAGGCGAAATGCAAACACGCCCGTGTGCTTACGTTGAGTGCACGTTAAAGAACCCCTGGTGGTCACAATCAATCCGGAGCCCTCCACTACGGCATGCCTCATAATCAGAACTGGTTTTGGCACGTGAAACTCCAGAAAGAAGCAACCACTTAATCTGTCGAGCGAAGAGTGCTTAGGCTTTAGCATACAATTGTCAGATTTTCTCGTCGCATCCGACCCCATTCAATGCAATTGTACCAGTTGAGCCTAAACGCCGGGCACGAGCGCGCCTCGAGGGTGCAGACCGGTCGAGACGGAACACCAGCTGCCGCAGTAACTCGTGAGGTGTTGCGTGAGGGCAGAGTGCATCGCCGCGATGGCATGTCACCCTCGCTGTCGCTCTCGCAAGCCTGTATTATGCGCGCGTCCTTTTGTCGACACAGTTGGATTGGATTGGAACAAACGTTTTTTTTTGTGACTGCAGTTGGGCGCTCGCACGCCCCGACGAGGGCCTACGTCGTCGACGGGGTCGATCGCCCTTATTCGGCCCGGGTCTCCGCTCGCCGTAGCCGGCTCGCTGGGTCCCTGCCTTTCGAACGCCCCGAGGACCAGCTGAACAGCCGAGAGCTGTTCTTGGTCGTAGCTGTTCGCTGCTTACTCGAGCCGCGGCGGGTCGGTAAGGCCTAATGAAAACGCGCCAAGCTTCTCTATGCATTAGCTTGCCTGCGAGATGTTCATAACTCGAAGGACGCTCAGCAGCGTTCAATTGTATATTGGGCCGCCGCAAACTCCCAAGTAGGCCAAAACCTGAATTTCAAGTTGGCCCACCCTATATAATATAAATGTGGCCACCCCACATTTCAAGTTGACCCACCCACAAGTTTCAAGTTGGCCCGCCCTCAAACTTAAGTTGCCCCCCCCCTCCCAAATTTCAAGGTGGCCCACCTACAAATTTAAAGTTGACCCACCCCTGCTATAAGGTTCCCCATGCATTTTCTAAGGAGCCCTATGTATCTCTATGGGTGTTCTTTTTTATTTTATTTGTTTGCTTTAAATTCTTCTGTATCGCTTCAAAAAGCTACCAATCATCTACATTTACACTATCATAACGATTAAATTTCCTAACTTTGGAAATTACGCATTTTTGGGCAGATACACAGCATTACACGTTTCGCGTGACAGGGCTGGGGAGCTCGCTAAAGAACGTTTACGCTTGAAAAGTTATGAGAACGAGCGCACCGAACACAATAGAAACTGAAGTTTTACGCTTTAAAAGCTTTCGCATGCATTTGCGTAGTCTATGCCTTTCAGAAATGCCTCACATGGCATCGATAGTCAAAATGGGTTTCTGTCCTAATTTTTATTTATTTTATTTCGGAGGCTTTCCTTTACCTAATATCAATTCTGGATTTTTGCGTACCAAAACCACGATACAGTTATGACGCACACCGTATAGTGGTGTTACTCCGGAGTAATTTTGACTACCTGGGGTTCCTTAGGGTGCAATTCGGTGTAACTGCACGACCATTTTTACATTTCGTCTCCCTAGAGATGCGGTCGCCGCCGCCGGGATCGAACTCGCGACCTCGATCTCATCAGCGCGACGCCATAGCCACTGGGCTAACGCGGGGTGTACGGATTGCGAAAAAAAAGTCATGCGAACGAGCGCACCGAAAACAATTGACATTAAGTGTTTTTCAACGTGCACCCACTGCACGCTACACAAGCATTCTCGTAATCCATCCCCATCATAATGCGGCCGCCGTTGCTTACAGAGGAGTTAATCACCATAAACGAATTAGAAGCAACACAAAAAACTGTGTGTGTTTATATGGATTTGGTGCTAAAAGCGCACAGTTGGGTTTAACTGCGAAGAATTAAAGCTTCGTGGTTTAACACGGTACATAACAGCAGAGATGCCATGTATGCAGGGTGTTTCAGGTCACACCAGCTGCCGACATACATTCTAACACCATTCCTAGAGCTGCGGCTGCTGATTTCTTTTGCTCGAAGCACGATTGAGAGCGCTGCAATACGATAGCACATCACGCAGTCACGTGGTTTTATTTCATATTTCGCGGACTTTTTTAATGATGAAAAAAATAACCGCGTAGCATGTACGTTGCCCCCCCAAAAAATTGCTTCGGTCGGTTTGGAATGCCCAATACAACCTAACGAAACGCACTTGACCCTAAAGTGAACATTAAGGATTTTGCGTAATTGATCTTAACAAATTAACCGCAATATAAAGCTACCCTAATCCCGGCCGCGGCTGCTGCATTTCGACGGAGGCGAAATGCAAAAACGCCCGTGTGCTTGCGTTGTAGGGCACGTTAAAGAACCCCAGGTCAAAATTAATCCGGAGCCCTCCACTACGGCGTGCCTCATAATCAGAACTGGTTTTGGCACGTAAAACCCAGGAATAAATCAATAAAAATACCCTAAGGAGCACCACATGACGGCAAACCATATGCCGTTAGTTTCATTCCGTATGCGGTTAACCACATTTTTCGTTATATCCTTGATTCAAGTTACGCGAAACACCCTCTATACAGGGGAAACCCGGAGAATGGGGGAGAATGAAATTCAAGACGATGAGCAAAACGAGAAAGCTCCTGCTTTCACCTTCTCCTCGCTTACGTGAAACAGAGCTGTGGAGGAAGTTGTATTTGCTTCAAGGCAATTTTCTGGATAAATTTTTAGTATGCCATGTTATTTTTCATTCCATTCAATCTTCTCCAAGTTTTGTTCTTTTTAGTGAAAAACAAAACGGTTCTTGCCATCTGACTTTTAGCCAATCCCCCTCAGGGAGTATGCACCATCACGAAAGGAAAACCACACTCATTTTTGGGTTGAAACAGTTAAAACGCCGTACTATATAAGTCGGTTTGTCAGTTTGCTGGTGTTAGCATTGTCAGGGCAGGGCGAGCGGGATTCACTCGGGGTTGTTAGCTTCTCGGTTGTGTCGGTGTGTTTCTTGGATGAACTGCCCCTTGCGCGAGGCGCGTTCTCGCCTCAAGAACCAATCGGATAAAAGACTGCGCATGCGCCCAACTTGGCGGAAAACAACGCGCTTTAATTGCGATGGTACATTATACCATTGTAAAGGAGTGTACTGAGCAATTCAGATGGTAGCGTCTGTTCGTAACCGAGAAGGCATGTGACGCAGAGCAGGAACAGCTGGTTGCTCGAACGGCTCACACTCGTGCTAAGCACTGGGGATCCGGCTGGCCCACTGGTTGCACTGCAGGCATTGAACAGACGATCTGGCTGGCCTTGTCCTTGTGCTCTTCGTCTTCATTACAATTACCCCCGGTGCCAAAGCGGAGCCATCCTGGCGACTTAAGACGTGGAGACGAGCGGGTCATAGAATTGTTTCAGGCGGTGGACGTGGACAACATCCCGTCCACGGCGGCGCTTGTCGGATGTCGGTGTAAGCGGCTCTACAACATAGTTGACCGGAGAAGTGCGTTCGACGTTGCGGTATGGTCCATCATACTTCGAGAGAAGTTTTGTCGAAAGTCCAGGCGTGGTAGAAGGCACGGACAACAAGACAAGTGTGCCGGGACCGAAGTTCGGATTCGTAGCGTCGCCATCTCGATTGGCCTTTTGTCGTTGTTGGTCGTTGGAGGTGAAATGTCGGGCTAATTGACGGCATTCCTCGGCGTATCGGGCGATGGCTGAAACGGGAGCACACTCTGACGCGTCTGGCGTATAAGGCAAAACCGTATCGTTGGTATGGGAAGGATCGCGACCGTAGAGGAGGAAGTACGGGGAAATCCTGTAGTACTTTGGGTAGCCGTATTGTATGCGTACGTGACGAATGGGAGGATGATGTCCCAGTTTGTATGCTCCGATGAAACGTACATGGCGAGCATATCACCAAGGGTTCGATTGAAACGCTCCGTAAGGCCATTAGTTTGAGGATGGTACGCCGTGGTGGTCCGGTGAACTATGTGGCATTGAGCAAGCAGAGATTCAACCACCTGCGACAGAAACACGCGGCCTCTATCGCTAAGGAGTTCCCGAGGTGGGCCATAACGAAGAATGAAACGATGGAGCACAAAGGATGCAACGTCACTGGCGGTTGCTGCAGGTAGAGCGGCTGTTTCAGCATAGCGTGTAAGGTGATCAACGGCGACAATAATTCATCGTTTTCCAGCAGGTGTTAGTGGTAGCGGCCCGTACAGGTGAATTCTCACGCGGTCGAAGGCACGAGCAGGACACGGAAGCGGCTGTAATAAACCGTGGGCCGGATGAGGCGGAGATTTGCGGCGTTGGCATTGCGGGCACGAGAAGACAAACTTTTGGAGAAAAGTAAACATTCCTCGCCAGTAGTAACGCTGCCGCAGGCGCTCATACGTCTCAAAACGCCGGCGTGTGCACATTGTGGGTCAGTATGGAAAGACGTGCACATGTCGGAACGCAAAGTCCTAGGGATAACTAGGAGCCACTTGCGACCATCGGGCTGGTAGTTGCGTCGACACAAGAGGTTATCCCGGAGAGCAAAATGGGCAGCCTGGCGACGCAGGGCGCGGGAGATGGGAGAGGCTGGCGAGCCAGAAAGGAGATTCAAAAGAGAGGCCACCCAAGGATCCTTGCGCTGTTCTGATGCAAAGGTGTCGATGTCGACCCACGACACCGTCTCAAAGGTGGAGAAGGAGGCCGTGTCGGCTGGCAGCGGAGAGCGGGACAGAGCGTCAGCGTCAGTGTGCTTGCGGCCTGAGCGGTAGATGACGTGTATGTTGTATTCTTGAATGCGAAGAGCCCAGCGAGCAAGGCGTCCAGACGGGTCTTTTAAAGAGGATAACCAACAAAGGGCGTGATGGTCAGTAACCACATTAAAAGGTCTGCCGTATAAATAAGGGCAAAACTTCCCGAGTGCCTAAACGATGGCCAGGCATTCTTTTTCTGTGACGCTGTAATTGCGTTCCGCTTTGGTCAGCGCACGACTGGCGTAAGCAACGACGTACTCGGAGTAGCCAGGCTTGCGCTGCGCAAGGACAGCGCCAAGGCCAATACCACTGGCATCGGTATGCACTTCAGTTGGGGCGGTAGGGTCGTAGTGTCGCAGAATAGGCGGAGACGTCAGGAGGCGGCGTAAGGTCACGAACGCTGTGTCGCATGCAGGAGACCAGGAGGATAGGTCGTTGGTGCCACGTAGGAGTTGTGTCAGAGGTGATATATTCGAGGCAATATTGCGAACAAAGCATCTGAAGTAAGAACAGAGGCCGATGAAAGCGCGGAGTTCTTTGAGTGTCTTAGGTTTAGGAAACTGCCACAGCCAGAAGTTTTGATGGGTCGGGGCAAATGCCGTCTTGGGATACGACGTTACCTAGAATCATGAGCTTGCGCGCGGCGAACTGGCACTTTTTCAGGTTCAGTTGCAGGCCTGCGTTGGTCAAGGACGTCAACACTTGCCTAAGACGGAGAAGATGCGTGCTTAAATCAGGGGTAAACACAACGATGTCGTCGAGATAGCATAAACACGTGCTCCATTTTAGGCCGCGCAAGATATTGTCCATCATTCGCTCAAAGGCAGCAGGCGCATTGCATAGGCCAAATGGCATCACATTAAATTCGTATAAACAATCTGGAGTAATGAATACGGTTTTAGGGCGATCAACTGCTGACATCGGGACCTGCCAGTAGCCCGAGCATAAATCCAACGAAGAGAAAAATTCAGCGCCTTGCAAGCTGTCCAGAGCGTCGTCAATGCGCGGTAGAGGGTACACGTCTTTTTGCGTTATCTTATTAAGACGGCGATAATCGACGCCGAACCGAATGGAACCATCCTTATTTGTGACGAGAACCACTGGTGATGCCCACGGGCTATGGGAAGGTCGAATGACGCCGCGCTGAAGCATGTCGTCGACGTGCTCACTGATCACTTGACGCTCCTTGGCTGAGACGCGGTACGGGCGCTGGCGCAATGGTGCGTTGGAGCCAGCGTCGATGTGGTGGCTGACGGTTGATGTGTGACTGAGAGTAGGCTGAGCGACATAAAAAGAACGGAACTGGGCAAGCAGGTGAAGAAGCTGGGAGCGCTGCTCGGAAATAATGTCATCGGCAATGAAAGGTGTGAATAAGTCAGGTGATGGCGGAGCAGAAGTGGAAAGTGCACAGAAGTCAGTGAGCTCTGCATGCGAAGCCTCCAGCACGTCGGTAATAAATATCATCAAGAGGCTGAACACGGCCAAGTACTTCGCCGCAAAGAGCCTTCAGGGCTGTAGGAAGCAGATTGCAGACAAAGATGGAGCTGAAACCGGCTGAAATGTCAAGCGTGGCGAAAGAGAGGGGAACATCTTTGCGGGTGATGAAGAGTTCCGAAGGAGTGAAGAGGACAGCGCCTTCAGAGACAGCCCCACAGAAGACGGGAACAACTGCAGACGAGTACGGCGGTATGGCGATGTCTTCCCGAAGGTCTAGCTTAGCGGGAAGAGAAGTGGTGCCGACGAGGGGCACGTCACACAGAGGCGATAATTCGACTTCAGCACGCGCACAGTTGATGACGGCGTTATTTCGCGAAAGAAAGTCCCACCCGAGTATCACGTCGTGAGAGCATGCCTGCAGAACCACAAACTCCCCAATATAGAGAACGCCCTCAATAACAACTCTAGCTGTGCATGCTGCTGAAGGCTGAACTGGCTGGGCGCTTGCTGTGCGAAGAGAAAACCCAGAAAGTGGCGTCGTAACTTTTCGTAAAGCGCGAGAGAGGCGTTCGTTTAGAACAGACACGGCTGCTCCAGTATCAATAAGTGCAACGGTAGGGACGCCGTCAACACTAAGGTCGACAACGTTCGAAGGCGACAATGGAGGACTTGTACAGATCGATGGCGACGCAGTTCGTGCCTCCTGAACTGCGGCGCTTAGTTTTCCTGTTGCGTGGGTGAAGGGCGGCGACGCATGGGGGACAACGAGCGGCGACGCGGTGAAGGGGAACGACGTGAAAGGACCGGGCGCTCGGCTGGTGGCCTGTTCGACTGCCGACTAAAGGAAGTGTCGTGGAAAGGTTGCACGTCGGCGTAGGCAGGCGACTGCGCAAAGCCATCAGAGTGCAGCATGCGGCAGCGGCAGAGTCGTGCAACATGGCCGGGAATACCGCATGCATAACATATGGGTCTGTTGTCTTGCGTGCGCCAAGGATTAGCAAAGGCAGGAGCAGGTCGATGAACGGGATGATGAACAGGTGGTAGCGGCCGTGGATGTAGCGCAACGAGGGGTTGACGAGGAGGCTGCGCGGCGACGGAGGCGTAAGTAAGTGGCGCGGTGACAGGGTACTGATGATGCTGCAGTGGTAGAGCCTCAGCCACTTGGTCTTCAATAACCCGCCGGAGCGTCGGAGCGAGCTGCGTAGGAGGCTGTGTAGGAGGCTGTTGCGGCAGCGGCTGCTGTTGGGGTAGCTCAGCGAAGGGTAGTAGAGAAAGCTGACGTGCAACTTCCTCTCGCACGAAAGCTTGGATTTGGGTGAGTAGGGGGGAGCGATCAGAGAAGATTGTCATGGAAGAGAGGGCCTCGTCAGCCACTGAGGGGCGCCTGGTCAAATCACGCTGCCTCCTCAACTCGTCGTAGCTTTGGCACAAGTTGATGAGCTCTGCTACGGTGCGTGGACACTTGGCGATCAACATTTGGAAAATGTCATCGGCTATGCCCTTCAAAATGTGTTTCAATTTCTCATTTTCGGGCATAGAAGCATCTACACGTTTGCATAGGTCGAGAACCTCTTCGATATAACAGGTGAATGTTTCGCCGGGTTGTTGCGCTCGCTCTCGTAACCGCTGCTCGGCGCCCAACTTGTAGACGGCAGGGCGACCGAAAACTTCAGCGAAACTGGTCTTGAACGCGGACCAGGACTGAAAGTGGGCTTCGTGATTTTTAAACCACAGGTAAGCCACTCCCGCAAGGTAGATGACGGCATTTAACTTGGCGGTATCATCCCATCGATTCTGCAAGCTCACCCGTTCGTAGGTAGACAACCAGTCATTGACGCCCTGCTCATCCGTACCGCTGAAAACCGCTGGATGGCGGAGCGGGAGAGCGCCAGAGCAGGCAACGGAGGGTGGCGGCGACGTCGGTTGGGGAGAGTCAGGCATGACGGAAGGCAGAGTCCGAGACCGGAGTTCCAGGGTGTAGTTGTTCTTGAATCCCCCGCACCTTCCACCAATTGTAAAGGAGTGTACTGAGCAATTCAGATGGTAGTGTCTGTTCGTAACCGAGAAGGCAGGTGACGCAGAGCAGGAACAGCTGGTTGCCCGAACGGCTCACACTCGTGCTAAGCACTGGCGACCCGGCTGGCCCACTGGTTGCACTGCAGGCATGGAACAGACGATCTGGCTGACCTTGTCCTTGTGCTCTTCGTCTTCATTACACCATGAACTTTCGTCATTTGCTCGCACCACCGTTTTCAGTGTTCGCTTCCAAAGCTTATGGCAGCTGACCGAACGGCGCCATGAGTGAAGTGTAACGATCTCGGATTATTCAATATTGCTGTGACGAGTTCACGTAGCGTTGTTTCCCATAGAAATTATGGGCTCGTGCGTTTTCAGCAAAAAATGGATAGCTTATTAATATAATTACTTCAGCTGTTCTGCATAAGTAGCTGCAAGTGTAGATTGATTTATTTAAAAGAACGTTGGAGTCAAGCAAATGCTGTAAATAGCTAGTTTTGAAATCGCTACCTCGGCTGCTCTCCACGTTTTGCCAACCCGGGGAAGGCGCTTGCCGGGCAGCTAATATGCGACGTTTTATATAAGTGTTGTTAGACAAGCTTAACATTAGCCATGTTCGGCCCTATGTGGATACAGGGATCGTTGAAGACTGCTGCAGACGTTAAACGCCGTTTTTCTCACCACCACATGTTTGTCAAATGGCTTTAGCCACTACAGGCACGATAAGTTTATCATAATTTAACATTGCAGTCATCCGTTCAGGATAAGCTCGCCAAGCTCTCTTTGAATGTGGTCGTCTGCAGTAGCCAACACTACACTAGTATAGCTTTGCTATGAGGTGGCCACTCATGGGCGCACCACGTAAAGAAATTGCACCACAACGCTTGCGTGCTGAGACGTCATCTATATCGAAGCACGTAGATACGCGGTAATTCTGTATTCTCCCAATGGGTGTCGCTACTTTCGCGCGCGAGATCCTGGTTTTATTAACGGCATCCTTGTGTTATCTTCTTCTTCTATCTGGGGTTTTACGCTCCAAAACCAGTTCTGATTATGAATCACGCATAGTGAAGGGCTCCGGTTTAATTTTGAGCACCTGCGGTTCTTTAAAGTGCACTAAACGAAATCACATGGGCATTTTTGCATATCGCCTCAATCGAAATGCGGCCGCCGTGGCCGGGATTTGATCCCGTGACCTCGCGCTCAGCAGCGCAACGCCTTATCTGACTTGAGCCACCGCGGCGGGTGTGTTATCTGTATAGGAAGCGGACTCTCGCTAAGGCGGCGTTTAAATGCTCGGTATGACACGCAGTAAACATTAGCACGCGCCATCGGCCAGCTTCGTGTCCGATGATATTAAGGAAAAGCAGCCACTTGTATTAACGTGACTGCACAAAAAATTACGAATTTACAGATCATTCTTTACCAATAGCTAGTCACAAGCACTGCAGTTGGCTTTGTAGGTCATTCCTATCATGAATGAGTATTCGTTTGGAAATGCAATGTTCAGGCGAAACCACAATCGAAAGGTTTCTGTTCACACAGAAAAGAGATATTTCTTACGGAGGCGCCTTCCGCGGTCAGCCATCGCCACATTGTCGTGCACTTGTCTCGTAAGTCGCTATAACACGACCGACAAACGCCCGAACGGTGGCGACTGAGGAAATGCTTGGCAAAATGTTTTGTAAATTTGACCCTGTTCTGGCTACAGTGCGATTAGTGAGGTACGAGAATCACAACGTGCTTACAATGCAGGGTGATCAGTTTTAAGTTTGACGGAATTTTTAAGAACCGCGTGGGGCATATAGCATAATTTTTTGCCCTTGGGCTAAATTATTCGAAGAGGTGGATGTTACTAGAAAGAGAAGCTTAAACGCATATTAAACTAAATAACAAAAGTTCTCTAATTAACTGCATAACGTTTTACGGCACATATATGAAATTAGGAATTGTAGCGTGTGATTTTCCAGTATGTATCCAAATGAATTTACAGGATGACACCAGTATCGAAATATTATTTTCCAAAGCATGGGACGACATGCATGGGCAATCCAGTTACTTTTGTGTTTCAATGTATACAGCAGCATTTCGGTAAAAAAGTAAGTGGAACAACAGTGCATTCTTACGGCGAGTTTGATGGCGCATATCTCCAAACAGGTGCCATTCTGGACACTCAAATGGATGGGCCTTGCAACCTAACCGGCAAAAATGCCTTAAAATGCGTTATGCGCCGTAAAGTAATAAGAAGGTAATTACTGAATTAGTGAATAGTTAATGACCCAAATATGTGTTTAAATTTCTCGTGCCAATAATGTCCGCCTCGCTGAATAATCCATCTCAAGGAGTAGAATTATGCTATCTCCAATAGGCGATTTTTAAAGATTCCGTAAAGCTTTCAAATGTTCACCCATATGCCAAAGCACCAGGACTGCACCTTCTGCGCGTACTATATGGCTGCTTGTGCGCCGTGTAACAAAACTGGTGGCAGCCTCATCGAATCTAGTACTTGTTCCAACCAATAATGCCAGCAAGAGATAACCCATAAATTGCGATGGGCGAATATTCTAAATTTCAAATATAGAACGAATTAGCCGAAAGTGACATCTGCTGACGCATCGCCTAATAAGTTCCAAAAGGATGGGCATCGCCACTCATTCCAAATGGATGGGCCTTGCAACCTAACCGGCAAAAATGCCCCAAATTGCGATATGCGCCGTAAAGTAATGAGAAGTTAATTACTGAATTAGTGAATAGTTAATGACCAAAATATGTGTTTAAATTTCTCGTGCCAATAATGTCCGCCTCGCTGAATAATCCATCTCTACGACTAGAATTATGCTGTCTCGAATAGGCGATTTTTAAAGATTCCGTAAAGCTTTCAAATGTTCACCCCATATGCCAAAGCACAAGGACAGCAGCTTCCATGTGTACTATAACGCTGCTTGTGCACCGTGTAACGAAACTGGTGGCAGCCTCATCGAATCTAGTACTTGTTCCAACCAATAATGCCAGCAAGAAATAACCCATAAATGGCGATGGGCGAATATTCTAAATTTCAAATGTGGAACGAATGAGCCGAAAGTGACATCTGCTGACCCATTGCCTAATAAGTCGAGGTGCATTCAATTTACGAGGTCTGTAAACACACCGAAGAACTACTCTAGGCCGAATGGCTCTTGTCATAAGAGTTTTGTCACAGCAGCATACAAGATAACGCAATGTGACTGTAATGGAGTTCGGCATTTTAGGTAGGCAAAGCCGCTTGTCCACGCTATTTCTAAGACTCGCACTTAAGTGTACCGTGACGATGTGATCTGGATTTCCTGCGTTTCCCGTTATTTTGGATACGCTTCTCCACGAAGTTAAAGATTTACGATGAGATATTCAGCTGGTGTACAGCGGTCTGACCGCCACCGCTGTAGACTTTAGGAACTTAAGGTCAATTTCCATTGTGACTTTTCTAACATAGTTTATACGATGTGAACGTACACGTGCTTGCTTAATTTTGTGGATGGGTGAGTTGGCTGCTGAGCAGGATGTGGCGGTTTGGATTCCCAGCCGTGGCAGATGCATACTAATGGAAGTCGAAAGCAAAATCACTCGGGTACCGTGCTTGGTGAGCGTGCTCAAGTACCGCATGCAGTAAAAATTATTCTGGAGCCCTCCACTATACGGCGCCCCTCATTGACATCTGTGCAGCTTCGAGACGTTAAACGCCACAATTTGTCTGGCTAGCTCCCCTGTAGCCAGTCTTTTAATTTTTTCGCTATTCCTGTAGCAGTCGTCATGTGACGCCCCAGTTTGTGTCCATGTTCGCGAGCGCCTACTTTGGCGTAGAATGGTAACACGGTCGCTGCAGTTAATCTGTATACCCACCGCGGTGGCTCTGTCAACTAAGGCGTTGCGCTGCTGAGGACGAGATCGCGGGATCGAATCCCGGCCGCGGCGGCCGCGTATCGATGGAGGAGAAAATGCAATAACGCCCGTGTGCTTGCGTTGTAGTGCACGTTAAAGGCGGATACACACACGAGGGCAAAATCCCGCCTGCTCCGCGGGCCAAACAGTCACGTGATAACTTGAATCCGGCGCAGCCGAGTTAGGTCGCATTCCCACAGCCGGAGCGCCGTTGGCGGAATCCGCGTGCTTACTGTCGACTCCAACGCTTATCAGCAGCTGCGCGATTGTATACTCGGCGTGCTCTATATTGCATAGCGCTGTGAATCCCTCAACAAGAGCCAAAAAAGTGACGGTTGCCTCGTCACTTAGCATTTTCTTGTGCACCTCACTCATGTTGAGGTTACGCAGGCGGCGCAGTCTGAGTAAATAGAAATGCGCGCGCAGCCATGACTTGCCTTTCTCGCAGCACCACAGCGCAAGCACGTGCGGTCACTGCTGCACAACAACAACACACGTGGCTTCACGCCGAGAACGCGCCGTTGTAGCCACGCCAATCTGTCCAATGTTGACAGATTTGACGCTGACTACGCTAAATTGACGTCAGACGACCGCCAAACGGACGGATGGAAATACGGTCGAGCATTTTCATTCCGGACCGCGAGCGGAGGAGCCCGGACTAGGCGAGGGCGGCACGTTTTGATGACGCGCGCGCCACGTGATGCGCCATCCGCTGCGAAAATTCCTCCTCCGTCCGGTCGTGTGAATGTACCTTAAAGAACCCCAGGTGGTCGAAATCAATCCGGAGCCCTCCACTACAGCGTGCCTCATAATCATAACTGGTTTTGGCACGTAAAACCCCAGAAAGAAGAAGAAAGCACTTAATCTGTCGAGCCATCGGCGTGAGGTGAATCGATTATTTTGAAGTATCAGGGATCTTCCTCGCGATGGCTAGTTTGGTGCGGAAAGCGTCATTTTCGTTATAACGCATTTCATGGCTGTTACGTGCAATGTCCCGCCTTGCTCGCAATGTGGGTGTATCTCCCGGACGATACAATGCAAAAGGTGGCGTGTCGGGATAAGCACGCTTAAAGCCGGATTCACACCACGAAACGGATTGCCTTTCAACGTGAAGGCGAGCGTGACCGAGCTCAGCGCCGCCAAAGCACGCTGCACACAAGGGAGCCGAGCTGCTCGCAGCACGATTCGTTGCAGCTCAGCCACGCCATAATCGTCCAGACTAATAAGGCGATCCGTGCCGTCATGCGAATTCAGGTTAATTCACTTTTTATTTTTGCTTTGCTTCAGTGGCAAACTACATCAGGGACGCGCTACGCTGCGTGAATGTTATTTCACGAGTACCTTGTTCACAGAGTTGTGGTGCAAAGAAGTGAAACCGGTGGTAAAGAGAGTTCAGTGTGAGCGTTCACGAAGTTGTCATCTATTTTGTCAGTGGATGTCGCTAATGCGTTGCTGCCTCTCCGCGAAATATATTGTTTGCGGAAATTCGTGGCAAAGCACGCCAAGCACCGCGAGCGCTCATGTCTATGTGCACGGCATGCTCGACAACATGCGTCTCTGTGCCTCTTTGCAGCCTAATGGCCGACATGGCGGATGCAGAGGGTTCATCATCTGCAGACCGACGCCATCCCGCAAGCGCAGAGGTGATAACTTTGCGACACCCACGGGACGGGCGCCCATATAACATCCCTCCGGAGTGCACTCAAACGCCCACAGAGCCCTGTGAGATGCTTGCCCAGCTGCCTGTACTCAATGACTTTCTGGTGTCCATTGGCGTGCAAGCGGTTGAAGTGGCTTTCCGGAAGATAAGGATCAGCGACAACCCTACACGGCTTCGCGGCGCCCACTTCACTGCTGCCCAGGTTTCAGACGGAACCTTGGCCTTGTTTGTCATGATATGCAGGCACCGCTGCGTCGACGCCATGCACCTGAAGGTAGAGTTAACTGCAATACTTTACATGCGGACCATGACTATCCACAATATTTTGTCGCAGACAGCGTGTCCATTCGAAGAGTAAATGGCGCAGGGCTGTACTTGAGTGTATACCTTCAAATCACATCGCTTTTAGTTTACGTAGGATCCACGTTTGATCATTTTGCAGCACCATCCATTTCTGTTAGTGAATGGACTAGGATAAGCTGTCGCTGGAAGACGTAACTAGGTTTAAGCAGCTTTGCAGTACCACACTTGCCTATGATTGTCGGCAATCTTGCTCAACATACGTCGGAGAAAAGGCAATAGCGCCGCTGCGGTTCCTCCTTAACGTGACAGGCAATTTAAAATAACAATTCTTCAAATATGCTATACAACTTACTGATGCGTAGTTGAAGATTTTAATTATGCGACCATAATCCTACAGCAACGCATATTTATGCACTTGCATTCCGTGAATGCACCACGGAATTGATCGTGTTCACGTGCGCACTATCCGTACAAGGGACCACGCGCAAACCGATGCTCATGCGGTAGCCTACTCGGCTAATTTTTTAGCATTGTGCTTCGAGCATAAAAGCGTAATCGAAAGGACGAGCAATAAAATGTAAGGACGAAGCGCTGTGGTGGTGCACGCGAAGTCTGGTTCGAGCGTTTCATTTGCTGCGCACTTTTAGAAACTCTCATGGGGCTATAAAATATTCGTAGGCATTGCGCGATGCAAAATGCTGGTGTCCACAGACAAACAAATGAACGAGTTTACACATGGCCTTGAAAGTTCAGCAACCAGTATTCATAAAAAAAGAGGCTACCCTATACAGACTCGAAAACGCTTCTTGCACAAGAGGTTTCTACGCACTTTTGCGGCCACAATTTTCACTTTCAACGAAGATCAGTGCATTCATAATTCATATATTTTGCTAATTCCTCTTTCTTTTTAATTTCTCGATTGTAGTATACATTTATTATACGTACTTAAAGACAATCGTATTCAAAGACAACTCATCAATACTTCTAGAGCGATTGTGTTCTGAGATATTCATGATTAACTCTGGCATGCTGTATGCTAATTTCGCATTCAGGGACGAGAGTATTGAGGCAAGCGAGCCAACGTTTCGACATGGGGGCTTGTATTCGTAGGGAAAACAACTGCTGTCATTTGCATCTTTTTCTTGCCGTTCTTTCCCTGGCGAACACAAGTGCCTTTGTCGAAACGCCGGCGCTGGCCTGCGACATTCTTAGTCGGACCACTGGGGATCACTTGTGGAATGACTACAAGAACTGTTTCTGCTAATATTCATATTAATAATACCCAGACTGAACTTAAGTAATGAAACAGTTTAGCTCTGCGGGAATGTGCAGAGAAAAATCGTATGTTCCCTCTGGCGTAGGAAGTGGCCATAACACGAAAGTGAAACGTGTATTCTGAGAAGCAGTGGCAGCTTTGTTAAACATTCACAAAAGCAAGTCCATAAACGGGCAAATGCTTTTATTAATTACAGTTTCGCTCGAAGGGCGAAGCAATTACCGCAATAGCAAGCACGTGTGGCATGTGCGTCTGCGTCACGGAGTAAGATAAGACAGAAGCGCCGACTCTGCTCGTCTGGAAGGGACACATTCTGTAACGCCGGCTCCTGCTTCACGGCGTGTTTGCCAGACGGCGCTACGAATGATCAAAAACTCTGTAGCGGAGAGGCGGGCCCAACAAACCGAAGGAGCAAAGGCGCGGGGACTCTCTCGCGGCACCTGCTTGTCAGCTGCTCCGCGCACGCCCTGACGCCTGTAGCGCGCATAGCTCTTGCGGTTCATGGAGTGACGTTATCAGGAGAAACAAGTAATGTATCACGTTATTTAATTTATTTTATACAGGCCAAATGCAGGGCATTTGTCAGGTGGCCTACATGGAACTTTGCAAGGCACAGGAACAGAAAATAAACAAAGACGGAAAGAAAAAGTATAGTAAATGGTAACGCGAAATATTGGCAGTTCGGGTGGTCTCAAGCAATGACATACCACAGCGAAAAGAAACCTTTAATGCAAAGCTGACGTTTATCACACTTTTTATCTGAGCACGCATCAAGTGCTAAGATGCTTCGCTTGTTTCTTTGTTTCTCGCGGTGCTTTTCGTGTCGCCCGGTTCTCTTGCGAGCAGAATCGCCACATTCTCATTAAACATAATAATTGGGAATTCCTGCCAGTGTT
This sequence comes from Dermacentor silvarum, assembly GCF_013339745.2. NCBI lineage: Eukaryota > Metazoa > Arthropoda > Arachnida > Ixodida > Ixodidae > Dermacentor > Dermacentor silvarum. Next base: position 297,308,791 of record NC_051154.1, read on the forward strand.
TCCTGCTCATTATTTCACAAGAGAAGCTCTGATTATTTGTCTGCATAAGTGGAGGAATCATCTCGACGCAAAGCTGAGAATTTACAGGGTAGCCAGCCGATATTTACACTGGCTAACCTCCTTGTCTTTCTTTCCCTTTCTCTCTCTCTAAATAACGGCATGTCTCTGGACAAGGAAAGGCAGCTGCACTGTGTGTAGTTGTAGAGAAATTTAAATTGAGCTCCTCTCGTCTTTCCACATTGGCGTCTTCTGGTTCCTCCTGGGATTCAGCATCATTGAGCTACGCCAGGCTTCCGTAAACATATTGAAGGAACGGCTCCGCTTCGAAGTCGACGCACTTTCTTTACATCTAGTAGGACATCGCCTTTGTCTTTGCTGAAGTAACTATCAAAAATAAGCTGCTTCTCGAAGTGTCGCGCACATATTTTGTCCATTGCTTTAAGCGCTCGCTTACCTTCAAGAATTTTTTGACGCCACTGGTGCAGTAGAAGATGAGATGGCGAAGCGAAGAGCGAAAACTTTTCGCGTCCTTTGCCATAACCAGATTTACAGCCGGGAACAAAACATTGTCCTGTTGCTCAGTCTCTTCACGCACAAGTATCAAGATACCTTGTTCCGTCAGGCATGAATAAACATACGGCAGACATGGTAAATAAAGCGAGGAAGACGAAAATTTCGCACCTTCGCTTCCGCGCAGACGTTGAGGAGTGAAAAAAAAAGTACGTCTGTTGTGTCTTTTTGTACAGCATCATTTATCGTCTGTTTTCTCTAATGACATCTAAAAATGTTTCGTATGCGTGCATAAAAGCGCTACCGCGTGTTTTTTTTTTGCGCTTTTATATTTTTGTGCGCATATATTTTTTGTGTTTGACTGCTGTCAAATTGAGACGGCCGAGGGTCCACGTTTGTAGCAGACTACACGCTATGCGGGTGCCGCGCTGCCCGCTCTGCGCGGCCGTCGCCGACGTCGCCGCCGGTCTCCGCCACTCAGCGCATGCGCACATGGAAGCAAGCTGTTGAGTGTTTTCCACGCGCCTCAACAGATGGCGCTACGCGATGTATCGACGGTTTCAGTGTTTACAAACAAACCTCGCTTGCCACTGATAGGTTGCCCCATTGGAACTTCCGGCAGGAGAGCTAGAAGCACTTCCGGCTATGTTGTTTGAAGGCATGCGCGACGGTGAGAACTGGTGAGGCTTATACAGTGCTGACTAACGGCCACGGCCTCTGCTACAGAGGTCTTCCAGATAAGAGAGAGTTAGGAGTAGGATTTCTAGTCCATAAGGACATAGCAGGCAACATTGATGAATTCTACAGCATTAATGAGAGGGTAGCAGTCGTCGTAATAAATTAAAGCTGAATAGGAGGTATAGAATGAAGGTAGTATAAGCCTACGCCCCAACCTCCAGTCACGACGATGAAGAAATAGAACAGTTTTATGAAGATGTTGAATTAGCAATGAGAAAGGTGCAAACTCAGCATACTGTAGTCATGGGCGACTTCAATGCAAAAGTGGGGGAAAAGCAGGCTGGTGAGCAAGCAATTGGCAACTACGGCATCGATTCTAGGAACGCTAGAGGAGAGACGTTGGTAGAATTCGCAGAAAGGAATAGGCTCCGAATAATGAATACCTTCTTCAGGAAGCGCAGCAACAGGAAGTGGACCTGGAAATGCCCTAATGGAGAAACAAGGAATGAAATAGATTTCATACTCTCAGCCAATCCCAGCATAGTGCAGGATGTAGAAGGGTTAGAAAGGGTAAAGTAAATCACCAATCGCCAGTAAAGTGCAGTGACCATAGGTTGGTGAGGGCCAGGATTTCTCTCAATTGGAAGAGAGGAAGAACAAAATTAGTCCAGAAGAAACAGGCCAACCTAGACGCAGTAAGGGTAAAAGCTGACCAATTCAGGCTGGTGCTCGGAAATATGCAGCTTTAGAACAGAAATATGACGATAACATGGCGGTAATGAATGAAACCGTAACGCTGATCTCAGAAGCAGCGATTGAAGTGGGAGGTAAGGCACCAAGGCAACGAGTAGGTAAGCTCTCCAAAGTAACAAAGCACCTAATAAAGAAACAAACAAAGCATGAAAGTGTCCAACACAAGAGATCAATTAGAATTCGCTGAGCTGTCGAAACTGATCAACAACAAGAAAGTAAGGGACATCCGAAATTATAACGTGGGAAAGATTGACGAAGCAGTATAATATGAACGCAACATCAAATCAGTGAGAAGAAAACTGGACAAGGCAAAATGTATGCACTGAAAGATAATCAGGGTAATATCATCAGCAATTTCGATGACATAGTAAAAGCAGCGGAAAACTTCTATACTGACCAGTACAGTTCCCAAAACAGCCAAGTTACTTTCATTCGAAGTAGTGATGAACAGCATACAGAGGCTCCTTCTATAGACGGTTTCAGTGTTTACAAACAAACCTTGCTTGCCGCTGATTGGTTGCCACATCGGAACTTCCCGCAGGAGAGCTAGAAGCACTTCCGGCTATGTTGTTTGAAGGCATGCGCGACGTGAGGCCGGCGTGTCGATGTTTGCACTGCTTGGTGGAATCTGTGATGAGCTGATTCTACATCGTGAATATTGTCGAGATGACGAGCGACTACTTTACGGCGCTTAGTACCGAAGCAAAACATCGGTATCGCCAAAAGCTGATGTTTAGAGGTAGAGAGCTACCCGATCCGCTGGACGATGATGTCGTGCGATTTTCGTTTTCGCCGGACTCCAAACACCTTTCCTCAGTTACAACCGCGGAGCAACAAGCGGAGCATCTTAGTGAGGACATGCAATGAACGCAGACTGTTCTCTTCAAGGCAGGTAATGGAACTGCCGAAAACTAGAAAAACTTTAATGGCGCTTTTCTTTCTTTCTGGTGTTTTACGTGCCAAAACCAGTTATGATTATGAGGCTCGCCGTATTGGAGGGTTCCGGATTAATTTGGACCACCTGGTGTTCTTTAACGTGCCCTACAACACAAGCACACGGGCTCTTTTGCATTTCGCAATGGCACTTATATTGCTGCAAGATGGAGGGTGAAGTGGTAAGCTGTGCATCTGTACTACATGCACATGTTTTCTGCGTCATATGCCTTGTTTCTGCTTTTCAATATGTATTCACAAATAACTGTACATTATCAAAAGTCATGTAGTGCATAGAATCCTAGGTTGACTGAAATGGGACTAACTTAAGTGCTCACGAATTTACCACACTTCTAACAAAATTAAACCTGTAGTGTTGGGCACGAGATTGCAATCCATAATTGGCCTCCCTTAATTCGTAAATGCTTTCAGAATGTGGCCGAAACTTCCTACATACACGCATGGAAATCGCTAACTTTTCTGCGATTCTGCGAATGCTCACATGCCACAACGGTGGCTCAGCGGCTACGGTGCCCGGTTGCTGACCCGAAAGACGCCATTTGGGCCCCGGCTGTCGCATTTCGATCGAGGCGAAATGCTAGAGGTCCGCGTACTGTGCGATGTCAGTGCACGTTAAAGAACCACAGGTGGTCTAAATTATCCGGAGCCCTCCACTGCGGCGTCCGTCATAACCCCAGTCGCTTTGAGACGTTAAACATAATAAACCAATGCGCACATGTACCTAGGTAGTAAAGCTGCAGAAGTGCACCTGTACCCCAGATACGAAAAACATTAAAATAAAACGGCGGCAGCATGGCTCCCGCTAAACAATAATTTTAACTCATGTTCGTAGCATGGCGATTCACGCCGAGGCACGAAACTGGACGAGCGGGCAAACTCGGGGCGAGAGTCGAGCTGCTCTCGCGTGAGTTACACGACATACGGCCAGAACAATCGTGCAGTAGCACTTTTATTATTAAGCATTATAGCAGTCCGGCTACTCCACGTAGTAACGTACCTTGGATAAAGCGAGTAGAACAAATCTGGAAGCTCTTGGTAGGCTCCGAGATTTGAAAAACACCGTTGACGAGTAAACGTAATGAAAACAGTCGATGCTCCAAGAGCTACTCGCCGTCACGCAACACACTGAATGCCACAAGTCGCACTTATATCGATATACCCGAAAAATAGCACAGAATATGCGCAGGACGAGCGAACAAATACAGCAAAAACGAGCAAAAGGAACGGCTACCGGAAGTTTCCTAGGGGCGCCGGATGCCGGCGCACAGCGTTGCCAGAGCGCGGTGGCGCTGGATGAAACCGTCTATAATTTGCGTTGCACGGTTTGTCCCGAGCGAATGCGTTGCGCGGTGGCGGAGTCGGCGCTCCTGTTTATCTTACTCCGTGGTCTGCGCAGCGTAAGCAGCGCCCCGGAGGCTGCCAGGCGTCAAAGGTAAACCTGACGCGACGGTGAGTGCGTATGTGGCGAAACTGCGTCGTTGGAGCTCCGGTGGTGTAGCGCGTCCATTCACATATGCTCAGTGGAGAGTCGCCACGGCACCAGCAAGAGGTGGCAGTTGTCAGCTTCGAAAAAGGGCTAGAAGGTGGCAGAAACACCTTCGCCCGTTAGGCCAATGCCGACTAACTTAGACCAGTGTGCGGAAACTCCCTATTCGAAATTGCGTAATTGTGAACGTCGAAATTGCCCATGGTCGCGTGCCGACGCTAAGCGCCAGCGCAGCTTTGACCGCTCGTGGTTTGTACTCTAAATAAATCACGACCAAAACAAAACGACGCGCTGATGACGTCACTGTTCACGTTTTGACTAAGAGGAGAGGGCACGCCGTCAGCTTGCAACTCAGCCTTTCCAATGACACGCGAGCGTGGTTTGTTCAGGGGTTCATGACAGGCGCGGCGCGCCATCGTGAACGCATGAACGACAATACGCTGGTGTTTTTCGAATTTGCCTTTTCCTGTTGTGTTTATACTTTCTTATGCTTAAATTATTTCTGTTCTCATAAAACAGTTCGAATCCCGGCCACCACGAAATGCGATGGGGGCGAAATGCGAAAACACCCGTGTACTTAGATTTAGGTGCACGTTAAAGAACCCCAGGTGGTCCAAGTTTCCGGAGTCCCCCAGTATACGGCCTGCCTCATAATCACATTGCGGTTTTGGCACGTAAAACCCCATAATTTTTTTTTCATAAAACAGTAGAACTGGATTCGTGTCAACAGGAAGAACACTCCGTAGCGCCTTCAGCCTTGCGGCATGATGCACTTAAAAACGTATCATTAAAGATCAGTGATTTCACAGCCAGCCAAAGGTGCACACAATTCAAAGTTGAATGTTTTGAGTTGTATTCACATTTTGTACTGTTAGATGACTAGAAGCCGGCGGAAATGTCAAAATACATGAGCATTTTTATATTGAAAACTCTCCTTCGTAAAAAAAAAAAAATTGCAAACCGGAAGACATGTTCTTTCCCGTCCATTCAACTTTCTTAATTTCTAAAGTAGGGATTGCCAAAAAATGGTAGCAACCGCGTCTACTTTACTTCATTTCACTAGATCTTAAGATGCCCGTTAACCGATGGGGGCACGCTTGTTTTTTTTTTTTAACCAAAACTGGCAGTCGCCTTCCGGGGGTTGATGACACTGATACGCGCACGCCGTTTGTGACAAGAAAGCAGTAAGCGTTCAACCTTGAACCAAAGAAAAGCACGTAATATGACGATTTCACACACTAGAAAAGGTTTACACTATTTGGAGCTTACCTTGTCTCCAAACTAATTATTTTGCGTGCCTTTCCTTTCTTTAATGCTGAGCACCCGCTACATCCTGCTCACGAACGGCATGCGCGTCTTGAATGTGATGTGAGCATTCTTGATAGGAAAGTAGCGAGCGCGGAGTCTTCAAGAAAGGAAAGGCAAGCAAGACGCATGACAATTATTGTTTGAGAACAACATATAGTTTCTCATTTTATTACCTAAAGAGAAATCTTGCGCTGCTTTGCAGTGGTATATGCCGCTATATTGTGACTTCGGATTGGCATCGTTCTCGAAGAGCCAGGATGCCTTGAAGACATGCCTGGCCAGTACCGTTCCCTTATGGTGTACTGGAATGGGGTAGTGCGTCATTTGTATAGCAACACAATGAGAGAATTGGGGACGCTTCTGCGATGACGCCACCATGCAGACGGGCGCTGCGATCGACAGGTGTGTGTAGCGCGCGAAATTTAAATATCTTCGACAAAAATTTCCGTATTTATAAACTAAAGCGTTCTCAGCTAGAACCCAAGTAAAGTTAATAGAACCTGCAAAAAAAATTAAATCATACAAATTGGTCGCATGCATCAACAACGCCGTCTAAGCTTGCACGTTTCGAACCGCTGATCATTCAGTGTTCCTGATCGTCTGCTCAGCGTTTCGGTTGCAGAAGACAAACAAACACTCATCTGCTCGTTCCGTTCGGTAAGCACGCAAATATCTTTGCAATCAAATTATTTCGCGACACACGAGGATGAGAAGGGGCGGAATGAGCACCTGCACTGTTCCTGGTGGGTTGCCCGGTATTCCTTTCGCGTTGCATCAGCCAGAAAAGCAGCCGCCCGCTTTCACTGAAGAAAGAAATAATAATAGTGTTCCGTGACTAATGCAGCCACCTACGTTTGGCCACTTCGCTCCGCGAAACGGGCGCCTAATGGCAACAATAGATCCAATGTTCTCAATGTGCCCGGCCTCAAAAAGCTCGGAGTTGTTCTAATCGTTGTGCAGGAACCTCATTGCACAAAAAAAAAATCAGTTTTACAAACCCAGCGCTTGCTGTGCAGATTGTTGCGAAAGCCAACTGTCCGCGCGTCCACGAAGGTTCCATGTATGGTGCCGTGCTAGGTGCCAAGAGGAGGAGATATCCAGGGAGTTTAGAAAACTGGTTTATGTACAAAATGTACATATGGTATATTACAAGATGGGCTCCATGATATTGGAGCCGTCAACGTGCTAACATACGACAACCATAACTGCTGATCCCGGAGGCGCAGTGTTGCACCATTATTTTTCCGCTGGCCAGCAATGACTTCAGGCTGCAGCGACAGATGGCGCTGCAGTTTACCGGAGGGCGAGATCAGGATGTTTTAGAACGCGTAGTTATAAAGCGAGGTACACCAATGACGAAGACGCATGTGCTGGCTGTGGTAAAGCTAGAGAAACGACGGAACATGTTTTATTGGAATGTGAAGATATCTACCCAGCTGCCAGTTTAGGATTCTCTCGCCTCCTTGAAGCCCTTTGGTTCCGGGATAGCAGGGGGAAAGTAAGCATGTCCGCAATAGAGCTTAGTAAGAGGTGATTGGAAGTTTGGTGGCAAGAAAGTAGGAACACCACAAAAAACGGAGACGTACAAACACAGAGTTCCCAGTAATGGTTCAAAAAGGTTGACGCTGGGAATTCTTTGTATCTGGGTGTTTTCTCAAAAATATAGGCAGGACATTAGACAAAATAATAACAAGAGCTTGGCGGCGCAATCCACCACCCCGTTTCAAAAGGGACGCTCATAACATCCATCCATCCATCCATCCATCCCGCCATCCGTCCGTCCGTCCGTCCGTCCGTCCGTCCGTCCGTCCGTCCGTCCGTCCGTCCGTCCGTCCGTCCGTCCGTCCGTCCATCCATCCATCCATCCATCCATCCGTCCGTCCGTCCGTCCGTCCGTCCGTCCATCCATCCATCATGCTCTAGTCCCCCAGGTATTCATTGCAAAATAGTCACGGTTTCGCCCCCAGACGACACACTGCCCTATTCCAATACACCACAGTTCCATCTGTCACAATGATTTATTTTCTGCTAAAACAACGTAAAAACCTCGTCTAGCTTTATTATTGCCGAAAAACATGTTTTGTTTAATTTTGAGGACTTATTATTGGACGTGCAATTATATGAAACGCAAAAAGGTTCAACTGGCCGCTAAAGTTTGAGGATAGACAAGACTTTTGCTCCATTTCGAAGAACTTGTCGTCTGTTCCATGCTTTTCTTCGTTTCAGTATGTATTTTAGGTGAGTAAACTTTATTGCGAGATGTAATATGGGTGAATGAAAGCCTTTCATGTAGATTTCAGGAACGCATTATTTGTGTAGTCACATCCACATTTTAGACGAAGCCTCGTACAGCACCAGCCAACACAAGCCTCATAGACACATATCACGTCATTCCCATGACAGCACAGCACCCTTTAGGAATCTCCCATAGACGGTGGCGCCAGATTACCCTAAGGTGTTATAGTGAGAAACTCTGTGGAGAACAAGAAACCCCCTTCATAAGGCGAGGATATTTTTTAGAGTGTATATAAAACGAATTTCGAAAACATTTTCCACAACTATATATAAGGTCTCTTACCGCACACCTCAGGGGCCTTTCGCCAATAATATTAACCTGCTAGTTATTTGGCGTAAACATTAAGATGGTCACACATTTAGTAACATGCAGAAAGTTTCAATCTATTACGATTTCCTCGCCGACTGAACGATCGAAGCTGCAAGTTACAAGTGCGAGGGAAAATAAATGTGTTCTGTCCATCATTCAAGCACACGGTTAAGTCGTATACAGATAGGTCTTCTTAAAATGCCGTACCGCCCCATAACCTCATATTTTCCGCGGTGTAAAATAAATTGGGGCATGTTTCCGGCCATTAGTACAACAGACAAGCATTCACAAGTAGACATGGAAAGACGGCAATGTGTTGCCGCTATACGAGACAATAGAACAGCGCACGGACACACGCAATGACAACAGACGGCAGCGCGGCTGAGAGTTTGGGCGCTACGCCGGAAAGTTAGCTGTCAAGACAAAAAACAAATGCACGCTTTGAGTGCCGTAATTCGAGAAAGGGACACTCGCAGTGTCGACAAAATTTACCCTTTTCACCTCTTGAAAATTTCGCGATAGAGAGCACACGCGTCTCTGTTTTCGCATGCATAAAGGTAGTGATGAGGTTCGCCGTCCTCAAATGTTCAATCAATGACCCAAACAAGTCGGAAAGTGCTTGGGATTGTCTCAATTCTACGGAAATACATCATCTTTGTGTTGAATTACTTTTCTGCTTAAACAATGGCCTGAAATGCGTTCCATACCTATAATACATTTTTTTAGTCTTCAATCTATCGCACCATAGCTTTCTATTGTGTCGGGTGTCATTCTTAGTGCTCCTTTGCGGATAAACAAGAAATCTGGACTTTAAATGCCAGAAATTATGCGATATTAGGCAGATATATAGCCTGTGAAAGATCAGCAGACTGTACGTAACACTTGTCCATAAAATTTTCATAGTGTATAAAAGTTGCACCCAAGGCAGCTTTGCTACCGCAGGCTAAATAAATACTGCGGCACCGAAGTGCTGCCATGCACACGTTCTCCATACTATGTGGCGCAGACAATCGGAAGCAACTCAGTTAAGGCCACTTCGTTATTTGCCGGCTAAATCCACAGTTCTCAAAGTTCTCCAGCATGCGCTGCTGCAGGCTGTGAACAGGCATGCGCGTTGCCGCGTTTCTTTTTTTTTTTTAACTAAATACGATCTCATATGGCTTTAACCCCGCAGGTGCTCCCTCAGTTACCGCAGTCCCCCACCATTGAACCAAGTTTTTGGGCGTTCGTGGGACGCAAGTCCTGGATCACTCGACTTGTGTTGGTGGGATGCGTGCCAAGGAGGGCTTGCGTCCCAAGCCTGATCGCCGCAATCACCGACTTGCTGGAGAGGCACCTGGTACAGCTGACGCTGATTGATACCTTCCTGGAGGGCGTGACAGAGTCCAACCTGGATAGGCTCAAGAAAACCATGGCGGAAAGTCGGACTCTAACGACACTTGACATCTCCCACGTCGGTCACTGTACCAACTCACAGGTATTTGCTAGTAACTCAGAGTTAGCGATTCTATTTGTATATAGAAGGCAGTCCGTGTAACATCGACATTGTGGTGGCATAACTATGGGCACGAATCGAGGATTTAAAAAAATATAAGATGGTAACAGGAACTAAGATGCTACCTGCTCGAGGCTTTTTTGCCTATAGAGTTAAGTTTCGTAGAGCACGTGGCTCACGGACTTTTGGAAAACACCCAATTGTTTTTTTTTAACAAATCCAGAGTGGATTGGGAGTAATTTGGCGCTAAAAAGCCTGACGATGGTACGAAATACGTTCAAATGATTGTCGCCAATTTCGCATTTGATAGTTTTTCCTGGAAACATGACGCAAGCTTTCCAGTGAAAAAAAAGGACTTTCAGCACGAATATGTCCCATCGGGTTAGTCGTCATAATTACAAATATTAACCGATTACGCATATCGACCACTTATACGTGATGCCTTATATAATGAAAATAGCTGAAGTACTTGTGGCATCCAGATTCGCTTGTTATTACGATGGAGCCTTCTAACGTAAGAACGCTATTAACTGCAGCGATACAGAGTAACATGTCTTAATTCTCGACCGATCACGTAGTGCACATGACTCGCCGTGGTTGCTCAGTGGGTATGGTGTTGGGCTGCTGAGCACGAGGTCGCGGGGTCGAATCCCGGCCACTACGGCCGCATTTCGATGGGGGCGAAATGCGAAAACACCCGTGTACTTAGATTTAGGTGCACGTTAAAGAACCCCAGGTGGTCCAAATTTCCGGAGTCCCCCACTACGGCGTGCCTCATAATCAAATCGTGGTTTTGGCACGTAAAACCCCATAATTATTTTTTATTACGTAGTGTACATGCTAAAATAGTGCTTGACGGTGGTCCGACATTGGTTTCGGTTGGCAGCGAATTACGTTTCCATTCAGCGATATATGGTTCAACTTCATTGATATTCCTGTCGCCACTAGTCAGAACATCTAAAAGTTAAGTTGTACCTCCATATAGGCACACCGTGACTGAAGCGGTTCATGCGGATTACACCGTTCCATGTAAAGCGATAGGAATTCTAAGCAATTCAATGCCATCGGACTCTGTGAAGGTGGATGACCAGCGGAGCTGTATATATAGTGATAAACTATATTGAGTTCAATACAGACACATACCGCCTGAATTGTCATTTTCTACCGTGTTTATTGTTTTGTCAATAAGGTGTTTATAACTTTGTGGTCACTACGGTAGACAGCCGTGGGTTCTCTGTAACGATGCCTGACGGGGAATGGGCGCGACAGCGGCAGGAGGCTGTCTCCCACCGCCTTCGCGCCCGCTTCGGCTCACGCCGTCGTTCTTCGTAGGCATGCTGTTCTTCCTCGGTCCGCACAATACGCGGCCTACCCATTACACGGCAGGGAAGCAACTGAGATAACCTGCCTATGCAGTGAGTGACAACACCAGACGAAGACAGGCACCCATTGGCTATTAAACCGGCGATACGCCACCCTTTTGCTTTGTATCGAGGCTACGGCATTTTTGGTCTACACGTTCGGTCTACGCACGCAGCCATCCGCTGAAAACAAGCGTATAACAGATGCGCTGTAAAATGAGGTATTAATGCGAAGCTTTTTATGTCTCACTGATTCGTCCGTGAGCGCGGAAAACGCACTGCAGGAAAGGCAACTTGCACAATGGAACCATCTGCGCATCTGCGTACACAATAGAACAACGCCGCACGACATACGTAATGTAGAACACTACAGTTTACATTCGCAGTTGTACCGATAAGATCAATGGGAACTGCAACGCCACGCTACCCAAACGAACTGTATATATCTGCATTGCATTACGCGCGTCACGCAATGCATTCCCGGCCGTCACCATGGGTGGGCCGCGGGTGCGGCACACGGCAGAAGAGGCTGCCGTACACGAACGTAAGCGCGAGCGCGATCGTGTCCGTAAGGCCGATCCCGAGCACCGGCAACGGCAGAGCCTCGGACCGTGTACCTCAGCGATCGCAAGGCAATACTGTGCAAGTGTAGAGTCGTCCGTGAAAGTGTGAGTGTGTGCATGTGAACAACGGCTACATGATCTACAAAAAAGGATATGCAACTTAACGAAATGTGTCTTCATTCAACTTCAACGTTCAATAAATACAATCCTAAACAAGCAATCAAATCCCACATGCAGCGCATCGGGTAGCTCAGCATTTCTTGGTCTGCATTGCGTGGTCGTTGGCTTTGGATTTTGACTTTGCTGCAGTTTGCACGGGAGAAGGCTTCGGTTTCAACCAGCTTTGTTTAAGAAAGGGGCTTTGATTTTATTTTTCCTTCACATCCCTGGCCCAGAGTACAGTCAATCCACTTGCGAAGGCCCCGCTCCAAAACGTTTCCTACAAGCATTGTTATTCCTACTTTCTTAAATACTGATGTAAAGCCTCCCGCATTTTATCTATGTCGTGCGAGCTTCCATCACCCGTCATTTTAGTGCCTTCAAGCGGCGATAATCAGCGAGACCGGCAAAAGCAATCTCGAATGCACTAAGCCCTCTCCTCAGCAAGAGTCGTCAAATGTTATGTTCCCTTCAGGACGACGTACGACCATGTAGTGTTCTCGCGCGATATAGCTAAAAATGCGGGAGGCTGTACACGACACTTAAACTACGGGGTTCGTGGCATCACTTCCCGCCCTTCCCTTCTTGACCGTCTCTCACCTTATCAGCCTTTCGATATCATAGCCGCTATTCTGGACATTCCGCCATTTTCTTCGAGGCGTGACGTAGGCGCGACGCTTACAAAATGGCGCTGATGGCCCCGTTTTGCTTTCGTAACGTGACTCAAATTTGACGTTTCACCTAAGAAACTGTATATGTAGGCATTGAACCAAGCGTTCTTGATAAAGGAAAGCAGTTTTCCTCCCCAGTAAAAATAAAGCTGCTAGCTCAAAGCGTACGATTATTCCACAAGAATCGTTTCTCGCTTCCGTCGTCTGCATGCGCACAAGCTGTCGTCTGCTTCATTACCTAGGATGCGTGTCCTCGGGGAATGGAATGAGTCATCGTATATTGGCGCCCACGCCACGATGGCTAGATGGGTAGGTGTGCCGACCGGCGCCTCTGGAGCGTAGTTCACCGCTTCTCCGCGTCATGACGCAAAATTGGCGCTGCGGTCAGTAGAACGGTTCCGCAGCGCGCGTCGTCTGCTACAGGGGGCTGGCGGACTGGCGGCGAGCAAAAAAAAAAAAAAAAAATACAGCCCGTATTGGAATAGTTGTATGTCGTCTGTTCGTGTCAGTTTCAAAGGTGAAGAGCTCCGCATCTCTCGTACTGTTTGTAAGTTCCTAAGCGATGTGGAATGTTCCAGGTAGGAAAGATGACCGGCAAGATTAGCGGCGGCGTTGATCCACTAAAGACCACCAAGGAGACCTACTGCTTCGCTCCAAACTGCAAGTTGGGCTCTAAATTTGTGAGAAAGACAGCGGAATTGTTCCGCTGTCTGACAGCGGAAATGTTCGCCCCGAGCTGCTCAGTAGCTTGCTCAGTATCGGTACAGTGGCTAGATTGTATCGGCGACGTTAATGAGCAAGCGGTACACCGAAAAGCGTACGTCCATGAGCTCCTCGACGTTGGAAATTTGTAAGCCGCACATGAGGTGCTCAGGCCTGCGACATCGAGCACCGCTGCGCTGCTACAGGGAAAGGAGAAGTGATTCTAGGCTGATATTCTACATAGCGCAGGCTATGTAGCAAGGAAGTTCCTGCCAAGTGCTCCTATTGCTCAGGGACATTACTGAATTCAACAGAATGAGTAGGTCAGGGCTGTTGCTCCCTTCTGAAGCACTAAAAAAACTGGTAGCATCGCTCGAAGACGCCTTCAAGCTGTGCTTCAGTTTAAATGAGTTACGAAGGAACAGTGTATCGCCGACTTTGCATCCTTTCTGCAGCTGAATCCCCCGAATTTGATCGGCTGTAAGCGGCACAAGAAAGAGCTCACAAACGATGTTGTGAAGTTCTATACGATTACACGGCTTTACTTTCTTGTAAATGGGCAAGAACATGGCGCGCGAAAGCAACAGGGGGAAGAGGAAGCACCTGAAGATGAGGCGTGTGCTGTGAACAATGCTATGATGTGGTGGACCAACGTTGCGGCCTTGCTGGCGCTAGCTAATTTATGTTGGTGTGTCTGCTGACTCAACTTACGAGAGCTTTTCTTGTATTTTAAATATATTCACGAATATAGTCCAAGACATATTGCTTTATTTTATTACAATGAAACAGTGAACCATATGCACTTACCAACACAATTCTTCTCGCACCAATTTAGATACCGTAACTGACGCAGCAATAAAACAGCTGGATTTCTCGAAATTGAAACATTAGAATTCGCTAAATATCACGTAAACACGGTTCCACATACCGTATAAAACCATTGCAGTATTGTTTTATGCATGGAAAAAATGCATTTACGTCTTTAATGCAATGGGCTGGAGCGCCGCGTTTATATCAATAAATGTAACCGATTGCCAAGCTAGAAAATTTACTTCAGCATTTCGTTTTTTCTGACTAGACGACAAGAACAAGTTCCTCATTCTGGCTTGGCCTACACTGCTTAGAACGGTATTATAACGCGCACTTCAAAGATACAATCAGAGGCAAGCGATACTATCAGACACGCAGCTCGTCTACACAGCGCAGCCGCCGTTGCGCGCCGCTGAACCGTTCTACTGTCCGCAGCGCCAATTTTGCGTCATGATGCGGAGAAGTGGTGAACTACGCTCGGTCGGCACACCTACCCATCTAGCCACCGTACCCACGCGCTTGCTTTCTACCTTGAGACAACATACGTGACCTAAGGTCCCTATATAAGAAATGTACCGCCATCCTTTGATCAACGCCGCTTCTCTCTCTCCTGTATCTCCGATTGGACGATGATAGCGCGCGCTTTTCACTTCCTTATATTATGTTTTTTTTTCCGCCTCAGAGCCATGTTGAGAGTCCTCTGCGCCGCCGCAGTCGCCGGCGGCGGCGGCACGCGCCCGGCCTGAAAGCTTCAACGTAGACTTTGTAGGTGCGCCACCATCGACTTGGCTTTCGCAAGCAAAAAGTAAAGAAAAAAGCAAGCGCTTTAGGAGAGGAGGCGGCGGATAAAAGAGTAGTTGGCGGTACTTTTCTTATATGGGTCTTTAAGGCCTCATTCACACAGCCGTCCAACGCTCCGTCACGTCACCGTCACGGCATCCGTTTTCGTCAGGGGAGAGGGTTTCCGAGTCGTTTTCCCCTCAAAAACGGCTCGCCGGCGACGAAGAGCGGTGCTCTACGTTTCTGTCGCCAGCACGGTGACGGAAACCCTCTCGGAAACCCTCTCCCCTGACGAAAACGGATGCCGTGACGGTGACGTGACGGAGCGTTTGACGGCTGTGTGAATGAGGCCTAACGTAACCTGCCAGTGATGATCAGCGCACGCTCTAGGCTGCGTTATCGCTATCTCGTGAAACGCAAGTGACTCAGCCTGACTCCTCTGGCTGAGAAGCGGCCGGACATCATCGATAGCGTTGCGCGCACCACAGGTATCCGCTTGCGCGACGCAATACGACGCAAGTAAAGCCCCTATATATAAAAAGTAGCGCCATCCACTTCCCTCCTCCTCCGTTCCACTATCGCGCTCGGCGCGACCAGCGCGATCGACCCTTAAGAAAATATGAGATGAGTTTCACATGAAGGTCTGATGACTTTTGACATTACAGCCAAATGAGTCTCTGATGTGTTTCTTCGGAAATATGCTCATATATTCCTAATGCCATTCTAAAACATATTGGCCATCGCCGTTCTGATGCATACTTGATGAGTGTTTTTCTTGTGAGCATGAAATGTCTTCCTAATGCGTGCTCCAAAGCAGTTTTCGTGTGATCGTGTCATGTCTTCCCAATGAGCCTCTGCTGAGTTTATACATTAGATTGCTGGAATTCATAGAATTCCTAAAACAAAATTAGCCACCACGTGTGGCGACATTTTCTGATGTGTCTTTCGTGCTTGATATACATATATCAAGCTAAGGTGCAGCACTTTTAACAACATCCAACATGTACGTGGGCCCGTACATATGCTGCACATTAGACATTTCTCAACGAAAAAAAGTTGATAAAAACATTTATTGAGCATATACTACGCTTCCTTAAAGAGAGAAGGAGGTTAAATGTAAGGAACACATAGTATCTGTCTGGTTACGGATGTGGTATTTTCCTTTCATTTAGTCTCCCTGCTAGTCTTTGAGGAGAGGCTGTTTTTCAGGTGGAGGGTCGTCGTCTTGAAGCGAGTGCATGTGTACCCTGCATGGTGAAAGGACAGAAAATTAACAACACTTGGCAATGAACCACAAGAATACACACTGTATCACTTGCTGCGGAACGATTCGGATATGTTAGTTGTGCGAAAAGTTTATGCGATGTTGGTTCACATAAAGTCGTTGAGGAACCGCCGTGTAGCCTTTGGGTGTAGCGGTAGCTACAGTATGCCCAAATTTCTCTTGGCTGTACAAACATGCAATGCCGATCCGCTGTGGGGTGTACGTGTTGTGAACTACTCTGGCTGTATTGGTTTCCACTCGACAAAGAGCAGCAGTGTCTGTGGATTGCTAGCGGGAATCGGAAAATATTCTATATGATCACTTGGCGTGGAAACAAGCATAGGAGTGCTGGTGTACGGGCAACCCAATGAAACCCCGAGACATTTAAGAGCCAGCCGTTGCAGAATATTTGCATGAGCTACCGGCATAGTTCTCATGCATTTCAAGTCCACTATGCCATGCCTATGTTGGCCTATGTCCACTATGTCCCACCGGTGTTGGTGCTCTCCTAGGCACATGTTGAGGCACCGGCCAGTCCGCCCCATGTAAATCTGACCAAATATACGCATGATCAAAGGAATAGACCACACAACCCCTGACGGATACAAGACAAGTTTGGTGGTATCTTTAACTAAGCAAGCCTCCCTTGCCTGGGTGTCTTTCTCAATTCGCTTGTGGACTGCAGTGCACATATATAACCAGAAAGAAATAATGTAGACAGGATATGAACGACAGTTCGTAAGTGAATTGTGAAATGCAAGCCAGCAAGCGAGACTTGCTTGGTTAAAGATACCACTAAATTTTTCCAGTGTCTGTCTGAGGGAGTGTATTGTACTCCTTTCACATGTGGTCAAATGCACATAGTGCAGACTGGCTGATGCCTAAATATGTACTTAAGATATCAACCATATTTGACTCAAAAGACCAGTATGCTCATCCGTCTTGGCCATGCATTGCAGCAATAGGACTGCTGGCGAGATTACGATCGTCACCTATTTTTCACCTGCAGTAGAAAATTGACACGTAAAATCAGTGAGGCATACCGCATAAATGAAAAGACTTGTGAGCCAGCCCCGTTAGTAATGGTCTCCCTTCTCTCACAGTGTAAATTATGTTCTGAAAAGTTACGTGAACTGACCGGCAAGCTCAAAAGTACGCTACAAATTTCACCTAGTGGACATCGCTGGTTCTCAGAAAATGCAGAAATACAGGGATGGGTATTCGTTCGCATACTGTAGTAATAGTTGGCGCAAGTTAGCTTCGACATTGCTGCCATACTTCAACTGTGACAAGGCTACACCTTCACATTTCATTTCAAGAAACTTAAGCTCATGATATGTTTATTTGCCAGTGGCAGTTAATCTGAGAAGAAGACAGAAATTATTGTAAATAGCAATGTTAAAGTAACAATGGTAAGCAAAGGTAAGCATGCTGCACACTTAGACTTTTGACATATTTGGCACACTACCGTTCGAATTCTAACATGCACAAAAACTGCACATGCGTGTAGCATAAACAGAGAAAAAACACAGAAGTAAAAGCTACAACATAAGGAACAGTTTCAAAACAATAAAACCAAAACAAGAAGTGTAATATACTGTGTGCAAAGCAAAAATAAAATTGAACTTGCAGCCAAGTGATTGAAGCGAGAAAAAAAGGCTAAACATCAGGACATGTTAGGTTTAGTTTTATGTAGAACACGATAATGTGTGCATAATATTATGAACACAAATAAGCGGCAAGTTGAATAAAGTTGCATAAATATTTAGCCTATTTAGTAAGCTGAGTTGAGTAATATGTCAATAAGTTTATACACAAATCATACCGAAATCGTACTTTCTGGTACATGTACACTTCATACATACCTGACATGACATCCAGATTACATGCCGTGCTGCTGTAGCCATGGCTGCGGGATCCCTGCATTTCCCTGCCATTATGTGGACACTGCTAGAGGGTCACGGTCTCACCACTGCAAAATGAGTTCTGTATTAACTTATAGCATTGACCGGCACAATAAAACTGTGAACACATGTGAGGTACACATAAAAACAGTCACGAAAACATGTCTGCACTAGTGCAGGGTGGCAACGGAGCACAAGGTCTAGTCACTGAAGAATGTCCTGATAATAGGGACCCCTCCATCAAAGTAAAAATTTAAACACGCACGCAGCAGCACATACAAGAAATGTTTGTTTACATACTAGAGTTTGCGTTCATGACTTAGTTTAAACAACTTTCCCCTGCTATGTTTAGTTATGTCAAAGTTATGGCAACACCCCTTGTTTTGAAAAGAACGCTGTACTAGTAGCAAGCTGTGACTGCTTACATTTTCGTTTTCTCCTCAAACTGCTCGTAAACCGAAAACCTGGTAAGCAGAGATTATTTACAACGTCGAACAGTTTATAAGCGAAAAAACGTAATTGCAGTAAGAATCGGTGATGAGACAGATGAGTCATTATTATGCAACTTCAGCAGAAAAGCGGAAGCGCACGCACAGGTGAACACGATTATTTCCGAACGTAATCTTGCCCCCCCCCCCCCCCCCCAATGGGAAGAAAACGCTTATCAGGATATTCAATGTCGCATCAAAGCAATAAATTGGCGTAACTAAATTCTGACAAACAGCGCGCAGCATGCACAAGCACAGGTTTCACTGTTGTCGCAGAAGTTGTATTCCCTACGTTCGCAAGGCATGCTATGCACACACGAGGTGCACACACAACACAAGTGTACTTAGCAAGCACGACTGCTTACCTTTTCAATGGTACGACGCTCTCCAAGTTGCCGGTGCTGCGTCGACATTACTCCCATCATAGATGTCGCTGTGTAGTGAACGAGCTGAGGCACCCTAACAATACGCATTATTTCTTTTCGAAGTCCTCCCAACTTTCCACGACAACCAGACAAAGGCCACGGCATGAAAATCGTTGGTCCACATTTACCTGGCGCGCCACGCATACGGCGAGTTTGTAGCGAGACACAAGGTATCTTCTGGCACTTTTGTGCACGCTAACTACGTCCTGTTTCATTACAGCAAACATAAAAACACACGATCAAGCAACACATCGTAAGCAGCACAGTTGCAGCTCGCACAGACGACCGCCATCTTGAAGACTGGATGGATGGATGGATGAGGCTGAACCCTTTAAATCGGGCGGTGGCATACGCCACCTAGCCATGACTATTAACATAATTTGTACTTTGTGGTGGGTGAAATTTCACCCCTGCCTTGATTTTATCCACCAATCAGATAACCTCTGTTTGGTTATTTCTACCCGCTTAAAGTCTATTTTGCCTTCACTGTCCCTAAACTCCAATGCTTTGAAAAATATCAGCCCCGTTGCCTTGCCCTGTAGGGTTAAGCCCTTTACAGAAAAGTATGAGGTTTTCAGCCGTTTCTTCTTCTTCTCCACACGCACAGCACAACGTGTCTACACCTTGGTACTTGACTCGGTACATCTTAGTCCGCAATACTCCCGTCCTGGCTTCAAACAACAAAGAGCTTCCCCTAGAATTATCGTAGATATTTTCTTCGGCAATTTCTTGCTTGAAAGTTCGGTATGTTCCCAGTGCTGGTTTCGTCTCCATCCCCGTTTTTCACAGACTCCTCTCTGTTTCCTTAACCTTTTTCTTAACCGCTGTTTCCTGGTTTGCACCCCTCCTGCAGTCCAAATATTTGATTGACAGTTTTCTGGTCAGCTTCCTCCATTTTGTATCAACATTCCTCATGTACAATTAACTGAAAACTCTCCTTGCCCACCGCTTTTCTGCCATTTCTCTCAATCGCTCCTCAAATTCTATCTTGCTGCTGGCTTCCCTGCCCTCGAATGACGTCCATCCCATGTCACCCTGTACCCCCTGATTTGGTGTATTTCCGTGTGCTCCCAGAGCCAGTCTACCTACCGCTCGCTGCTTAGCTTCCAACCTTGCTCGAACCTCTGATCTCATGCACAGGACCGCATTGCCGAAAGTCAAACTAGGGACCATCACCCCTTTCCAAATCCCTCTCACCACTTCGTACCTATTGTAATTCCACAGTGCCCTATTTTTCATCACAGCTGCATTTCTGCTACCTTTAGCCGTCACATATTTTTCATGTTCCGTTAGGTACTCAGCGCCATTGTTTATCCACACTCCAAGATATTTGTACTTATCCACCACCTCTAGCGCAACCTCCTGTATCCTATGCTCGCTGCCCTGATTATCATTAAAAGTCATGACTGCCAATTTTTCTTTACTAAACTTCAAACCTAAGCTATCTCCCTCTTTACCACAGATGTCCATTAATCTCTGCAAGTCTTCCTTGCTGTCAGCCATAAGTACAATGTCATCCGCATACATCAGTCCTGGTAATGACTGTTTAATCCATTCTCCTTGCTTGAAATTGCTCTAATTTTTTCTCTAATCCTTGTAAATACAGCATGAACAACAGAGGTGACAGAGGGCACCCCTGCCTAAGCCCCTGCTGTATCTCTATAGGCCCAGATACCTTGTTTTCCTATGTTATAAGCACCGTGTTACTTTTATAGATATCTTTTAAAAGATTTCTTACTCCATCTTCCACCTCTAGAGTGCCCAGTATGTCCCACAAATCCTTTTGGATTACACTGTCATAGGCTCCCTTGATATCCAGAAAGGCAAGCCATAGGGGCCTGTGTTCCTTTTCTGCTATTTCAATACACTGTGTCAATGAGAACAGATTACCTTCTAACCTTCTTTGTTTTCGGAACCCATTTTGTAGTTCCCCCAGCACCTCCTCGCTCTCCACCCATGCCTGCAGTCTGTCCTTTATAATCTGCATCACCACCCTGTAAACCACTGACGTCACTGTTATGGGACGGTAGTTGCTTATGTCGGCTTTGTCCCCCTTTCCCTTATATATCATGCTCATCCTGCTCAGTCTCCACCCGTCGGGGGCTTTACCGTCCATTATCATTTTGCTCACTGCCTCTCTTAATGCTTTCTTAGATTTTGGGCCCAATGTCTTTATCAACATAATTGGGATGCCATCAGGACCTGTCGACGTGCTTCTAGGAACCCTCTTCTCTGCCCTTTCCCACTCGCTTTGTTCAAGTGGAGCCACTGCACTAACCCGTCTATCCTCACCAGATTGAGCACATGCTGTGTTTCGTTCTTTAAATCTTTCTGTCATCATTGTTCTTATATGTTCCATTGCCTCATCTCCTTCTAGTCGAACACCTTGAGCTGTAACTATAAACCTCTGCTCTAGGCTAGTCTTATTACTCAAGGAGTTGAGATGTTTCCAAAATTTTTTCGCTGCTTTTCTATCCTTTTTGTTTACTTCTGACAACCATTGGCTCCCCTTTCTTCTGATCTTCTCATTGATCAAATTGGATGCTTCCCTTCTACAGTTTAAGAAGTTATTCCATTTTCTGCCTACATCAGCTTCTGGTTCACCCCTCTGCTTTGAATATCTGTGTTCCCTGGATGCTTCCTGACGTTTCTCTATGGCCTTCTTAACCTCCTCATCCCACCAGCTCTTCGGTTTACGTCTTCTGTTCTCTTTTGTCCTGACTCGTACCTTAGTAAGCTCTAGCTCAAATAGTCCTGTTAAATTTGCATATTTCCATTCTGTTTTTGTATCCTCTCCTGACTGAGGAAAAACAACAGCGCCACCTGCATACTTGTGAGGTTGTTGTGGCCTCTGTGATGCCAATAATAATAATCAGTGAACTCATGTTTTGTGCCTTGTTACGCCTAGCTACCTATATATGTTGCGAGGCAAAACAAACCACCGAACAGTCCACATTTTACGCTATAGTTTATCGTAGAAAGAAATTCTATGACGTATATTTAATTTTGGATTGCTTCCGCCGTCTGCAGCTAGCAAAAGCATGGCTTTAGAGATCTCGTTAAGTTATCCTTTGAAAGCTGTCGCTGGGGCGTGAGATGAATGATTTTGACTGCCTGCGCCGTCACTTCGTTTTAGATGACTTCCTGCTGTCGTTAACATCAGCTGTAGGCTCAGAAATTGGCGAAACGATCTCTGTAGTGTGCCTCGATCGTGGTTTTCGCATAAACCCCAGAATTGGTTTTAAATCAACATTTTTGGCAAACTATGTAACACTGCGATTGGCCTGTGAATTGCGCTCGATATGATAGACTAATAATCGGTATTACCACCCCGGCCCCCCCGCGCCAAAAAAATAAAATAAAAAAATAGCCGAGCCCTTCCACTATGTGAAGATCGAAGACCAGCGAGGCTGTTGGTTTTGCTTCATTACATTTAAAATTTTTATTACTTTGGTGGTTATGTTTGATTGGAAAGACACAACACATAACTTCGTTGCATCGCCGCGCGCGGTATTCTGTATGTGCGAGTGAAAGCGAGTTTAGGCGACTAGATTCGCACCACCTCGCACCATCGGCCTCAGCACGTTGGGCCGCTGCGCGTATCGGCTTCTCGTCGCTTTCACATCCATTCACGCTGTTGAGTGCGGCGGCGCTCCTCGAAGGCGCGTTCTTCCTCTTCGGAGTGAGCGACACGGGTCTTACCCATACCGAGTCCAAGGGGCAACTGATGACGTCGCTAGGGAAATAGCTATGTCACGAGAGAATGAGACACAGCTACTCGTTGGTAAGACTATTGCGTTTTATCACTGACGTTTCGACACGCATCGTCATAGACTAGCGTTTGGGCAACAGCGTTCATCGCGCCGGCGCATTGTTTTTGTCTCCCTGGGTCCCACGTGTGACAAGGGTAATTCAAGGGCGCGTTACAGGTCCCCGGCCGAGCCCACAGAGGTTTGCGCCATTGAGCTTGGACCCTTTCTGTACTATCGTCAGGATCGGCCCACATGACATGCGTATGTGCCATTGCGCTTGGACCCTTTTTGCACTACCTCCAGGATCGGCCCACTTGTCTTTTGTCAACATTTCGGAGACATTTTTTTTTCTAGATCCTAACCAAGGACAACTTCGCGGTATAAAATAAAAAAAATAAAAAAAAAGTTGGTGTCATACACATTTTTATGTCATGTGCTTTGACATTAGCAATGACAAAAAAAAAGGTGTGTACTCCTCTCATCAGAAATCCTAATATGCATTGCCATTTGAATCTCTGATGTACTTGTGATGCTAAACAACATTAGACGATGCATTTCTGATGCCTGTATGATGGCACATTAGAAACGCATAACGTCCTAATCAGAAACTCATGGTTCATTTTCATAAGGGGAGGCGCGATATCGACAGTGGCGCCACATGCGTCGGGCCTGCCGTAGCAGACGACAGCTAACGTGCTACCAGAGGAAATCCAAGGAAAACTTCGATCGCGGCCTGGGGAGAAGTTTTTGACGTGCGATTTTGCTTCGTCAGTCAGTAACTGGTCTTAATAATGCCGTTTTGGAAGTAGCAACGCGACGATGCGAGACGGCGCAAATATCAAGTGTGCAGCAAGCGTTTGCGCACGCCGCATGGTTAACAAAAACCGTTTGCCCTCGCATTGTCGGTTGCGGCAACTTAAGACACAGCAGCATGTCATCACAACGAAGTTCTTGTCCCTAACACCTTTGATCCGTTTCGGCGTACAGCACTTTCGTCGCACAGGCACGAGAATGGCAGTCGGAGCGCGCTGGAAAGAAAAAAATATACAAAAGCGCAACGCGTGCTTCCACGTGACACGGATTGACCAATGGTGGAGCGGAGGGGGCTGGGGCGACAGGAGGCGGCGAGGAGGAAACGCCGGGGTGAGCGCGGTGGCGGCAAGATCTAAGAATGGCGCTACTTTTTATATATAGGGGCTTTAGACGCAAGCGCCAGCACTGCAACGCGGGTGTCCATCTCTTGTGCACTTCGCTGCTTACTCGCACTGCGAGAGGAAACTTCAAAGCGCTGTCTTGCGTACATTTCTTATTATAAATTAAAAAGTCACCGTTGTCAGAGCTTTTGATGACGCGAAGAGTCATTAATATTGATTACGATACAAATGCAGTAGTGAAAAGTGCAAAAAGTCACAGACAGTTTGCTACTTTCAACCAATATTATTTCAAATAAACGTGTTTTTAATAAAAATGATGGTTCAAAACACAAATGCCAACACCACCCGACAGCGATGCAAATGCTACGAGATCGCGTTGTGAACAAAAGATTTTCATGGTCCTAAATGACAGGGAAAATGCGGCGATACGCATGCCTCTCGACTGTCATTGCATATGGCCGCTCATTACCATAATTCGTGCGGCTCGTCGCACCACAAATTATGGCGGAAAATCTCTGCAATGGTGGCCCAGTGCAACGTCACGCAACGTCAAATTGACGTTTACGAAACGGCCCTTCCTGTGACGCCCTTCATGGCATATTCCTTCAGCCAATCAACAAGCTGACATGCCGGCTATCTTGGAACGCCACCACATATTCGCGAAATGGCAGATGCATTGCACGGGCTTCTGCACGCTACCGTCCACTTTCTTTTTAAAGCGCTAAAGTCGCAATATAGGGGCCAATGACCACAAAAAAGTATTAGTCGATAAAACTTGCAGCTTCACGCCAGGTTTCGTCATTCTGACGAAAACGCAAAATTGCATTTTGCAAAACTTCCGTTTCCCGGCACAAATTTCAAAACACGTGACCTCTGGACAGCCAATGAGACAGCCAAGATGGCGGATAATGGCGGCCGTGCAGCCAGAATAGAGCCCCATACCCGTGGAGCGCTGCAAGCCTCTTCTTTTTCACAATGCTCGTTGGTGGGCGCGCTGTCTAGCGAGACAGCCAGAAAAAATTCACCGACGATTACGGTACTCCCCAATGCGAATTTTGAGCGCCTCTGTCTCGGTGTTTTAAAGTTCGCGATATATATAGTGGCAAAGTATTTCATTCTTAACGACAGGGTCCTCTCGGCGGCGACGCTTAGCCTCTGCTCCGGCAGCTCGTTTCGCAGCAGCGGCAGACGAAGCATTTCCACCAGTTGCGTGACTCATTGTTCAGAAAGAAAGCATCAAAAATTGGAGAACGCTTAAGCTTCGCCTTTAAGAGTGGAACGCGATAGCGTTATCGGGCCCGGTTAGCATCGCATCTTATTGCGATAGCAGTTATATGCACACTCCAAGCGCATTTTTGCCATCGCCGTCGCCGTTGTAGTGATCCGTATAAAGTCCAACGGCGTTAATATCGTCACCGCGCGACGTGCGTTGTGTATGCGAGTGAAAGCTTCCGAGGGTGAGCCGGCAACCTCAGCCTAATCTCGCGCACGCGAGAGAGGAAGGCGGCCGGAAGCGCACGGTCTTTGTTCACACGCGAGGAACGGGGAGGAGGCGACGGAGACGGGAGGGGGGGGGAGGCTGCGTTCTGCTTACGCGGCTGCTGTTCACGGAGCTATCTTGAACGCGATCTGCGACGCGGCCGAAATGTGCGCCCGCGGGAGCCTCATCGTCAAAGCGATCTGCGATGGGCCAAAGTGCATTCGCCGAGTGCGGGTGGCTTGGTATGCGCTGCGCTCTCGACGTTTTAGTTCGCGTTGAAGCGCGAGCCAGTTCGAAGGTCAATTTGCTCGCTGTCGCTGGCACGCTTTATCATCGAGCGAGGTGTTTTCATGTTTACCTGTGTGCGCGTGACACCGTGCTTGTTTATTTAGTTGGTAAGCGAATATTTACAACTTTATACGGCCGATAAAACTACTATCCTTATTTCGTATAGGTGTTTAATTTGCTATCGCAATCGATGCTTCGCCTTTCGGGCAAAACTGCGCCTTTTTTCTTGATAAGGGCACCACTGCAACACAGAACGTGGGATAGCCAGCTTACAGAGACCAAGCTTACACCGATCCCCTTAAAGTCGGCTTGATTTTTAACAGAAATGCATTGCTGGGAAGACGTTTTTCCAGAGACAATATATCTGGTCTTATATTAAAATGTGAAAGCCCTAGCATCTTTTTTTATTATTTCATTAATTATTTGCTATTGCCCCGACGCGCGGTTGTCCAAAACGCATTAGGCAGGCGAAGTCCCAATAGGTGACCCGTAAAAGAGCGAGGGATTCTGGGATGCGCCGTCCGCTCACTGTTTCCGGTTCGAGGAAGCGCAGCCGCCGCCACCGCTTCGCCGTTGAAGCCTATTAATGCGCTTGCACTCCGGCTTTGTCACGCTCGAAGATTACCCTAGTGCAGGCGCCTAGCAAAACCATGGTCGGCTGTTCAGCTGTTGGCTGCTCAAATTCAAGCGTTAAAGGTAAACTCATTTAACTACTGCCTTGCAGCATCCCTTGCTGAGTCAGCTATGTACAAGCATCAGAGGCATGGCTGGCACTTCCAAAGCTGAACCATCAGTGAACAAAAAGAAAATGAACGTACAGTGGCACTTATCAGGCGGCGATGAGCTGTGTAAGGGCCGACACGGAATGATTTCCCAAGATATTTTTTTCTCTAACATTGACTCAAGCAACAATAACTATTTCAGTACTCGCATGCACACATAGAGGTATTCTTAAACATGGTTTTATGGCGTAAATTTAAACTGGTCACAGCGAGATACATACATAATGCTCGTAACAAACTAGACCAGCTTAGTTCCTTGAACACAGCTAGAGGTAATGCGCAGCTGTAATATTGTGACGTATACATGTTTATCTTTCACCGGTTGCCGCTTTCCACCGGTGAAAGATAAACATGTATATGTGTCAATATATCGGCGATACGGCCATTTCCCCATCTTGATTACAAAAAAGCGAAAACTTCTACGTACCACTTGAAATGAACCTCGAGTTTCGACCTAGAAATGCCCTTGACAGCGCGCAGTTTTCAAACATTTTCAGCACTTCATTTTCTAATTATGCTAGCTGCGCCGTTACTGATGATATCGGTTTCAGCGATGATCACAGGGCAGTATTTAATAGGCTACTATAGCCATCGCCTCAGCATCCGATTTTCCAAGTAATGCTTGTGTACGCTTGATAAATTGTAGGATAGAGGTAGCTTTTTCACTTGTCTAATTTGCGATTCAGACGCATCGCGTCTGAATCGCATCTCGTCGCACGCGGCGTTTGCAGGCACGTTAACTAGATGGCGCCACCTTTCTGGCAGAGGCTCGGGCCATCTGCGCCTGCGCGCCGGCCTATATTGCGCGTATAAAGGGAATTTTTCTTCTGCCTGCTAGCAAGCGCTTGCGTGGCTCAGTGGTAAAGTATCCGACTCCCACGCAGCGGGCCTGGGTTCGATCCCGGCGGAGAGCGGGTACTTTTTTTTCGCATTTCCGGCGATAGCGGTTTTGCGGCGGCGGCATAATCGCGACCAGGAAAACGGCTATTGGAACGAGCCCATAACATAACAGCTTATGCTGTAAAGCACGTGCGCCGTGCATGCCGCCGATGCCACCTCGCCGTCCGTCGAACTGCAAGCTCCTAAAGGTGGATACACACGCGAGGGCAAAATCCCGCCTGCTCCGCGGACAAACAGTGACGTCATCACTTGAATCCTGCGCAGCCGAGTTAGGTCGCATTCGCACAGCCGGACCGCCGTTTGAGGAATCCGCGCGCTTACTCTCGACTATAACGCTTATTAGAAGCTGCGCGTTTGCGGAACGAACGTGCGCCTGCGGAACGCAGGCGCACGTTCGCTGTTTCGGGACGGGCATTGCTCGTAGCTAGGGGCTAGGTAAAAAATTTACTGTGCATATTCGCATTGGAGCATAACAGCGTAGCTTTATATGTTGTACACAGTTTTTTTGCCAGCCTTCAGTGATATGTTACAAGCATTTTATGACCTCCAAAAGTATGCACCTTCGAAGAAGTTTTAACAGTATCATTAGGCAAATATGCGCCTAAAAGTTTGAGAAATTTTTCATTTTAGAAGTTATAAATTATGCAGGCAGACCTTTGTACCCGTTAAAGCCTTTTTTTATTGCCAATCAACATTAAAGCAAATAAAAGTTGCCTCATCACAGAGGAAAACTCAAGCTCCTGCCGCTTTATCTGATGTGACATATCAAAGGTGTACCAACTATGGTGTGTCAGAAGGTTCTGTACACCCTAATACAAACCTGCGTAAGCGTTCAGCAGTCGCACCGACTTTTCTTGTATTCAATCGCACTCAATACACCAAACCGTACGTAGACGTCATCAACATACGGAATGTATACCTCGAAGGCGCATTTCCTCCGCAACTTCAACCTTCTCGTTGCCGTTCACAAACGCTACCTTCATGACGTTGCCACTCATATCTTCTAGGTGAGGAACGTTCGTTCTTTTCAGCTACATAATTAAAGCCCGTGCCTTCCTCTGGTCACTCACAGCTGGCGATGAGTAGGCATTCACGAATGCCTGCACTTGTCTGAAATGGACGGTTGCCCGTATGTGATGTTTGTGGGGGCAAAGAGACGATCGCGTACATTCTCTGAGAGTATTTTCGTTTCAATGTGTAAACAGCGCTATCCATCACGCTCGACAACTCTTACCTAAAAGGAAGCATTACAATTGGACCCTGGTCACTACCGACAGCAGCAGGAGTGGCTAAAATAAATTAAATTCTGGGTGTTACGTGCCGAAACCGCAATCTGATTATGAGGCACGCCGTAGTCTGGGACTCCGGTATAATTTTGACCCCCTGGATATCGTTTACGTGCACCCAATGCACGGTACGCCACTGTTTTTGCCTTTCGCCCCCATAGAACTGTCACGGCCGGCTGCACGAGCGGCTTTAAAACCTCAATGCCCGACGTGTCATTCTTAAGCGAAGCTTTATAGGTTCACAAGTGTCGGCGGCAGTGGTGGTGTTGGTGTCACGCTAAGAAGTGGGCCGATCCTGGCAACAGTGCATAAAGGGTCCAAGCTCAATGGCACATACGAGGGACAAAAAAGAAAGAGAGAAAGAGAGAGGGAAAGATAGAGAGAAAGAAAGAAAGAAAATCACCACGAAGGTCAGATAATCGCACGTCAAGCTTCGCTTACCCCCATTTTCTCGAAAGGGGAAGTGCTGGTGATTTTTTTTTTTTTTGATACGCTGATTTCAATGCCTAAATATCCCCATTTAAGCGCTGCTGGAAACTCAATATAGAACCCATACTAGTGTTTTTGATATGCTGGAGGGAGTTTCAGCAAACAAATTACTAAATAAAATGATCTTACTAAATATTTTACTGAGTTTCTATTTCACTGTCTCATTTGGACCAATGTACTCTATACGGCTAGAATTAAATGCTAACTAGTTATTTTCGTTTTATTTTACTCGGAATGTGTTTGGTATTTGTAGGATTAAAAGGATAGGTCTGTATCCTGAAATCGTTCGGAGTACGTGATCTACTTGTAGTTTCACGCAACTCACATGTGCGAAGAAGGTTCCTTTTTACGTCATTGATTCTTCAGATTCTTGTTCCTTACCTTTTCTACTGTTTTGCATTACCCCAGTGAAGACTAGCCAAGCGGACAGTTATTGTGATTAACCTCTCCGCGTTTGATTCACTTCGCTTTCTCTGGTGGCGAACATGCCCCGGCTATTTGACAATTTGACACAACCTACGTATGACAAACGAATGAGGCGCAGTGTTCTTCATTGCGCCGATGCTACGTTATTTCACTTGGCCATGACGCATAGCATTGGTGGCTTCGAAGGGATACGTTACAAGTAGCTCGTGCCCCCAGCGCATGAATGTTGCGTGCGATGACTCTTTGAAACATGTTGTTTATCACTTTCATCAGCATCATCTGCAGGACCATGAGCGTCACGCTTAGGCGCGAAATGCCTCTGGTAAACTGTGCTGCCTTGCTATTTGTCTTAAACCTCAAGATAAAGTTGCTGGAACGGTGGTTGATGTCTCAGCAATATTCTTTTCATTGATGAAAATTCATTGAAAGAATAATGCATGCAGGAACCATGCTTTCTGTGAATACTTCAAGGAACATGGTCGATGTGAAGCTTCTTTGTTAAGCTGGAGTGTTATTGTATGTTCATTTTACTTATTTACAAATTTCAATTACAATCACGGTTAACTTCCTCCTTGCTTTCGTTGGCTTCATTGTCAATTGACTTCACACGTTTCTGATAAACAAAAATCAAGTCCATCGGTTACCTGTCTTTAAATTGATTACATAGCTAAGGTCTTCACTCTGGCAGCCTTGATACCCTCAGGTAGCATACGATGGTTTATTGGCCAGCTGTCAGCTCCTAAGTTCAAGATACGTGACGCCTGCGGTTAAACAAATGTGCCACATCTGTTGCCATAGCCGTTAACCTGTAATGCGGAATATGTTGGTTCGGCACTCCACCGGCAGCAAGTTGTATTTATATCCACTTTCATTGCCATTTTTCTTTCGACATTTTATGCATAGACAGAGACAGATTATGTAGATCTCAGACATGAACTCGATGCCAACTACGTCTAGTTTTATGCGTTAAGAATCAGTGAAAGCAGGTAGAATTGTGTTAGACGATTCGAGCGCGATGCTCATAAAATATAGTTTTGAATACGTGAGCAAGTAAAATTGTAAAGCCTGATTACAAAGAATGAAGCCGTTTCCAGTTCACTGCTAATAGGATCGGTTAGTAGTGTTGTGAATGAAATTGAACAAGTTGATCCCTTTGCATTGGACAAAGGCCCGCGAGCTTTTTATTACTTAATAGAGACCCTTACTATTACATTCCCATAAATGTATTGTGGTTAATGCGTTTAACATAATAGGCTGTGCATAGCGTTGCACTGCTAAGCACGAGGTCGAGAGATCAAATCCCGGACATGGCAGCCGTGTTTTCAAGGCGGTGAAATTCAGAAGCGCCCGTGTACCGTCCACCACCATGGCGTGCGTCGTAATCAGATCGTGGCTCTGGCACGTCAAAAGCCCAACGTGTAATTTTTTAAAAGGGAATGGTGAACTGGGCAAGCTTTTACTGTATTAACACTGTGGATGACTCGGACGGAAATTTGTGAAAGTCAACGCCTTGTTCCTGTCGCTGTTGCGTCTATCTCCGTCCCATTTTATCGTGCTCCTGATATTAAAGATTTAAGGCCAACAACTAGTTGTAATTGTTTCATTTCAACGCAGATGTGCAGCCGTCAAACATAAATAAACATGGCACATTTTGCAACCACTGCAGGAAGTTTTCATGTTTTAAACTTTCTAGACAGAATAATAAATTTACGGTCATGTTTGTATAAATATAAGCATTATTATTTTTACTCCAGAACATAACATCTGCCGATTGGCTTGTGCTCCGTTTCAGGGCCTAACCGAGCCAGACGTGCTCATTGACCAAGCGGTTATTGACGGTGTTTCCGACAACCCAACGGTGACCAACCTTACCTTTGCCTTCGGCTATCCACGGGACGCCTGCCAGGCCAGCATCAAACGGCTGCTCGCAAATACTACTAGCCTAACCAGTCTCACTATAACCCACTGGGCGCTCCACGATAGAGCATTCAGTGTAAAGAATATCATAGGCGCACTTTCAGCTAACCGTACCTTAACGAGTCTTACGCTGAAACACCTTAACTTGAGCCCACTGGACAAAGAGAATCTAGCCGAATTCCTGAACTCCAACAGAACGCTACAATATGCGGCCTTCTTGACACACAGGACGAGCTTGGAGGGAGCCTGCACTTCCCAGGTAGGTGGCTATGGTCTACAAACCAGTGAAGCGTTAACGAAACAAGGGACGAAACACAGCACGTGCAGTTAATGAGCTATAATTGAAAGCGGTAGTGGCCCGATTTGCGTAATCTGCCCTTGCTGGCATTAGTGAAGCTTGACTCACATGACGGGACGAATCGCCGATTTAGTCCGACGGTGACCATGACGGGGCGGAACTGCAATGAATGGTGCCGCTAGCAGCTCGTCTGCTGCGTTTTTATGTGGCATGATTTGATGGCACTGACCTACGTCATGCCCATCCGCTGGCTGGATCGGTTAATCCGTCCCGTTGTGAGAATTCCGCTTAAGCCGCGTGCTTGTTTCAGTGCGTCCAGTGAGCGTAGGCAGAAGATTCCGGACGCTTTACATCTAAGATGTGCGGCTTTATACGCTGTGAACATAATTGATAAGCGTAGAGAATACTGAATGGGTTTCTTCAATCGTAGTACTTCTAAAGCACAAGGAACTGAACAAAAACTTTGACGCATGCCTGGATACCTCTCTTTTGAGAAAACGCAATGCGCATGAACATTTCTAAAGTACTCACATTTGGAATATCAGCTGTGCTTGGGGGTATCGTGCGTCCATTTTATTTCGTCGCTAAGTCCTTGACATTGTTAAAGCGGGACAAGAAAACCTGGCGCCTCTGGCATTTCTAGACAGCCGCTGCTAATCCCCTTCCGCAGATGCTGCTGACACCTACTCTACGTTTTTTTTTTTGTCTTTCCGTATTATTTTTCTCTCATTCGTCGCATCCCTTTAACCTCCCTCTGTACAGCGCAGCCAACCGGAGATATAAGACAGTTTGAGTACTGCGTGCGTTGCGTACGTAAGATCGCTACGTTCTGCAAAGTGCGCATGCGCAGAACGCAACACTAACGGTACGTGATGCGTAGCGCGCCGCAGCTGCGTACGTAGGCATTCAATTCTTGCGCACGTACGTGGGGAGCCTCAAGTGCTGCTCTCGTGGTTGTCGTGTGTTCGGGAGAGCGCGAGACAAAAGAGTAAAGAAAGAGCGCGAGAGAAAAGGCGCCGTAGGTTTACGTACGCAGGCGTTTCCTTGTACTAAAAGCGCTGTCGTGACACGCGCTGCCACGTTCCGCAAGGCGCTTGCGTGCTGCGTACGTATCATCCTGCCGCAGTACTAAAGCTTTCTCTGGTTAACTTCCCTGTCTTTCCTTTCTCTCTCGCTCTCGCACTACTCGGCGACCTTTAAGTTATGGTCGCAAAAATCTCGATCCGCTGTAGTGTACTGGAATGGAGGCACGTCAGCTTATAAAGCAAAGCTTTCTATGGTTAGGCGAAACGAAAAAGCGTCTGTCAGTCTCCCGTGTGCAGAAAACTATCAGCATTGGTTCGAGCGTCGTCGTCTGCTTCCACAGCTGGCTGCGTTGCCGCTCATCATTGCAGCGTAGAATTTCACTTTTCTTCTGTCGTCGTAATGGGGAGGCCGCCTTTACTGGGGTATGAGCCGTTGCCTAAGGGTGTATACGAGCCATTCATTGTCTTGCGTAACGGACAGATTTAATGATGAAGCAATTTAATTTTGAAGAATCGCAAGCGGCAATGGGGCGGGCGAATGCTGCTAACCACGCCGCCGAGCAAACTCGAGATATCAAACGCAAGCCACAACGGCGGACTATGGGCATAATTCAAATAAATGCAAAGTTGCCGCGTGGCTGGCCGCTCGAGACACTTTGCGTATATTCGCGCACTTTTTTCACGTCGGAAAAACACTATTATGTAGCACGTATTACGCAACAGAAAACTGTATTAGGAGCTTTTCACGTTGCTCTACAATTTTCTCACTGATACTTTCATAATTAGGACAATACTTCTCGAGTTAGATAATTAATTACAACGGCCTAATTAAATCTCAGTAACGAAAAAATTACTGGCGGCCACTCCACTGTACCGGAAATAATACGCACTAGTTTTTCTTCGAGTAACGCAATTGCTCTTTTTTTTTTTAAATCTTGGTGCATGATAGTTGGAACACCCTGTATAGTGTTTCTCTTACAAGGCCGAACTTATGTGGTTTGATATAGACCCAAGGTAATGAAGTTATTTTGGGAAGTTGGCGGAGTGCTTCATGGCTGCTTCACCTCCACTGCGGGTCGGCCCTGTATTGCACAATCTCCGGGATCGGCCCACGCATTCCTGTCCACGCGCCGTCATACGGACGTAAGCCGGCCGTTCGCCCCCCGCGGAAAGCAGGCGCGAAAAGTAGGGTATCTGCCACGGGTGCTTATTGGCTGTGGCGCTGCGCTGCCGAGCTCGAGGTCGCGGGTACAATCACTGCCGCTGCGGCCGCATTTCATTGGAGCCGAAATGCAAAAACGCTCGTGTCCTTCGATTTAGGCGCACGTTAAAGAACCCCAGGTGGTCAAAATGAATCCAGAGGTCTCCGATACAGCGTGGCTCAAAATTAGATCGTAGTTTCGGCACGAAAAACACTACATAATATTTGATTTTAAAAACACACCAAGTGTCAACATGCTGGCTTCAACAACGGGCACTTATGCGGTCCTGCGTTGCGCTTCGTGTGGATGTCAGCCTGTGCGCAATTACACGTGCATTGCAGGCAGATATCGCAGTCAGCAAACTCTAGATATTCGCGAAATCTCGGGAATATCGCAGCATAAGTTCCGCGTTTGTGAGCTCGCCTTTACTATCGTTATGTGACAAGAAAATTTTGTATCATGTTGCCTGATGCCTTTTATTTCCTGAAAACGGTTCAGACAGGCAGACATTACTTGCGCGAGAAACCGAAACACATATTCAACTATCAAGAATTTCACTATCAAAAATTCACTAATTCACTTCTTAATTGCTTTACATCACAGTGTACGGGGGGATCATTGTTTTACGGAATTTTAAAAGATCGCCTGTTTCAGATAACGCACTTCTAGTCCTTCAGCTGGATGATTCAGAGAGGCAGACATTACTTGCAGGAGAAACCGAAACATATATTCAACTATCTAGAATTCAGTAATTTACTGCTTGATTAATTACTTTACAGCGCATATTACAATTTACAATTGTAGCCGGTGAGCTTGCAAGGAGTATTCACTTAGAATAAACTTCAAGAATGATGCCAGTTACGACATATGCGCACATAAACTCGCCGTAAAAAAGCACTGTTGTTCTACTTGCTTCATTAACAAAATGCTCTTTTATGCATTGAAGCAAAAATTAACGAGTGCTTTCAGGTATTCCCCACACTTGGGAAATAACTGAAAGCTTGTCATCATGAAAATTAACTTCAAGTTGCTACGTCTTGCAAACTCACCTGCTACAATTCGTAAATTGCAATATGTGCCGCGAAGTAAATATTTAGGAAGGTTAACTTTTGTTACTTAGTTCAATATGTATTTTGATTTGTCGTACTAGTAATGCCCGCCTCTTCGAACAATCCAAGTAAGGACAAAAAAATATATATGTCCCACAGGCAATTTTTAAACATTCCGTAAAACTTAAAAGTGATCGCCCCCTATATACTCACCAAAATTTTTTCCCGCTCGCTTCATATAGTTTAAAGGTTTGCTTTCACAATGAAGAGTACAGCGTGAAGGCACAGCCAATTTTTTTTCATGGCCATCTTGATTTTGGTGCACTATATTATATGGCCAATGTAATAACTCTTAATCGTGTCTTTGTGGTCCCTGACATCTTTTCTGATCAAAAGCGTGCTGAATTCTGGCCAGCTATGTTTTCTGATACTGTGTGAATACGCGAATTTCATCAGGAATCCGGGTACCGAATCACAAGCACGATAAACCTCATATTTCAATTACTCCTATAACGGTACTTTTCTGCAGCGTGCGTATGAATATGCGTTCTTAGGCCTCCTTTTCACTCCAAGGTTATCCTGGTCAGAGCATATTCTAAAAACTTGCAACAAAGCGCTAAAAAAACTTGGTTACCTGAATCGAACCCTACCTGTTGCCTCGAAAGAAACTAAATTCATTACATGCAAAACACTTGTAAGACCTATTGTATATGCGGCATTGTATATGAAACCCTTAGAAAATTTCGGACTATCACAAAATTTAATCTGTTCACAAAAACGCGGTTCGTTTCGTATACCACCGCTATGACAGAATGCTTTCACCGTCATCTCATCTGTATATGCTTGGTTTAACCCCTCTTTCCCACCGACGTCATGTTAATTCTCTGAAACTTCTACACTCTATTTTATTCTCCACCTTCTGCCTCCCCTAACCCATATCTGACCCGTGTAAAGCCCCTAATCAAGAGAAACAGCAATCAGTTAAACTTATCGGTCTTTTTTGCTCGCACCAACACTTTTACATTTTTTTTTTCGCCAGGACTATTGAACTCTTGACTGATCTGCCTGGTTCCATCCGTTGCTTACTACATAAACAATTTGGGGATGCTATTGAGTACTCCCTTCAACCAAGTTCTCACGTATGCTTCTTTTGTATTTGCCACATATGGTATTCACCTACTCCTGCAATAGCCCTTTTGGGCTGCAGTATCTGCAAATAAGTAAATAAAAAATATATAAATTGTTGTCGGAGCAGCCAATAATTCTTGAACCATGTTTGACGCTACTCAGCCGGATACCCTTTTTTAAAATTGAGGTACCGAAGCTTTAACTCGGTTCAATTTCATTTTTCTGCCTTCATCAGCAACACAATGTGGGCGGTGAGTTCTAGTATAGGCATGAAAAAATAGAATGAGGAAATAACACGTGTAGCACTGTCTCTGATAAACGACAAAATGAATAACCATCGAAAATCTGAGAACTTTGCCGCCAATTGTCTACGGCAGTCACTGTGTCAAGTGAAACTAAAACAATCAGTGAAGACGGACATTAAGCTGGCACGGCGAACTACGAATAGCATAAGTTGGTAGCCCTAAGATCAGCAAAATGCCCGTAGTAAAACAGCGCAATAGAACACAAGGGACCAGACGAAGAAGCACGACACGTACGCAGGGCGCTGTCTCTGGCGCTGTTTTACTAGAGAAATCAACCAACTAGCCCAAAAATACTTCTTGACCAATAAAATGTAATAACAAAATATACTTTACAGCTTCTGCTTCATTCAGACAAGGGTTTCTTGGAGGCACGTCTACGCATGTTCACACATATGCTGCAAAAATGTCCTCAGAGTGTGAATGACTTACATACACGGAAAGTTCTTTTCAGTGAAATTAGATATGAACACTTCCTTAGTTCTGACAACGCAATATTTACCGCGAGCTGCATGTTGTCGAAGCGAGTTATTTAGTTCGCTTAACAAAAGCACGCCCAACGATTAAAACTAACCTTCTCTTTATACGATTCTGCAAAAGGTTCCACGGCCACATGTAGACGCCCTTGTCAAGGCCCTCAAGAAGAACACGTCCCTCGAACAACTATTCCTCAACTGGACTTTCTCTCTGCAAGAGATTAGACATCTTGCCCAGGCGCTTCATGGGAAGGTGCTGCGAGTGCACTTGCCGGCTATCTCCTTGGACAACACCGAACATTTTCTACGAATGTTCCAAGGTGTCCCCGGAAGCCGCAATATCATGTTCAGCAAGTGAGTGCACTAAATGTCCTTTATCAGTGGACTCAACGTCAACGTTTGCGTTACCTTAAACTTAACAGATGTTCTCACTTTCTTGCGACGCAACGTTGTTTTTGTAGTATTTTCGGACATGCTCCCGATATCCCATCAAAAGCTTTGGTCGCGGTGTAAGAAACAACCTGTAGTGAGACATCTAGACCTAATAGGAGTCTTTGTTGCATATTCGAAGATTCTGTGTTGGTATTGTATATGTGCGGTTTATCAACAAAATGTATCAACAAAAATTAGAAGGACGCTTAAGCTTCCCATTTAAGAGTTCAACGCGATAGCATTCAAAGATCCCTGACTGCTTCTCACGTTTCCCGACAACTGCAGCTTATGCAACCCAATGTTTACTGGGGAACACTGGCGGCAAATGCTATGCACGAAGGCGAGCTTTCTTGTATCAAAACGCGGCCTCTTGCGAGGGTTGATTAGGGAGGTAGTGCACAGCCTCGCCCCCCCCCCCCCCCCAAAAAAAAAAATTACGTCGTTTTCAGGTTTCTGCTATCGTTTCGCACTTTTAACATTTAAGTCTGAAAAGATTTAACACAAAAGGCATGCGCTGTCGGTGTTTTGTTGCATAACATTTGTGCGTGGGCTGTTATTGTCAAAATTCCGAGGAATAACTTTTTCAAGAATGTAAGACAAGGTGTGAGTAACTTTATGGATAGAATGGTGTGGCAATATAACCCGCATGTACCGCATGTCATATACATATAGCTGAATATATGCGGGAACTTTCGTTCACAGGACGCCGGTGCCGGACGCCGACCCCGAATTTCTGCGACACGAGGCCATTAACACTGTCGCTTTAAAGTATACTTTGCAGCTTCTTCCTTTACTCCACAACTGAAGTGGAACGTTGATCGAGAGATGCAATCATTTACTAAATTGAGGGGTTTAACGTCCTGCAATTGTACAGTGGGTTTATACGGATGCCGTACTCGTGGGCTGCGGTATAATTCTGATTACCAAGAGTTATTTAACATGCACGTCATGCACGGCACATGATCAAACGTTTATGCACCGGTCCATCGTGCATCTTTCCATCGGTATGCGGCTGTTGCAGCCGAGATCGTGCACGTGACCTCAAGCTCAGTAGCGCAACGCCATAGCCACAGCGCTTCCGCGACGTTTCCGATCTAGTAGCTTCAGCAAAATAGTACTTACAAAAACTAGGAGCCCCAATTCTGATCTCGAACAACTTCTATGCACACTAAAACAAAAGAACCAAGCCTCGAAGACCTCACCCGCACTTCGATCGACCTGCCGTGTTGGCGCAGTGAATGTGGCGTTCTGCTTCCGCTAAGCACAAGATCTCGGATTCGCATTTCCGGCCGCGGAGGCTGCATTCTGGTAAGAGTGAAGTGCAAAAACGGCGCCCATGTACCATGCTTCGCACGATGCGAACTTGTGTAAATTAATCCATAGCCCGCTACTAGAACATCTCACAACACGTAAGCTGCGTTGGGACGCCAAATCCCAATAAATCAATCCCCGACGTTTCGGTGAACAGGTAGCAAAAGTTTTCTTGGTGCTTCTTCTAGCCACGTTCCTACGTCGCAAATGCAAAACTAGTGACACGTCCACTTAAAAATGTACTTTACCCGCACTTTGGTTTCTCCCTTTTACGAACTCGCTGTACAAATATTCTATAAAAAATATATGCCGCTTTTAACGAATGCCCTTCACGTATTTAATATCAATAAATATATTTGAGTGTTGAGTTATTTTTATACCGTATTTGCGAAGTTCACGTTCAAACTGTATCTACAAGTTATTGCAGGTACACGATGATACCTGTAATATGGCACCTTCTGTAGTTGCAAACCTTATATAAATACGTAATTTCATACAGCTGACATTTAACACTATATATTTTGCACACGCACTGCAAAGTTATGCAGTTCGCGCTCCCAAGTGACAAAACTACTTCAGTCTTTATGCAAGAGTTCATTACACGCAAGTAGATATGTAAGCACCAGACAGTCATATGTATATCATGTGGAAACGTATTACGATTCTTACTGTGCTATCCTAAGAAGCCCTTATCATTCACATAAGGAAGTGATCACAGAAGACATTCTTCTATTTGTTAGTTTTCTTATTTCTTTACCCTGTAACTTGTTCATCTCAATGTTCGGTAACAGGAACAGTTCGCAATGAATAAATATCTTGTAATAGATGGTTGTACAACTCGTCTGATCGAGTACCAAAAAGGAGTGTTTAATAAATGTTAGAGGTCTCAGCTTATGCATGTCCGCCTTGATCACGAAACTTCTCTAGACGACGTGCTCAATTTAGATTTAGTACCTGACTTATGCATGAGTATGGTGGTGGAAGGTTAAAGCATGCTGTTTAAAATAACATCCGGTAACTGCGACTATGATGACGTCATTGAAAGCGTTGAAGCGTTGAAAGCACACGAATGTCAAGAAAGGAATCCTTCCCCCATTGCACTTGCTGAACGCGTCGCAGCTTGTAATCAAGGTACTAACCGCGCAGGCTTCCGTAATCGCACAGCAAAAAAAAAAAAAAAAAAAAAATAGCGTAGCTTGCACTGAAGGCGCAATGCTAAAGAGACAGCGGAGCTGATGGGCCCCTAGCTAGTCCTGGCTGTTGGGCTAGGCTAAGCACTACCAAGTCATCCCCAGCATTTTCCGTAATTTATTGATTATTGACCAATTATCCACTAGCTATTGATTGGCTATCGATTGGCTATTGCAAGGTATTGGCCACGTATTTAGGCTAAGCTACGACTACCAAGTCATCCCCAGCATTTTCCCGAGTTTATTGATTATTGAACGAGTATCGATTAGATATTGATTTATTGATTGGCTATCGATCGGCTATCGCAAGGAATTGGCTACATATTTGGGCTAGGCTAAGCACTACCAAGTTATCCCCAGCATTTTCCGTAATTTATTGATTATTGACCAATTATCCACTAGCTATTGATTGGCTATCGATTGGCTATTGCAAGGTATTGGCCACGTATTTAGGCTAAGCTAAGACAACCAAGTCATCCCCAGCATTTTCCCGAGTTTATTGATTATTGAACGAGTATCGAGTAGATATTGATTTATTGATTGGCTATCGATCGGCTATCGCAAGGAATTGGCTACATATTTGGGCTAGGCTAAGCACTACCAAGTCATCCCCGGCATTTTTACGAATTAATTGATTATTGATCGATTATCGATTAGCTATTATTGGCTATCGATTGGCTATTGATGACTGACTAAGGTCAAGTAGACCAAACCATGCTTACCTAGACTTAACCGGGCTCAGCTTCGCAAGTTCACAAAGGTATGTGCCATTGCGCTTGGATCCTTTCTGCACAACCGCTAGGATCGGCCCACATTTTTTGTGAACGACTAACGGACTAACGGCCGGCTTAAACAGCTCCGTTGTTAAAACTTGATCTCACTGCAGTATCTAGAGTTTATGGCTAATACATGCTACTGAAAAAAAAGGCTGAATTGCAACGATAGCAACATTGTGCCTGCACACTCAAGCATCCCTAGGTCGGGTTAATTACTAAAGCGAATTTAAGCTCATCATTTCGAGCCGTTTACGTTTCGTGGACAAGGATTCCCCATGAAAGCCGGAACCTCTAAAACTTATTACCAGAACTTTCTAGGTCAGCGCCCTTCTTTCTCTTTTTCTTCACGTGAGCATAAATATCTTCCACTGCGCGTCCCTTATAGTATTTGTTCACGTGCAGACATCAATGCCTGCAAACCAAACGCCAATACCCTTTTCCCTCCGTTGCAGGTGCCGTTTGCCTGAGGGATCGTTTCTCCCCATGATTTCCACGAGAGATGTCCCGGCTCACCGACCGCATTGCTCCAGCACTATATACGACATCGATGTCAACAATTTGTCTCAGTTGCTGACTAGCGACTGTGGAGACTGCGTCCGAAGGCTGGAGCTACGGCATTGCCAGAACTTTTGTGTGGAAGACAGAAAACAGCTCGAATCGTACCTTACCTCTACGCGCAGGCTCGAGTTCTTCGTTATCGAAATCCCGAACGATCCAGAACTGCTAACGGCGGTTTTCAACGGGGTATCTCAGAACAGCAGCATCGAGTACCTTACAATTTATGGTAAGTCAAAACACGGCAGTCAGACATCATTTAGAGAATTGTGGCGTTTCCTATAGTTCTGTGGTATGTGAGTAGACAGGGTATTCATTTTTAAGTTTTGCGGAATTTTTAGAAATCAGCTGTGGCAGGTAGCTTAATTCTTATCGTTGAGCAGGGCTATTCGAAGAGGCGGACATTAGTAGCACGAGAAATCGAAACACATATTCAACTAATTACCAAAAAATTACTAATAATTTGCTAGTAATTTACTTTACGACACATATTAGAAATTACGAATTGACATGAAAGGTGAGTTGACATCGTCTAGCGCACGTTATATCATTGCAATAGGCTTCAACGAAGCAACGTTTACTTTCACAGTCATAATTTTCCGACTCCAGTTTGAACTGGTCTAAGATACTGCGGGTTTTATTTTTAAATGTTGTTAAACAGCGCAGGGAAACACCCACACGGGGAAGAAGGGATCAGACAAGGAGCTGACTTTCGGCTAATGTTTATTTGCACGCGCACAAACATGAAGTGGCCAGTTCACGCCAAATGTCCAGAGCGTGTCGCTCGACTATCTCTGATTTTCTTGCAAATATGACGGCTGTTTACTACCCTGCTCAGTCATTTCCCATTATATTTTAGCGAAAAAATATCTTGTCACCTGAGGTGCTTTCAAAGTACGTGAAACATGGTGACGGCGAGAAAACGATACAGGGATTTTGGTGTATAGCGCTGCTCAACTGTGCCTGCTGAACCTACAAAGGTTTTTCATCAATATGTACACGGGTCCTCGGGAAATTTAGTCGAAAAAAGTTTAGCAGCCCTTATTTTCCAGAAAATGTCCTAAAGTAAGTCTTTTCTACTGGCGAAAGTTTTGGTGATTTGTTTATTGACATTATTTACATTGAATACGCTGCAGCTGAACTTCCCACTAAACATTTCTTGCTCCTATACACTGCGAATTTTCTGAAAAAAATTATTACAAACATACAAAAATGCCTGTTTTGGCCTATTTTCAACCTTGATTTTCGCGACCATGTGGTCTATAAAAACGTGACACTACGTAAATTAGATAAGCCTATTTGTCGGCCTTCGAATTCCGTCATTACCTTATTTTGATTTTGTTTTTATAATATATGAAATTTTTAATTTTGCTCCTGCACAACGCTCGGCATTGCTTCATACCACTGCTTCAACGCCCAGCGTAATGTCTGTCGTGCTTCAGGTAGTCGGCACGCGCCCCATAGGGGCGTCCGCGTCAGCAGGCGTTTCGTGCGTTGAGACACCACGGAGCCGAGTACATACGGGTTAGACCCGGCCACGTGTGACTGTGCGCGGCTTAGCCTTGTCCGGGGAAATGTGGAACCTGTGGATTGATCCGATGCCGGGTGTTTGGAACTTTATGGTCCCTCGGCGCAGGCAACACACCTTCTTATCATCTGCTTAACGTAGACGGCACCCCCGAGTGACCTGTCCCCGGGAAATCCACAGTTTCTTTTTCTCTTACCTTTACATCGCTCCTGTCTTCTATTCCAGGTGGCAGGGGTTAACCTTGTGTGCCATAGCGCCCTTGGTTATGCATACTGGGTTCAAAGAGAGTTGTAGAAGGGGCACACATCGAACATAGTCCAGTCGCGTCCCCTCGTTGGACTCTACGACAGGTGGCTTGCATCTCTGCTGATCACATGCATATGTCAATGGCAGAACCAGTTCCTAGACTTCCAGATCGTCCTCAGAAAAGAAAGCGCACCGATGTTTTGCAGTTCCTTGGCAAACACAAAAAAAAAATTCCCAGATATCTTGTAGTGTAGAGTGACAAGACAGAAACGACAGCAACAATGGTTTCACCTTTTTTCATAGCAAAATTATTTATTTACTCTGTAGGGCCCCGGTAAAGAGACCTCGAAGATGGCCAGTGGTGACCATCTGTTGGAACTACGCTACAAGAAGCAGTAGGAAAAGCT
Source organism: Dermacentor silvarum (assembly GCF_013339745.2). Lineage (NCBI taxonomy): Eukaryota > Metazoa > Arthropoda > Arachnida > Ixodida > Ixodidae > Dermacentor > Dermacentor silvarum. The sequence continues at coordinate 297,352,106 of NC_051154.1, forward strand.
ATCCAAACTAGTGTTACTTGAGGACGTCCAGGTGACCGTAACCAAACACCGCATAATGAACACTGTTCTAGGTGTTATTTCAGAAGATGACTATTGAACTGATGGAGGCAGAGCTTCTAGAAGGATAGAGAGAAAAGAGCGTGATTAATGCCCAACGAATAGAGAAGAGGAGAGAAAATAACTCCAGCCAGACATCTCATACTCACATTCGGATCCAGTGTTCTGCCCGAAAACATTGAGGCAGGATACGTAAAGATACACGTCAGGTCGTGTCACCAAAACCTCGAAGGTGCTTCAAATGACAACGATATGGCCACGGTTCACAAAGCTGTAGAAGCCGCCAAAACCGTGCGAGGTGTGATGACCATGATCACCCCTCACACAAATGCGATGGCGCACTTCATTGTGCGAACTCTGACGGCGACCACGCAGCTTCCTCCCGATTTTGTCCCACATGGAAAAGAGAAAAAAGATAATTGCACAACAAAACATCTCCTTCAAGGAAGCGCGAAGACGCTTTTCATTTCCCCGTACCTAGCGTATGCTGATGGGGTGCGTAAAGGCGCAGCGCCGCAGCAGACTCCGTCTTCAGCCCGTTCCACAAAACATGTGTTGGCCAACCAGCCCACTCGGCGGGTGCATTTAAGAAGGGCCCATCAACCTCTTGGTTGGTGGCCTCAAAGGTCTCGTCTCTCGAGGCGACGCCTTCAAGGCAAACGCGCCGCTCGCAAGAGCGGGTGACGTGACTCCCGCAAGAGACGATTGACGTGACTCTCAGTAAAACGTCGCCAGCAGCGTCGAAGGAGTGTCGAGAATCTCTGGGCCCCTCTAAAAAGAGAAAGCCCGCATTTCACTGCCCAAAAGGTCCCCGAGTAAGCTTTCGTATATAAGACAGACAGCACAAACCTCTTTTACAATATAGACACACGAATATTGCAGTGGCATATTAGGAGACTTCTACACAATCTAGTTGATGTTAAACACCTTCTTTAAAACTAAGTCTAGGGCCCGGATTCAGAAATGCTCCTAACCTTAGACCGTTTCCCTACCTTACGCAAAGAGTCCTTCATGCTACCTAAACGTTAGGCGCCCTCAGAAGGCCATCGCGAATTCTAAAAGCTTCCTTTTACCTTCCCTGCGTAAGGAGCGCCTCAAAAAGTCCCTAGATATTTTTTTTGCTTAAAATGAAGGGACTTTACACCTCACCAAAGGAAGTGGAACGTTACAGGCTTCTGATTTTGAGATTACTTACGAAAATATGCAAAATATTTCTAATGAATTGCCAAAGTAAACTTCCGGCGCTGTTAGAATTGCATTTCTACTTCTATATAAGGGCATAAATACCATTTCTTTCGTCAATGACGTAAAAATAGCTCAAAAATGATGCACATGGCAGGAAAGCAAGCTCAGCCTAGCAACTTTGGCAGCATCTGACAGTTCGGTTGGTCAGGCGTCGCTTTCTTTTTTCTTTTTGGCCTGCGTTCTGTTTCGTGCGTGTGTGTGTGTGTGTGTGTGTGTGTGTGTGTGTGTGTGTGTGTGTGTGTGTGTGTGTGTGTGTGTGTGTGTGTGTGTGTGTGTGTGTGTGTGTGTGTGTGTGTGTGTGTGTGTGTGTGTGTGTGTTTGCCATGCCGGGCAAAACTTATTTCACGGAGGAAGAAAAATTGGCTGTGGCTTAACTCAGTTATGCCTGGGTGTGCGTAGCTATAGATGTACGGTTAATCTTATTGTTTAGCTTGGTTCTCTTTACAGTTACATCTTTTTCATTTAGCTTTGTACGTCTGAGTGTTTAGGTTTGGTTGTTACCTCTCGTTAAGTGATGGTTATATTAAAGACTAGACATTATTAAATGGTAACGTATTTATTGTGAAAGTCTTCATCTTGGTGTTTCTCAATTGCCACAAAGACGGCCCGATGGTCGGTGAGGCGGGAGGATAAGGGGTTGTCGTCCAGTGACTTGAACACGTTTCGGGTGCTATCCTCATCTGAATCCACTCGCCTGGCCACTTCGTACTTACGACGCTTCTCGAGGCGTGCGGCTCGTTCTTCCTCCGTCTCTTCTGTGTCGTCTACACCGGGGCTTTTAATGGGTACATAAGTACAATCTATGCGCCCAGTATACCCCGGGGAATCCTCCAATGGCATAGAACCTAGTCATGACTGACCTCGCTTCACTGGCGTTTGGCAGCCGAACGTACTTGGGATACAGACGTAGGCATATCAGCTGTGTCTTATCTCAAATGCTTCGGCATATAGAGGGTTGGGATACACACACAAGGTACCCTACAACAGTTTGCATTGCACCCGTTCCGTAAAAAAGCAGTGCGATGAGGACCTTCAACAGAGCAGGTAGCGGCGCTCCTCTGTTGTCAGTGTTACAAAGCAGTTGCAGCTCTGTCAGTATGGGTGCAACAGCTCGCTTGGAAAAACGATACCGGGCTAGAAACTCCACTTCGTTGTAGTGTTCCAGTGGATGCTGCCTGTCAATCACATGCCGGATTGGAGTCAACGGCGGAGGCTTGTACACAGTCCCATAAAGAAGTTCACTTGCACGCCGAAGAAACCTTGCATAGCTTTCGAAGCTATCGTCTTCGGATAAATATCGCAAGGCCGTCATTCTCGCCACTTGCTTTTCACAGAAAAACGGAATCACAAAAGAAATGGCACAAAGCGCAGTCTGCGGGGCCAAACTGGACGTCAATACACGGCGGCTGGCTGCCGTGGCGTTGGCTGCGCACGGCACCTATCCAAGCCGAGCATACCGCGTGCAAAGTCCTGCGGAGAAGCATACGTTCAGGTAGAGGGGCGCGGTTAGGAAGCATGAAGGTAGCATGCCGGCTTCCTAAGCATGAGGAAGCACCAAGGAGGCCCTAACTTAGTGCCCCTTAGTAAGGGACGTTCCAGAATTGACGCCAGGTCGCCTTACAGCGTGTAAGACGTCCTTAGTAAGGAAAGGAGCGTTTCAGAATCCGGGCCTAGGTATGTTGTGTGTTCAGGAAACACACCTAAAATATTCAGACTTCCTGAGACAATGTGCCATTTTTGGAAAGACCGCGACGATGCTCGTGCCTCGTCGGGTGGCGTAGCTATAATAGCAGATTAAGATGCTGCTTGTCAGCAATTACAATTTCGAACGTCGATTGAAGCAGTTGCTGTAGGCGTACTGCTGTTCGATAAGCTGGTGACAATCACTTGATTAGCATCCCTCCCAGCTATCACCATCCGAGAACAGAATTTGAAAGCCTAATCGATGAACTTCTGGAATGCCTATATAGTCGCAGGAGATGCGAACGCGCATAGCACGCTGTGGGGAGACTGTTGTTGTGATAGAAGAGGCTACCTAATCGAAAATTTACTTTTTTTTGTCATGTGCATGCTTGCTTAATAAGGAGGAGCCCATATTCTATAGGGCTGCACGTAAAGCATTCTCCTCGGTAGACATAATCATAGCATCAGGTACACTCATGTCGTACTTAGAGTTGAACGTCATAAAGCACTAAAATGATAAAGCATAAGGAACGTCATAAAGCTTAAGGAAATGATCACTTGCCGATTGTTTTAAACCTAAAAAAAAAACATATGAATGCTATGCACAATTTCTCAGATAGGAAGTCGATTCAGGCGACTTTACGCAGTTTCGCAAACTTGCGCAGTTGACCAATGATGAGAACCGTTCCCTCGGTATTGATGATGCAGTAGCATACATAACAGCGTTTGTAATTGATGCCGCACGAGTATGTATTCAACAAACTACAATCTCGACTTCTAAACGACGCATTCCCTGGTGGTATGAGGAATGTAAGGAAACACGAAGGAAGTAGAATAAGGCATGGTGTCTCCCACGTGACTCTCTAACGGCAGAGAACCTCATAATCATTGAACATATAAAATAACACAGTAGGTGAACAATGACGTACTGTTAGAAGGGAGAGCTGACAAAAGTACATTTAAGATATTAATTCACACACGCAAGAAACAAAAGTATGGAACAGGGTAACAAGATTATTAGGTCGGCCTTCTAACCATTTGCCTTTAGTAGATGATCAAGGCCAGAGTCTTGAAGACCAGGCCAGTGCCCTTAGAGAGCATTTCGAGCGTGTTTCCAGTTGATAACATTACGCCAAAGCTTTCCTGACGCACAAGAATATAGCAGAAATTAAGGCATTGAATAGCAATTGCACTGGAGGTGAGCAATAGAAACGCCCATTTTGCATAGCCGAGCTCCGCGCATCTTTGAATGCTTGTGTGAAGTCTGCTCCTGGAATAGATCAGATCGTGCAGATAATAACAAAACACCTGCACCCTGATACACAAAATGCTCTACTGTCCCTTTTCAATACAATCTGGGCAAAAGGATGCATGCCGAAAGCATGGAAAGAGGCTATTGTAGTCCCTATCATGAAACAGGGTAAGGAAACATCTTCTATCCCAAATTACCGGCCTATAGCGCTAACAAGCTGCCTCTGTAAGCTCTTTGAAAAAAAAAACATCAATCGCCGCCTATTACTCTTCATCGAATCAAATTGCTTCACCCTTACGAATGTGAATTTAGAGGAGATTGATCCACAAGTTATACCACCTTGTTCGAGTTGAGGCATACAATTGTGAAGCTTTTATTCTCAAACAGTTCTTCCTATCGGCGTTCCTTGATATCGAAAGGGCTTATGACACCGCCTGGTATTACAGAATTTTGCGAGATCTCAAGGATATAGGTTTTCGTGGCAGCATGCTTAACGTAATAGGAAGTAGTATATCGAACCGCACGTTGCGTGTTGGCAATTCTCTGTTCAGGCCCTATATCAAGGAAACTGGGGTACCATGGGGTGGAGTACATAGTTCAACGCTTTTTATGGCAGAAATGAACTCGTTACGTTCATTTATTCAAAAAAGTATGTTTCATTGCACTTATGTTGATGACGCGCAAATGCGATTTAAATCCCATAAGCTCGCAATGTGACAACGACAGGTTCATCTTGGCCTGAACAAATTGTCGAGATGGGCACAGAAGAATGTAATTAAGCTAAATCCCTTCAAAAATTCCTGCATCAATTATTGAAGGAATAGAGGCTTAGTCTCAGGCAATCCCGGCCATGGCGGCGACATTTCGATGGGGGCGAAATGCGAAAACACCCGCGTACTTAGATTTAGGAGCATGTTAAAGAACCCCAGGTTGTCCAAATTTCCGGAGTCCCCCATTACGGCGTGCCTCATAATCAGATCGTGGTTTTGGCACGTAAAACCCCATAATTTATTTATTTCTAGTCTCAGGCCCCCATGTTTATCTGAATGGTTGACGCGTACCTGTAGACCGAGAGTACACATTGTTAGGCATCGTTTTAGACACGATATTGACCTTCATTCCACACCTAAAGTACCTTAGGAACAAATGCCAGAAAACACTGAACATTCTAAACATCATGTCACACAACGTGGGGTAGTGACAGGAAGTTCCACATAAACCTTTATAGAAGCCTCATTCGAACACGCTTAGATTACGGGGCCATAGTGTATCAATCGAGTCCTGCTAACGCCTTGAAAATGCTAGATGCTTTCCATCCCCTAGGACATGACCTAGGATTTGTCCTGAAGGTGCTGGTGTAATTCAGGACAAGTCTTGCTGTAATCTCTAGGTTGAATATAACGAGTCGTTGCTTTTTGCTTCACCTTCACACGTCGCACTCTAGTTTCGTGTAGTTTCTGAAAGAACGTATACCGCAACCGTCCCTTTTACGTAACCGTAAAGGACGTGACATCTGCAACACTGTTCAATAATTGACGTGCAGCTAGAGAACCCTTCTCTCTGCGCGTAAGAAAACTTCCAGAGGAAATGGGGATATGAATTCTTGAGCATAGCCTGATGGTCCTAGCGAAGCCGTTGCCGCCGTGGCAGTGGCAGCTCATTCGATGTGATCCAGATGCCCATATTCGAATGCATTTCCTAGAACTTGAGTAGAAGTACATGTGCACATAAGTTTACACGGACGCTTCTATGTCACATGCCAGCTTGTTTTATGCAGCAGTCGGTCCATTCTTCTCGGAAACCGATGACCTGCAACCGGAAACAAGTATCTTTACTGCTGAGGCCTATGTACTATTGTAGGTTGTGAAATATATGAGGTAATAAAAAATTCAAAAGAAATACAATTACAGGCTCTGTAGGCGTTTTAAAAGCGTTCATGTCGCTGCATAAACGTATAAACCCACTACTTGATATGAGGCAGCCATTGCTTGAACGAGAAATTAAAATTACTAATTTGAAGAATTACCTTAAATAAAATGATTATTTTTATTAATTAATTTACAACATATTTGAAGCTACGAATTGTCGCTAGTGAGTATCGAAGGCATATCCACTTGGAACGAATTCTCAGGACTTCACCACTTTCGAGATATTTTCAAAATGTCCGGCGAAATGCGTTGGCGTTCCAGTTACTTTAGTGCGTCAATGCATACAGCAGCTGTTTCTTAAAAATGTAAGTGGCACAAAAGAAAATTTTAGCGCCAGTTTGACGGCTTATATCTGGAAAGTGGTGCCAATCAGTTAGGTTGCAGGCCCTCCACAGTGAAAACACGACAAAATGATGTCGCTACCTCTCGACTCGGGATAGGACACACGCATGGCAGCCACCATTTTTTGCTGACTGGTAATGAACCTCCAACTTGTGGTAGGTGTGGTGAAAGGCTGACCGTCCTCCACATCCTCATGGAGTGAAGGGAAGCAGCAGCTGAGAAACTTTCCTCCAACATACCGGCAGCACATCCCTCTCCATCCTGTAATGTTCCTTGGTGCAGAATCGTTTTGTGAGATCAAAGCAGTCCCAGGTTCCCTGAACGATGTCGTGTTACGTCTTATTAGCCCAAGAAATTCGTAGCGCATCCTCTTGTCACAGGATGTTGCTGTGATAGTAGTGTTCGATATAGGATATTCCTCCAGGCCCTTGCGTATATATCAAGGGCTCTCTTAAGGCAGTAGTCCTTCTTGCAAATGTTTGCCTCCAACATATATTAGTTTATCATATCATATCATTATTTCGCAGTTTATCTTTCGTGTTCATAGAACTCCTCATTAGTTATAGCCGTAGCTATATTACATATAGATTTTACGCTCTTTACGGCCTCTGTTTTTTAGGCCCCATTACGGCCCAGTAATATGTACCTCGCTTAATTCATCGCTTCACTGCCAACTCATTAACACTGACCAGGCGCTCTTTGGTCACACTAGGTCCTTGCGCACAAAACACCACATTCATCATCAGTCAGCATGCGCAGTGCGAGACTGTGACATGAATTTCTTCAGTGCCTGAGTCCTTGACTGTTTCGCAGACTCCTAAAAACTACAATAAAACTTAGGTTGGAGCTAGTCGGTAAATATTATATTAAGGTGAAAAAAAATAGCAAACACCCATGACAAACCACAAAAAAGAAGCGAGACAGTGCCAGTGCTTGTCTCGTCTCTTCTTTGTGATTTGTCTTGGGTGTTTGCGCTGAACTTGCTTCACATATGAAATCAAAATGTAGGTCTCCACGAACGAAGATGCCAGATTTTGTCGCAGAGTAGGTGAAATTAGCAGTGGGGGCCTAATTAGCGCCAATATAGTCGAAAATTCACCACTCACATTGCAGTATGCCGCTGTGAAGGGTGCACCACCGTAAATATAAACATACTGCGGCAAAGCCGCCATACGGCACTCTTGACGTAAAAGAGCGAGTTGACTGGGAATAAGCATGGCTCGCGCGAGACAATGACGTCCATAAGGTGGGTTCGGTGGTGCTCAAAATGAGCGTGAAGTAGTCGCACAGTGAAATAAATTAAGGGTACTGGCGTAATTATCGCCAATGTAGTCGAAAATTACCCACATTGCACCATAGATTGCCATATCTCCGGGATGGGCCCAAAATATTTTTTTGGAAAAAAACATTCAGCCGAGTCTCGATGATAAAGAAGGTAACGTCGACGTAATTGGGTGTGAAATGCGCTACGAATAATATAATAATCAAGGGAATAATGAACATGAAAAAGGTGACGGAAACAAAATGGAGAGGTATAATCAACATTTATTCGTCGAATCATTTAAACCACCATGTACTTCGAGCTTGGGTTCGACACTTGGTTGTTCCTTTATTTTTTTATTATATTCCTGTTCACACCCCATCTCTACAGTGGACGAAAAAGAACACTTGCCACCAATGGGAGCCGAACTCACGATCCACGCGATACGCTTGCGATGTTCTACCATTAAGCTACAGCGAGGGCTGTTGCCACGTCAACATTCTTGGGTATTTATGCATGTGTACAAGGTCTGACCCTGGGAGTTTTAGCGAGCGCCACTCTAGACCATGGCGGCGGATGTGGCACATCCTTTTGGACCAATTGCGTCACGTAGTACGTGAACTACCTGCGACTACCTGATGAATAAACCCTCGTATGCTACCCGAAGACATCACATCTGCCAAAGTCGAGACCCTGACTATAAAATGAACGAGAAGAAAAAGGGGGAACCTAGAGGCCCGATTTCTATAGTAAAAGATATGACTCCAACAGAAAATCAAGTCAAGGAAATCATTAAGCGTAATGTGGAGGTACTGGTTTGAGCTCTGGGTGGCGTTAAGATTTTTCGTCCACTTTCATTTTCCTTTAGCTTGTCATTTCTACATTTACATTAAAACAAGAAATAATGACCTTGTGTTTTCCTAGGCTTTATTTTTGTTGGTTTCATAATTTTAGGCGCGCACTGATTTAATTATATCATCCGGGGAATGAATTTCACGGATATTCTTCACGAATTGCATCGGACTTCATCCCTACATGAGCATTTGATGTCAAGCAAGGGGATTATTCCCCTGAAATACATATCAGACGCCACATTGCCATGATGACTGAGGCGCGAATCAAAGCAGAGTGGATTCCGCTGACGAATAGCAGGGCAGGCCAGATACCCTGACTATTTTCCAAGTTTTTCAGCGGCTTTGAGGCCAAGTAGCCGATGGCCTGGCAAGTCTGTTGAAGCGAAACATTTCCATCAAGAAATATCTCTCTGCGCTTGCCCTGTGCTTTTGCCTTTTTCTGTTCATAACAATGTAGACTAACAATCCCATATCGGCACAAATCTAAAGCACACACGTTTAAGGGCTGCACCTGCAAATGCCGAAGTGAAAGCTGCGCGTCATCAATACATAGGCTTGCGAACACATTTGTTTTCCAACACCTCCAATATATTCGCACCCTCGAAGTTTTGCAAGGCCAGGCTATATGCACATGTCTTGAACTACCACGGTGCGCCTCGACTTAGCAACAATCATGATTGCTAGCGACCATCTGATTTCAACATTCATCTCTTCTGACAAACCTCCGAGCACACATTCGACATCTGTAGTGTCGCCAGTCACTTTACTGCTGTTTTTCCGGTGCAATGACCACGTCACATTTTCAAAACTTGTTGCGACACATGAACGCAAGCTTCGGTAGATCTTTACACCAACAGAAAGGCTCCTGATACCCCTGTGGTGCCTACGACAACCACATGTATACGCCTAACAGTGGCCCTACGATGGTTGATATTGTTATTTGACGAGGCATATGGAGAAAGAACACACGTTGACGCCAATGGATCTGTCTCAGCCACCAGCTCCACAAGAACTGTTGTCATCTTGGCCTTACAGGTCGCAGTCAAGTTCAGTGTCCTACAAAAAGCCCTCTACAGCAGCAGAACTTGCCGCCCTACGTGCTAGGGTTAATTACATCGTACGCACAGCCTCGAAAACCGGTTGTTTTTTTTTTGACTCCAAGGCAGCCCTTCAGAGTATGCAATCATCCTTACGACGCAACACCCATGAGCAACTAGTGTTTGATACTAGCGAAGTTATCCATCAAAACCTCCCAAGGGACATGACAACATCTTCCAATGGCTGCCGGGGCATTGTGACATCGTCGGTAACGACCTTGCTGATAATGCCACCCGGTCATCTCATAAAAGAACGCATACAATTCTCATACCCTTGTCAAGAACAGACCCTGCGGGGTGTTTTCGTTCACTTGCTCAACCAAGCCTCAAACTTCATGAAACACTCCGATTGTCTCGAACTGTCGTCGCCACCGGCTTGATCCTACTCTGAGGTTGCAGATTTCTTCAAACTTCTCTCGCCGTGGTGCAACATTACTGTCTTTACTGTGCCGCCTCTTGTTTTGGGGCATCCTTTTTGGTATGTTAGATACACTTATCTGTGACTCAAGCAACTGTGAATAGACGATCGAATGCGTGTTGTGTTTTTGTGATGGTTATGACATCAAACACGACGTTCTTCTGAGTATGTGAAACCTATTAGAAGACAGATCATTCTCAAAAACATTACCATTGCTCCACTCGTTTGAGGCTTACAATGTGACGCGGCCTACGGTTCATGAAATCGACTGGCCTCAGTGACTGATTGAAAGCGTGAAGTGACAGACAACAGCACATGTTCGCACTGATAGTTCGTTCTTCCCTTCCTCTCCCTTTCTTTCTTTTTATCCCTTTACTCCCTTTCCCCCGCGCAGGGTAGCAAACCGGACGCGCGTATGGTTCACCTCCCTACCTTTCCTTCCTTGTTTTCCTCCTACTCCTCCATGTGAACACAATAATCGTTAGTTTCTCGTCTACGAAACTTGTTAGGATGAGATTGCGTGGAAATGACAACGTCCAAGATATCTTAAGAGAACTAATAAACAGCTATGACTTCTGATCGTTTTCTGAAGCCATTACTTTGTGCCTTGATGTCATCTGTTGAGCACGAGGTCGCGCATTCGATTCCCGGTCGCAGCCGCTGTGTTTTGATGGTGGGCGGAATCTAAAAGCACTCATGTACCGCGCTTTGGGCGCACCTTTATAAGCTCTATGATGTGAGTGTATCCGGAGCCCTGAACTTTGCCGTATATTTTGTGTATCTTTTGAGTTGCTTTGAGACTAGCTTGGTGAGCGCAGCGAATGGTGGTAATGTACTTATTTAGTTTTCCTCGCTTTAGTAAACGTTTATGACATGTCGAAGCAGAAAGAATACAGGCTTTTCAATTCTTACTTCCAGTTCATGGCAACATAGACGACAAGAGCGTTGAATTGTTCAGCGGCTGGCTGTCAAGAAATGAGCGATTGTACCAACTCCAAATGCAGTCCTACCGTGGAATGCCACGTGTCTCTCAACAACTGGCGCACTCAGTGAAGGGCAACTATGCTCTTATGTTCACAGCTCTGCGTGCGGCTGACGGATCGTACTACGAACACCTGGATAATCTGGTGAGTCTACAGTTCACACGCCCATGGGTGTACCCTGTTTTCTGCGAGCTGACTTCGGGTAATGTGAGATCAGGATGGAGTGGGGCGTATGGTGCGGCTTAGGATGCCCGTCGCGATATTTTTTTGTCATTTAGCCTAGCTGTGCTTTATTAACCTTTCAGCATTAGTGCGGAATGACTTTGGTTTCTGCATTGACCGTGAATTAGAAGCCAGTTGATGTAAGAGTATACATGCAATTCTCTATTTCATTCTTTTTCTTCGTAACCGACGGATTTGTTTTGATAGTGTTAGTCAGTTACAATTTTTGCCATTTTCTATGCTAATATTTCGGTATACCGTACTTTCATTGACGAATCTTTCTAGATTTAGAAGACACTGCAATTGAGAAGAGAGCTTTGATCTTGTTGGCGAAAGAAGTAACCGATGCGCTAGGTATACTAGGACCGGCAAAGGGACGTAAACACCACAGTCAAATAAATAGTGCGTGCTATGGCAACCTTGACATGTTTTCCCGAGTGCGCTTTTCGATTATTTTTGCATTGACAAAGTTATGTTTTGTTACTGGTTTAATGTTTTGTAAAAATACATTTTAAAGAAAGTTTCATCATTCTAAACAAGTGATCATAAGGCACTTTGCAGGAAGGAAATGGAAAGCATGTTTAACGATTGTGAAATTGATAAAGGAATGTGCACCCATACTCTTCGGGATTAACGGCTTGTCAGCGGAAATGTGGGATTTCCTATAGTAAACAATTTATATGTAGAACCGAACCAGTGGAATTATGAGCAAAATGACATTTTCGCGTTTCACTACACTGTGGCTTAGTTGACGTCACGTTGCGATTGAGCCTACACATCGTACTTCGATTATCAGGTTGCCTTGACCCTACATAATATTGACAAGTGTAAAACTAGCACGAACAAAATACAGACATTAATTGGAAAGCTACTTGCTAATACAAACACGTGGATAGAGCGAGAGAAAACCTTTCCTTTCCTCTCTCAAAAGCAGGAGCAAAAGAATTATAATTAAGCCATTCCAGTCAAAGCGTACCCGACGAAGAAGGCAATTTCTGCAGGTGACATCATAGAAATTAATTTGCAGCACCATCAATGTTTGCGCACAAGACAATCAGTTTACATTAGCTGTAGCTCACCTTAACTTGCCATGTCACACAGCTGGAACTTCTTAGTGAACACAGTTTTTCATGAAGTACTATACGTAGTAATCTGGTGTATAATTACCTTGAACCGATGCTCTGAAAGGCATCAGAACATGTTTATAACTCGTTGAATAACTGACCACGAAGTCAAGATATGTGTGTTGTTATGTTGAGGACCCGACCTCAACTTCAGGAATGAGGTGTGGGCGATAGCGGCCTTACAATGATGAGGTGAGGTCTGCTGAATGTACCTCAGCAAAATTGGATGAGATTGAGCGAGGATGTGGAATGAGATTAGAGGTTGAGTTAGGGCAAAATAACAATAGGGCAAAGAAACTAATGATTGTTGTTAAGCACAAATTGAAAAAAAAATCACCCGCCTATCTTTGATAACTTCAAGGACATAGGCATATGAGATGTAGATACAATTTCTGATCTTTTAAGGCATGCGCAGGAAGCTGAAGACCTAAATGCTGCAATGGTTTCAGTAAGGAGTATCGCTTGACTTTTTTCCCGCCGCAGACGAGGCGCAACCAAGGACTACTGTATTGTGCAGCCGGATTTGTTCTGGGCTGCACACAGAGGCGTGCGGCGAAGGCCTATGGTCTTCTTGCATTGCACCCGCTGCTTCGAGAGGCAGTCCTACATAGCCGCATGCTCAGCAACCGTGAGCTAAGGGCAAGGATTGCGACAGCCGAGAATTTCCGGCGCAGGGAGGTAAGTGTAAGCCAATCGAACAGTATTTACTCGAATGTGGGCCGATACTTCACCCTAAAAATTAATAACGAAAATCGGGGTCAGGCGTAGGTTTGGCCGCAACTGCCAGACACTACCGACCGCCGAAATTTCGTTGCTATGAGGTGGAAAAAGATGTTTAGTTTACCAGCACACACACACACAAAAAAACGGGAGTGCCCATTACAGCGGATATCATAAATGGAAGTATGGTTTGGCTAGTTGGCTCATTCATAGCCGTAGGAGGTCGCAAACATTCAACGCGTCACTGGAACAAGCTCAGACGACTGTCAGTTTCGACATGCATTCGACATGACTTCACTTAGCGAGGTAGAGCAATGGGTTGCGGCGGTAAGGGATCAAATTCCGGCCGTTCTGATAATGCCAGCATTCCGAAATACAATATCTCTTCGACGCTGCACATTCTTTTTCCCAGTGGAATGCCTTTTCTTACGGCTTACTTTCTAAGAACGGTTTTATTTTTTCGACCTTTCAAATTTTTGGGGTCGGCATAGAATTGAGGCAGGCCTAGATTTGAATAAACATGGATTTGTGCGCGCACAGATGACGCGAGGTATGTACCTCCACTCGAGTATCCGATATGCTCTGTATATGATAACTATACGCTCTAGCTTTACTAGAGGCTGTTCAAGTAAAAGAAATATGGCTTACCTTGGATGTGATCGAAAGACTGGACCAGATGCAAGAAACCTCGCACGACACAACACTACACAAGACATGGGAAGTCGAGGACAAAGACAATCGCTGTTTTCATTTACAGCTGTGGTACTCTCTCCGACCGGTTCAGTAATTGATTGATCCAAAAGAGAACCCGCATCAAAACATTCTCGGACTCTCTGCAATGCCCTTTCCGTGCAGTGAGCCTCCCATTTAATAAATAGCATGACGTTATAGCGTACAATTCGCGTCACATCACCTATCTTATTACTGCGATAGCAATTATATGGACACTTCAAGCGGCTTTCTGCCGTTGGCGTCGCCGTGAGGTTCCGTATAAAGTTCAAGGGAGATAAAATTGTCGTCGCGCGCCGGATGCTGTATGTGCGAGTGAAAGCGCGCAAGTGAGGTTCCGTGTTAAGTCCAAGGGCGATAAAATCTTCGCCGCGCGCCGTATGCTGTATATGCGAGTGAAAGAGCGCGAGTGACGCGCGCTTCCACGGAGAGCGAATGCACGGCGGAGAGCAAACGCGACCGTCGCGCGTAAGGCCGTGGAGGGACGGGAGGGGGGCCGACGTAGTGCCGCGGCACCAACGGCGCAAGGGGAACTGGCGACTCAGTCTCGCACGCGAAAGCGGGAAAGTGGGAAGGCAGCGCGGGAGGGGGAGGGGGGGGGGCTTCTACTCTGCCCACAACTGCGTACTTGTACTTTGCCCGGCTGTGGCGGTCGCCCGCACCGTATCTTGAAAGCAATCTGCAGACGAATCATAGCTTTGTATGCGCTGTGCATTCGCCGCTCAGTTTCCGTTGAAGCGATAGACCGCACGAACATTCGCTCGCTGCTACAGCTGCGCTTGCTCACGCCAGCGTTTTCACAGCGGTTATCTGCGGTCGTCGAGTAGGATCTATTCATGTTTGCTTGTGCGCGCTGACACCATGCTTGTTAATTTCATTAGTAAGTGAATGTGTCCAAGTTTATACAGCCGATAAAACTACTATCCTTACTCCGTATAGCTCTCTACTAATTTGCTATCGCAATTGATGCTTCGCCTTTCGAGCGAAACTGCAACTTTTTTTTATAAACTTGCCTTATATGTTCACGCTTAGAAATAGCTATTAAACGTCGGCGTCGTAACAGTTTGAATGTACAGGGACGCCAGAAAAAACTGCGCAGCCATAACTCCGAAAGGGTGGTATTTTTCCGCAAGAATAAATGAACCAAAATTTTAGGATGCTTAGGTTTCGCCTTCAAAAGTGGAACGCGATAGCATTCAAACATCGCTGACTGCTTTTCACGCTTCCCGGCAACTGCAGCCTATGTAACCCTAATGTTTATCGGGAAACGCTGGTGGCGAACGCTATGCACAAAGTCGAGCTTTCCGGTAGAAACACGGCCTCTTGCGTGGGCCAATCCCGGAGGTTCTGCACAGTCTTACCAACAAAATGACATAATTTCCAGGTTTCTGTTATCGTTTCGCACCTTTAGTATTTCAGTCTGAGAAGATTTAACATAAAAGACACGCACTGTCTGTGTTTTGTTTCATGACATTTCTTTGCGGATGGTCATTCTCAAAATCTGAGGAATAACTTTGACAAGAATGTAAGACAAAGTGTGAGCAACGTTAGTGATAGAATGGTGTGGCATATAACTCGCATGTACCGCATGTAATATAGCAAAACGTGGCATATACATATACTAAATATATACGGCAATTTTCGCTGACGGTACGCCAACGCCGACACCGGCACCGTATTTTCTGCGACACGTGGCCTTTAACGCTATCGCGCTATTGCGGTCGAAATGTTGCGTAACATACTTGTACAACTGGCTAGAGGTAATCATTCTCCCTATTTCGATGGGGTCTAAATGCAAACACGCCCGGGTGCCGTGTTTTTGGTTCACGTTAAAGAAACCCAGGCGGTCAAACTTATTCCGGACTCCCCCACTAAGACTGCCTCATAATCTTTTTTTTTTATTTCAACATTCCTTGCAGGCCCCATGAGGAGCATTCATTAAGGGGGGCATCACTGCAAGACAGTTGTACACGTGAATACCGAAGCACGAGAACCACAACATCGAGTAGAAATGACCGCTACAAAACAGGGTTACAAATGAAGAAGATGCGGTAACATACAAAACATCGGCTAAATTTTACCACGCACATTGCTCGCGCACATATCAAACATCGTGTAATAAAATGTGCAGTTTAAAGCATGAGAGAAAAAAACATTACTAACAATACGCATATAAACATAACAGTTCAGGGTTGTGTGCAAAATACCGGATAAATTTTACCACGGACGTTCCTCGCGCACATAATCAAACATCGCGTAAGAAAAATGCGTAGTTTTACACATTTCTGCTTAAAAAGGAGAACGAAAATCAGCGTCACGTTACATAGATATAGAGAGCATGGCATACAGAATGACACATTCTTAGGACAGAAACTGCAAGTTCGAAATTAAATTATGGGGTTTTTCGTACCAAAACCACGATCTAATTATGAGGCACGCCGTAGTGGAGGAGTCCGGAATAATTTAAACCAGCTAGGGTTCTTTAACGTGCACCTAAATGTAAGTACCCGGGTGTTTTCGGATTTCGCTCCCATCGAAATGCTGCCGCAGTGGCCGGGATTCGATACCGCGATCTCGCGATCAGCAGCCAAACACCATAGCCACTGAGCAACCACAGCGGCTTAAACTACAAGTTCAGGAGTTTCCTCAATTTATCTCTGTCCGTTTGCATGAAAGTGCTGTCAGAGAGCGAATTCCACAACCGGATGGCTCGTTGCAACTCCGCCAAATTAAATGCATCCGTGTTTCCATAGATGCGAGTGAAATATTAATCATTATTCAGTGGTCGGGATATGCAACTTGAACGTTCATGCAGCAAAGACGATGACTTCATTTGATGAACATATTTATGGAGCAAAGAAAGCAATGCCACATCAAGACGACCATTTAGTGCACGAAGCGCGATCTCAAGTTTGATTCGAGGTTTGCTTGGCTGCCTATTGTAATTGCGGGAAATTATTCTACTAGCTCGGTTTTGGATGGCTTCTAACATGCAGATCAAGTACTCGTAATGTTTGGCAAGTGAAACCCCAGAATGTTTTTTTTTTTGTCTTTCTCCCTATTGAAATGCTACGAGTTGTATATATTGTATCCTGACATGAGTCGAACCCGGATATATCGCATCTCAAGGGGATCAGTCAAAACGTTTTGATATATCCAATAAAAATGTCATGCAAAACATTTCAGGGGGATTTTACAGCTGTTTGTTATATACAGCAATTCGTTATATGCGGATTAGATATATCCGGTTCTACTTATACGTGTATACTTCGTTCCGAACACACACGAGGTCACCATGCGGTTAACAGGCGTATATATTAGTTGAGTCACTTAACTGATAGTCGCAAGCGTTTCCTCATTTATGTGCCATCATCTGCATATGTCCAAATGACAGAATTTGTTTTGAAGGACGGGCTACTGCTTGCATTACATCAAGAATGGCCGGGCATAAGTTCCCTTATTGCACAGTTCACATTTGCTCAGTAAGGTGACTCAATAATCCCAGATAATTTTTTTCCACGAAAATCGATAGACACGACGACAGTCGCATGATAGTAACGATGCTCATGTATACGCATGGAAAGCATTGCGTAATGAGCTTGAGCGACAATTGTCGCCATATAGCAAAATGGCACCATACCTTGTGACGTTTTCACCGCGTGTTCTGCTTCTGAGAATCATGTTCCTGCCAGTCGCCATGTTGTCGTTGTTATCATGCATCAGATTTTGTTCAAGATATTCAAGATACGCTCATGGCATCAAGCTGTCCGTGCGTAGTGATCATTTTACGATCTCCTGCTCAGACGAGATCATGATATTAGGAATAGTCACTTAAATACGAGATTCTGGAAGAGCAGGGCGCAACGTAGGCATTGTTCTGCCTCCGAGTCCCAGGTTTGCACTGCTTTTCTGAAACATGTTCTCGCGCCAACTTGAAGCGCCTCCTCTTGTACGTTAAGTCATAACGACTGGAGGTTATGCCGTTCAATCGATAAAGGTTCGGCCGAATAACTGAAGACATGATAACCCTTCATAAATGCGCGCCACGTTCCAGCTGTTTCATTCGAAGCTTCGAACATTGCTCACTGCTCATCGCTATAGCGGCGGCCTTTTAGTCACCATGTTTACCTAATTGAGTCCGACAGACAATGTTACTTTTTACAGGACAAGATTGACAACAAGGTTGGAAAAAGGCAACTTCTTGTCGGATCATTTAGCAGCCTACTCAAATAAGATTCGCAAAATACCATTTCAATTATCAGCGCCGCAAAGGCCAAATGGGCATTTGTAGGTAATGGCGAGGAGATAACAAATCTGCTTTTAAAACGTGAAACAAAAATTCCTTTATTTGAAACAGTTCCGATTCATCTTCAGCGCGAAACCGAAACCGAGCACGTCAGAAGCATGCGTATCCCACCCTTAAACGTTGCTTCACATGGCGAAAGCCAAGCCACAAATAAAAAAAAACTGCACGGCGACTAAATCCCGTTTTCTGAAAGAAAGGTCCTAACGGCACATCCATGTGAATGCGGTGTCGACCAGCGCCAATTAGTGTTCATTGCCTTTTTTCGGGTGACAATCGCAAACTAAGCGGAAATTCTATTTTTAATAATTGAAACAATCGTCGCGGAAACACGCTCTATATGTGTGCTAACCTGTCGTGAGCCATGTTGGACGATAACGTATTTGCGCGAAACGGAAGCCTACGGGAAACCTTGAGAAAATTTGCTTCTGCGGCAAAATTGTCGAAACGACTTATTATAGCATATTCATAACGCACGTGTTTCTTACCCTATGTATGATGTACCTACGTACGCAGTTCTGGCGCCAAGCCGGAATCGTGAGTGGCGAGCTTGTCTGCAATGAACCGCAGTGCGATGGCGACAGCCAACTGCCGGAGGCTCCACTGCAGCTGGATGAACTGGGCCCGTACATACTCGCTCACATCTGCTCCTTCCTCACCCTCGCTGACGTTTCATACGAACATGAGGAACTGCGAGGCTGGCCGGGCCGGCTCGAAGATTGAGCTATCTGTGGACACGAGGTGACGCAGCACTTGGAGAACATGGCGCGTGACTCAACGTTGTGAACGGAGTGAAAACACGTGCGTCACTCTATAGTGCTGCTCCTCGGTTTTCACAATGCTAGTTTTTGCTGAGTTTTGTAGCCGCTCCGTCTGTGTGGTTCTGTGGCGACGTCACACCAGGACATCGAGAAAGGGTATTATTGACGGTGGTCCGTGGACCGTGGTCACTTGTAGACCCGTTGGACAGCTGTGCGTGATTTTCAAGTACCATCAAGTGAAACGAAGAACGCGTTAATGTTGAGTGGCGGGCGATTGTTTCAGCGAGCCACAGCCAACTACAGCGCTGCGTGCGTTCATGGGACTTGTTTTGGTTGTTTTGTGGTGTTTATGTTTCCTATGAATGCTCAATTACAAAATAAGCGAAGCTTTCTTAGCCCCCCATTTCATGGTTTCGTAAGGGTTGGTCGTCGGTCCGTCACTGGTCGGGTTCTCGCCGATTAAATTCGCATTCAATTAAGCAAAATACAAAAACAAAGTGAAGCGCGTCCAGCGGCGGGATTAGAACCTCGGCCCCAGATGCTCCAACCACGAGGCCACAACGGCTCGTTTTTCTTCTTTATTGGATGGAAATATAACTAATGTCATGCGAAGATTATTACATTACATTTAGACACACACGAAAAGCAAATGCGCACATGCTACGAGTCTAATGAAAGTTAAAAATCTGGCAAACAAAGACAAGTGTCCAGACGTGAAATACTCAGGAATGGGATCAAAGGTTTCAGCCACACCACGCATTTGAGCAGCCTCTTCTCGAAAGACAGACATTCTGTCGATCATGCGGCTTCTTCATAATGAATATAGTCCTAATAATAAAAACAAAGAATAGGTTGTATTACCGATTGCCTTTTTGAAAGGAAGGAACCGGATACCGTTAGCTGTGAGAGGAAGTTCTTTTTTCATAGTTCTTTGTAAAATGTCCCAAAAATAAAATTTCTCACAACAAAGACCAAAGCAGTGTTCAATTGTCTCGGGTTGGTTGCAAAGTCTACAATTTGCATTCCACGGTACATCTAATACTCTCTCTCCATGAAACCATGTTTTAACTGGAAAGGTGTGCAGCTGAAAGACAAATGTTTTCGCAGCTGGCGTTATACGCATGCCAACGCCAACCAACTCCTAGAGATCATCGATGCGTGTTTATGACTGCTTCCCATGCTATATATGTCACATACCCACAAGAAGGGATCGGTCAGTAAGCGTGTCCGTTTGTTGAATATGATGACGATGTCCATACTATGGCGCACACCCGTAACAGGGAATTGGCCAAGAAGCTGCCTGTGCATTTAAAATAAATAAAGCAATTAGGATATGCAAGCTTACATAAGGTATGACACATTGAGTAGCAAAGTTATGCCCGGGCGCCTGGGCGCGCCAGTTCCCTTTGCGCCAAAAACGCAGGAATAACGCGCAAAATTATAGCATTTTATTAGTCACTTTACGAAAGTTTCTCTTCACATAGATTCCAACGTGTGCATTGAATCTGCATAATTTTTACGCGAAATTTTTTTATTGCTCGATTCATGGTTATTTACAGGTTTTGACCGTCCCTATTTGTTCACCTCTTGTATAAGTGATGAGTTAGCATTGAATACTAACAGTTAACACGATAGCACGAATAAATATAGCGACACAACGCATTGCCACCGTCGAAACGAGTTATGTACGAGTATCTACAACATAGGGACTCCTCGAACACAGCGCAATCTAGCGCCGCCGCCGCGAAGCCTGCGAGCGGCCTCCGAAATGCATGGTGCACCGGAGCGTGCGAACGATGAGAAACGCGTAAAGGCGGTTTCATATGCAGCAACTTGAGTGAAATAATCCGTTGCTGCCGCGGGCGTCGCTGAGCGATTTTCGCTGCCAGCTTTCACATGCGTCGGCGACGGCGCGACTTCCATCAGAGCGACACCCAAGATTGAACCCAGCTGTTAATATATTCACGCCTCTATTACACTAAAACAACACGGAAGCCAGTAATGCGTTTGAAGCCTGTTTCACGCATTGTTTAGATCACACTGGAAGTGTGGTTTCGGTCGCATGCGACGGCAATCGCAGTCGACCGTGTCGATGCCCGCTCCCCCTCTGCGACTTCGATCAACGGGTTCGTCACACGTCGCACCTATCGCAGCGACCGCTGCCATCTTTCGTCGAAATTGTGCCGAAAGCCGCGAGAGCTATTTCGTGGGTTTTGGGGGGAAATGGCATCTGTCGCTCAACAAGCCTTGAACAGCGCAGCTAATTGAATAGAGCCGCGTATTGCGCAAGCGGTGTGTACCGTCAGCACCGACACGGAAACAAGGCCGAAAAAAAACTATTAGGTTAGATTCAGGCGCCTAGCATTTCGCCGTGTTCCCAGTGTTGCCAGGTCCGACGAGGCAGCGTAGCCCAAAGCTAGAGATATTGTAGCCCAAATGTAGCCAAACACAAAAAAGAGCAAAACAATTTTGTAGCCAAATATAGCCTTTTTTATTGGCAGTTTTATCTGTGTAAACATTTTCACATTCGAGTGACTAGGCCAGTCCTTTTTTGCACAACCCGTCGCAACAAAATGTTCGTGCCGCCGTGGCGACATCATGCTGGCACACAGATTATTTTTCGTTGGCCCCGGAAGCTCTCAAGTTCCAGTGAATGGCTGCAGAGGGCGAAATCACAATGCTTTTATTTCATGACGGATAGTACCAAGTTATTATATTGAGTAATATAGGGTAATATTGACTACCAATGCTGTGTTGAGCGGTATGCGACGGCGACGCGCTCATGGCTTCTTTTTTTTATTAGCCAGAACGAGTCTCTCGCGCTATGATATCTCGCGTGATGTGTCTGATCGTCCGATCTTTTTTTTTTTCTTTGTTTAGTTAGCTTGGCCCGGATTAGCTGGTACACACTCTATATGGTGTCCATTTACATCAACGTGACCGCCATTTTAGGTCTCTAGCACGCCTAGAACATGCATTAAAAGCAAGTGTCAGGGAACAGATGCCACTCGCTGTCTGAATCGGTGTAAGCGAAGCTTTAAAAGATTACTGCGCCGAGTGCCACACCCGTGTACGAAGTGCGCAGTCGTTTTCGGCGACGAGCACGTCCCGAGCGTAACTCGTTCGAAATGGTAAAAGCCACGACGGCGCACAAAGAGCAAAGGTAAACGACAAACTGATAACAGTGGTAATCCTCTGAAAACCGGTTACTATCAAAAAGCAAACTATATTGATGTGCTAATAATAGTAATTGCTGGGGGTTTACGTGCCAAAACCACGATATGAATGGGAGGCATAACGCGGTGGGGGACTTCGGATTAATTTTGGTCATCTGGGGTTCTTTAACATTCACCTAGATCTAAGTACACGGGTGTTCCTGCATATCGCCTCTATGGAAAAGCGGCCGCCGTGGCCAGGAATCAAACCCGCGGCCTCGAGCCAGCAGCGTGATACCTCACCTGTTAAAGCTAACACGGTGGTTGATGCTCGCGTGAAGTGGTGCACTGATGTCATCGTGGCAAACATGTTTCGATATTATCACAATGAGTACCTTCATCTATGACGTTACGGGCAAACCATCTATAAGTAAAAGCACCAGCGCCCACCTTTGAGCTCGGGGTCTTGCTCCCATTCTTTTTTATACTTTCTCGCATACTTGCCCCACTTCCCCATAGTTCGATTCTCCTCTCCGAGGAGGATCCGATCATAAGTCCAAGCTATCTAAATAAATCTCCAATGTAAGCAAGAAGAAAAATTCATCTCACAGGACAAGGAAAATGGCAGTAAAGCTGAGCGTGAGAAACGTGGAGAAAAAGTGAACACACCGGAGCGTGTCTTCTACCCGCGTTTCCCTGCTTTCAAGTCGGCGCCACGATTGCCCGGCCCTAATTTGTTGCTCTCCCTTTCTGAGCATAGTCATGTTAGTACAGTGCATTGTGAAAAACCCTCTACTTCCAGGCTCATCCCCATGCCCGGGGATCGGGTGTCGGACGACGAAGCGGGGTGTAAGTTTAAGTGCATCAAATGTCAAAGCCACCGGCTCAGACAACAGCACGGAGAAGGGGGGGGGGGGGGGGGATTGGGGGCATTTCGCACACGCACACAGGCACAGCCGCGCTGCCAGTGAGCCAGCTAAAACATAGCCTTCGATATTTCTTTTTACACGATCAGAGTCACCTCTGGAGCCTGGATTAGGGCGCCACTTAAAGCCCAAACAAAGCCAAGTCGCAGATTTTCAGTATCCCAAACATAGTCACATAGCCAACTTGTCCAAGTCGTCGACGCGAAAAGTTTTTTTCTGTAGCCCAATTTGGCTATATATAGCCAAACCTGTACCACTGAGATTGGACCCTTTCTGCACTATCGCCAGGATCGACCCACTTTTCAGCGTGACACCACCACCACCACCGCCGACACTTGTGAGCCTATTGACCCTTCTCGCGGCGATCCCGTGTGCGCTGCCATGTTTGATCACTTGGTGACGCGTCCATTTCTTGCCTGAACTGCCCCTGTTGCCTCCGTGTTTACAATGGATGTGTATGACACCGGTGCGGCTTCGCAAACCTCTGTTTCGGGAGATATCGTAGACGGTGACTGGGTGGATGACACGAAGCTTTGACGCAGTTTCACCAAACATGCAAAAGCGCTTTCGGAGCTGATTAAGCTATGTCGTCAAACGGCGCGAGCAGCGTATATGATGCTTGCTATGAAAGCGAGAGTAAATATGTATTCCAAGCTATCCAAACTTTCCGCTCATGAATTGAATCAGAATTACGGTGTTTTGGTCTTCGTTATTTATTTAGCAAATATTTGGAGCAGCGGCTCGTCACGTTTGACTCAGTAAGGTTCCTCGGTGGGGTCACTATCTGAGCATTTTCTGCCTAATCGCTCGTAGATGTGCTCAGTTCCGTTAGTTTTGTTCTTGCTGTACACAAGGCTTAAGCCTATCTGTTCTGCACATTGTAATACCTTGTAGCAAATGCGTGTTATCGCGAGTAATTCGCTTACTCTTGTGGACCGTCACGAAACATTCAGATTCGACCATTCGTGCGCTGTCAATGCAGTACGGTCACTTATTGTACTTATACAGTGCGCATATATTCAAGTGTGCGCCCATTCACTTATTCTTGACACATTGGCGAAAGAGCGGGTGTAAGCTTCTGTGCCGGTTGCGTAGATGTGATGTGTGTAGATACTGTGCACGGAATTAAACCTACTATGACAGGAGGTGGTGCTACTCCCGTTATCATTGTTTAACGAGCGGTACTCACTCTTGCTGACGTACCGGGGCTGAAGCCCTTTCTTTGAAGGTTTGCTATACAACGCTGGCGGAGGAGCAAATTTGTGTATCCTCGAGGAAAGCCGTACATCTCGAAGTGCCGGAAACATGTACGGGCAGTTGCAGCAGCGGCCCACGAACTAGGCGCCACATAATAATTATAACGCCTAATATGCCAGTCAGTATTTTTGCAGCGAACTGGCTGCACACGTCTTCAATCCACATGATTCAAACCAGCATGAATGGAGCACAATGCTTAGCAAAAAATCAGTTGCATTTCCGACAGCTGATCGCACAGAAGCCATTGGTAGAAGCGGTTAATGGTTTCGCACTCGTGCCCGGTCGCTGAGGAGACGTATGGCGCGCCGCCGTATGCGCGATCTCGTTTCTTTAAAACAAACTGCTCCGCGAAAAGGGTCTATAAAGCTTCGCTTAAAAGCTTGCCGTGTGTGTATCTGACCTTCATGGTGACTTTCTTTGTTTCTTTCTTTCTCTCTTTCTTTCTCGTTCTCTCTTTCTTACTCTCTTTCTTTTTGTCTTTTTCTCTCGATCTTTTTGTCTCTTTCTATCTTTCTTTCTCTATCTTTCTCTGTCTCTCTGTCTCTTTCACTCTCTTTCTTAATGTTTCTCTCTTTTTCTTCTGTTTCTCTTTCTCTCTTTCTTTTTGTCTCTCTCATTTTCTCTCTGTATCTTTTTGCCACTGATATGTGCCATTGAGCTTGGACCCTTTCTGCACATTCGCCAGAATCGGCCTACTTTTCAGCGCGACACCGCCACCACCACCGCCGAAACTTGAGCCTATAAAGCTTCGCTTAAAAGCTTGTTGTGTATGTATCTGACCTTCGTGGTGACTTTCTTTGTTTCTTTCTCTCTCTCGCACTCTATCTTTCGTTCTCTCCCTCTCTCCTTCTCGTTCTTTCTTTCCTGCTCTCTCTCTCTTTCTCTCTGTTTCTTTCTCGTTCTCTCTTTCTTTCTCTCTCTCCTTCTCTCTGTCTCTTTCTCTCTCTCTTTCTATCCTACTCTCTATCTTTTTCTTTCTCTCTTTCTTTCTCTCTGTCTCTCTTTTTCTCTCTCATTTTCTTTCTTCTTCTCTTTCTTTTTCTCTTTCTCTTTCTTCCCATCTTTCTTGCTCTTTCTCTTGCTCTCTTTTTTTCTGTCTCTCACTTTTTCTCTCTGTCTCTTTTTGCCACTGGTATGTGCCATTGAGCTTGGACCCTTTCTGCACATGCGCCAGGATCGGCCCACTTTTCAGTGTGACACTGCCACCACCACCGCCGACACTTGTCAGCCTATAAAGCTTCGCTTAAAAGCTTGTTGTGTATGTATCTGACCTTCGTGGTGACTTTCTTTGTTTCTTTCTATCTCTCTCACTCTATCTTCCTTTCTCTCCCTCTCTGTCTCGTTCTCTCTTTCTTTCTTTCTCTCCTTCTCCCTGTCTCTTTCTCTCTCTCTTTTTCTCTCTCTATTTCTTTCTCTCTCTATCTCTCTCTTTCTTTTTCTCTCTCTGTCTTCCCCTCTTTCTTCCTTTCTCTCTCTCTCTTTCTCTGTCTTTCTGTCTCTCTCTTTTTTTCTCTGTCTCTTTTTGCCACTGGTATGTGCCATTCAGCTTGGACCCTTTCTGCACTATCGCCAGGATCAGCCCACATTTCAGCGTGACACCGCCACCACTACCATCACCACCACCCCCACCGCCGACACTCGTGAGCCTATAAAGCTTCACTTAAGAAGGGGGTAACCTCGAAAACAAATCGTGCCACCTTCAGGTTGCGATACACGCGAAAAGTGTCGGACAACCTCTTTTGAAACGAGCACTCTGTGCAAGGAAACTGCTCATCACATGGTAAAACAGAAAATCTGCATTTATACCGCGGCGATATTGCCCTTAGCACGGCCGCCCCCCCCCCCCCCCCCCTTTCTTTCTGCCCGATGGTTAATCTGCAGCCGCCACACGCCCACCGCCTCCGTATTGGAAAGACCCAAGATGGCGCCGAACAGCGTGGGTGTCCCCACCCTGAAAGCGGCGCTGGGCATCGAGGCACCCTGGACCCTCGGTTCCAGAGCGCAGCGGCGCCCCCTCTCCCTCACTTCCCCCCACGCCCTTTCGCGCGACAGAGACGTCGCGTTTGCTCTCCGCCGTGCGTTCGCTCTCCGTGAAAGCGCGCGTCGCTCGCGCGCTGTATGTGCGTTCCTCGCACATACAATATACGGCGCGCGGCGATGATTTTATCGCCCTTGGACTTGATACGGAACCTCACGCCGACGACGGCGACGACGTCGGCGGCGACGGAAGAAATCCGCTTGGAGTGTCCATATAATCACTATCGCAATAAAAGTGTGCTGATGTTCCTGGGGATCTGCGGTGTGCCCTTCCTAATTTTAGGGTACTGCTGATGCCAGTCGCCAAATTAAGTGTTGTAATGTGTGGTAGATTCACCTAAAAGCTTTAATTGTAGCTGAGGATGTTAGCCTGGTGGTAGGACTCGTACATAGCATGCCGGCTGAAGTATGCCACGACACAGGCCGGAACATGCCGTAAACTAAAGTTGATCAACACAGACAAGACACTAAAACACGCTCAAGTAAGCAAACTTGTGCATCAAATTTTCTCTCAGCAGTATTCAGAATGCACACAGACGTAAGGATGTTTACAGGTTTTCATTTAAGTTTTTCATTACCAAATGTAGCTTTAGTAAGCGCATACCAACGTACAAAATACGATTATTTAACAGCCGCTACCATGACACCGGCACTTTTTTTTTTTTTTACAGTGGTAAATAAATACCCCGCGAACTTCGGCAAGGCAGAAAGCGGTACTCGCTAGCGAACGTGCACACACACAGCGCCCCGCGGGGAACAGCGGAAATGCGCATATCTCTACGACAAGCAAATTAGTCAGCAAACAGAAAGCCCACTATGCCTCGCTACATCACACTTGGACCACTGCATGGACACAGCTTTGCGTGCTACTAACAAGTTTCCGCGAAATCAGCGTTTGTTGGAACACAAGTTGGAACGCATTGTCAGGCGATCCTGTTTATCTTACTCCGTGGTCAGGCACCTACGGTGGGAGTGTCCAGATCTCGCGATCGTGAAACGAACATAAGGGATGTGGCATTACTTTATTGAAGGCATGAACTACGCCTCTCCCCTATGCCAAAGTCCTGCTATCAATTGGAGTTGGTGCGCGCGGCCAGCTTGACCGGCAGGTTATCCCCGTGTTCATTTTTATTTCCTGATTTCTTTCTTTCGGGATCAAATCCCGGCCACGGCGGCCGCATTTAGATGGGGCCGAAATGCGAAAACACCGGTGTACTTAGATTTAGGTGCACGTTAAAGAACCCCAGGTGGTCCAAATTTCCGGAGTCCTCCACTACGGAGTGCCTCATAATCAGATCGTGGTTTTGGCACGTAAAACACCATAGTTTAATTTTATTTAATTTCTTTCTTTTGTGATCCTCACCACGGGCCCTCATCCTTGCTTAGGCCACTGAGCTATTTTTAAATTAAAATCTATTCTCTCTCTTTTTCTCTCTCCTGCTTTTCTTGATCCGGCGGTAGCGCCTTACCCTAAGATTCCAAGTTTAATTAATAAGGTTGCCTTGTCGTATCCCACCGCTAAAAATTTACGTGCAGAATCTGCTTTACTGGTACTTCATCTATGCTACATCTCGAATATGCTGGAGTCTATCACTTCTATCTATCTTTCTGGTGGTTTTGCGCTCAACAAAAACAACTCGAATATTCCTTTTAGTATTCTTATGCTGAGTTTGTCTACATTTGTGCTCTCACTTAGAGCATCGGTGCAAAGCTACAGTGTTAGGAACGTTTGCCAAGCAGTCTATGATTACCTCTGCTAAACAAAGTGATTAGCATCTTAATGTTTCCCCATGTTATTCGTTCTTTGTACTTGTAAAATTTATTCTCCTTTATCACGTATAATTGCAATGCTAAAAATACAAAGAAAAAGTTAATGAAGAATCTCTCAGGTGCTCTCCACCACTCACCTATGGTTTCCCTCACCTCATTTTTATTGCTTCATTTGCCAAAACTGGCTACTATATCACTGTATTGATCAGAAAGCATCAAATGGCCCATTGAGCGAAAAGGCTGGCCTCTGTAGCCGCGAAACGGCACCTAAATTCCCATTGGCTACGACACCACGTCACTTGCGTGCCTCGACGAAGCAGAGCGGGAGAAAGGGCACACCTGCTGACCCGCTGGTGCGCCAGGTGTTGCGTGAGGGCATCGCCGCCACGCCACGTCACCCCCGCTCTCGCAAGCCTGCGCTATCCCCGCGTTCCTTGTCCGCGCAAGCTCTCGACTGCGTTCTAACTTTGCCTCGGTAAACTCTATGAAGGAATTAATGTATAAAAACACAGAATACATTCGAAAGGAAAAAAAAAAACGTTGGCGGTGGCGAGTTTTGAACCTTCGACCCCACGCCCACAAGCGGAGTGTCTCACCCACTGGGATAAATCAGCGCCTCCTAGATAGCAGGTCTGTGCCCTCTGCTTTATGACGTCATGCTACTTGGAACGTGATTTCCATTGCCAAGCCCGGCGTGACGAAGGCAATGACGTGTAAATCACCGCGGCTTACTCGGCAGCGTGCCCATTAGATTATATGGCAGTCGGGCAGGTAAGAATTACTTCACGGATCGAAGTGCACCGTCCTTGTGCTATCTAGAAGGCGTTGGCCAAGCGTCTCAACGCGCTCGCTCGCCCGCGAGTTCATAATTCGAAGAACCGCTCAGGTGGCGTTCAATTGGACATTATTGCTTTCTCATTCACAATTTATAGGAAACGCTTAGGTGTCCTCGGCTTTTTTTAACAAATACTAGCTTTTCTTGTGGCACTTTGACATTGTTTGCAATTTGAAAAGCTATTTTTGTTTGTTAATTGCTTTTGTTCGCCTTCCTAGCATAACTACCTTCTCAGGACTGCCATTCTTCCACTGCAACAACATCAAACGGTTTCTTTTTCACTATGAAAGAAAAATACATTTTTTTTGCTTTCTATAAACGGACCAGGCGCAAGTGTGTACACACTAAACATTTTAACACCCTTAAGGGTGTAAATCAGTTTGTCGCCAGACGGACACCCTAAGGGTGCTGTTTCCTACACCCTACAGTTGGGGTGCTATTATAGCACCCTAGAGGAAGGGTGTCCAGCAAAAATTATGAAGGGTGTTAGGGTGTTAGTCCTCATTAACACCCATTTTCATAGGTGTTGAAAGGGTGTACACCCTTTATTTCTACAGTATAGGGAAGGCAGGCTCAGCTGTACATACCTTGAATTATGACTATATAGAGCGATCCAGGCATAACTCGTGTGTGCCAGAAGGTTCAAGTTCAGCTACCAAGCACAGCGTCCGATAGCCAAGCTTGAAGTTTCGATAGGCGTACACAACATGCATTTATACGTGTGGATGACAATAAATATTAGTAATTCAGGGCCAAACCTGTCTTCACTGCACAAATGCAACCTAGCAAACTATAACTTCTGAGCGTGTGTATCTACATCATGGTTATTACGCTTTACATATCCATATAAAATGTAATACGAACCAGCAAGACATATATGATACTGCATTTTCAAGGAAAGTAAATATATTTATTCCATGCTAGAATACATAACTACATAATACATACATAACAACCTAAAATGTGCAATCACCAAATACATTTGTAAGTACATGAAAATTTACATTTCCTACAAAAATGTTTTTTTTTTAAATATAACTGATCAAATCTGTCCTATATACAGGGTGTTTCAGTTAAAACTTGGGACAAACTGTAAAAATATGCAAATGCTCCGTAGGTGGACAGAACTAAAGTAATATTGTTTGCCGTCGCTTGGGGATACTCAGACTATATTTTGTACTCTGCCTAATTAGACTTAATTATTTCTTCAACTTCTCATTTATTAGAATTAGATGACAAGTGTCAATTAGAAGATTGTATAGAGAAACATGAGAAACTACCGATACAGCTTTCTGTTGCTCAATACGTGCAACACAAAAGTGTTTTTCCGAGCGTGAAAGATGCCCGCGAGTACACATAAAGTGCCTCGAGCAGCCAGTCGGACGAAAATTTTGCGTATATTCACGGGCTTCTTTCACGCTCGGAAAAAACATTTTATGTTGCACGTATTGAGCAACAGAAAGCTGTATTGGGAGTTTCTCATCTTGCTCTACAATTTACTCATTGACATTTTTCATCTAATTATAATTGAGAAGTTGAATAAATAATTAGGTCTAATTATCGAATTAGGCCGAGTACAAGAAATAGTCTGAGTATCGCCAAGCGACGGCGAACAACATTACCTTGGTTCTGTCCAGCTACGTAGCATTTGCATTTATTTAATGTTTAGCTTAATTTAACTGAAACAACCTGTATATATGGTAACCCTAAAACAGCCTGTTTGGTGCCACTTAAAGGAATAAATTTTCAATACTAAATTTCAGGTACAAAAATTCTAGTTTTGGTGGCCTTGAAAAAAATATATAGTATATTGCAAAAGTCAATTAGGGAAGTAGAGCACGCACACAATAAACACACCCTGTTATTTTGTACACCAATGTCATGGCAAATCATTGTGAAAAGCTGATATGGAAAGTCGATATAAAGCTTGACTGGCGCACATTTTTGATATACTGAAACCCTGTATGTTTCACACATGAACATGCTTTAAATAAGGTTTGATCCAGGAGCATCACGATGAATTTTCGCTCCTCAACAAGATTCCTTGAGCAAGAAAATTTTTTCCCACCTAAATCATTTTTTTTTCAAATGTAAATAGAGTTCTCTGAGCTAAAAATGCTGTGTAGCAGATTTTCCTATTACAATTCTGGTTTCCTTAAATTTTGTAATGCGAAGGCAACGCATGGTGTGTTATAAAATATGTTGCTTGAAAATGTTTTTTTTTCCACTGCAAGACAGCCTAAATATGCCAGATTTATTACTGTTTAGGTGCGAAGTGCCGTATCAATGGCGGCCTTATAAAAACAAACCACTGTTCATTAAGGTACTCTACTGGCCACATGCGGATGATACATTGCGAATTTCTAAATTATTTGTACTTGGTGCGATAATGGAAGATTAGGGATTGTACATAAATGAGCAAATAATGTTTATTAAATCAGCCATACTCTGGTTACTGAATGAAGCTTCAAATGTGTGAGTTCACATTTTTTAAACACAGGCCATCATGCATCAGCCAGTAATGCATAAATAAATGTTAAACATCATGCTTAATATTTTTCAACAAGAAATGATTGTATCAAACACTATAAAAGTATTAAACAGCATATATAAGTTGCTTCAAATTAGAATAAAGTGTATACATTTGAGCTGCAAAATCCTAATTTATGCAGGAAATCACCTTTAGCTTTCATAAAAGCGAGAATACTGTTCACGGTTAACCACAAGGAACAGGGACTCCATTGTCTGAGCATCTTGACCATAAGTGCAGGAGATGGCTGTGCTGGAATCCTGCTTCCTGCATTATCAAAATAACAGAATCATGAGAGTTGACTCTACATTTCATTACGATCCTATACTGTGGGGAATTTGATAAGGCAACAAGGTTCTGAAAACAACACCCCTAATTATTGTGACCAAACACAAGGCACAGCTCAATTGGGCAAAAGTTCCAGTTTTCAAATTTAGAAACCGCGATCACTAAGTCATCGTAAATACAAAATGGCATAGAAGCAAAAATGAATATACAGTAGCCTTTTCACTATGGAAAATAAGAGCATAAAATGTAGACTCTACCAACGACATCTCTTAGCAATGGGCATTTCTCCAGGCGCATGGATGTGACCGCAATATAAAACTCACAATATAAAATCTGCAATGTAGTTGTGCATTACACTTCAGAAGCACTTCAGCAGAAGACTTCATGGGAGAAGACACAATAAGACTGCTGTGCTCAAGGCATGAGAATTGTTTTGAATGCAGCATTTATACACTCCGAGACGAAGAGCACTATTGTACAGAGAGAGTGCACAACAGACGAAAATGACGAAACCCCCAACTGCATTCTCACCTGCCCTGCATTACAGTAGCAAAGCAGTACTTGCATCTAGCTCAACAATATCCAACTCTCCACTGCAGTCTATAAGGCCTTTTCTGTATACGTAGTTATTTTTATTTATTGTTGTATATTTCTTTACTGACTGAGTAAGAATGAGCGTTTCAGCACATTTCCCTGGAAAATATAGAACGTCCTGCCAACTATTTTTCGCCCTTGTTAGCTAGGCAATTCGCTGACAAGTACTATTCCCTTATTTATACTTACAATCCTTCCTGATGCTCCGAATTTCTAATTTGTGCTCTGAACAGTGACGTATGTCCTCCTACTCAGTTTATGTTGACTTCCTACAATTTACGTGGTCCTTCATATTGTAGCTGCTCAACTAGAGCCTAAAATTTCCTGCCGTCTCCTAAAAGCACCATCTTTATTGGACAACATATCCTACGTTTCCCCCTCACTGTGGGGGAGTTTATGTAAGTGCTGACCTATTTACTAGACCGCAGTGCCACAACTATTTCTCATCCTGTGTTGCCACTACATGCATGAGTCACAATGGCTGCAAATTGGCTCCCTGCGCCACCCTCTCCGATTCCAGGTCACTCTCTCTCCTAAATGTATATTTTGCCACCTGGAGAATATCCAAAAGCATTGCATCCTCATGAAAAGTGCTCCTGTTAATCTTTTTTTTTCTCCTCTCCTGTAACGACTGTGTTAAATCAAACATGCTTGCGAATTTCATGAGCAGCTCAGTAAACGAAATAGGCACATGGTTTGCTGAAAAGAGGTTTTCAACTACCATAAGAAGCCACGGTTTCTTGCAATTTCATCAATTCCCTTGCAGTCTTGATGGCAATCTAGCACATTTTGATTTTGATACTGTTTTCAAAACAATAACAGCCGAAATTTTGAGGTTGTGATAATTATATGATAATTAAAGGTAGAGGAGTTTGACGCAATGAGCAAATAAGAATCGCATTGCAGAGGGTAAACAAATACTCTTTTCCCGCAAATAAATTGGTAGGCGGAGGGTAACTTGAAATGAGCACTGAATGCACAATACAGAATATGATGCTGAAATGCCCCAATCTCTGAATATCCTTGCACAAAAGAAAAACTTCATTATGAAAGGCAATGATGAAATTGCAAGTATATACTTCAAAGTCGTCATATCTGCAATGTGCACTGTGCCATCGGCAATATCTAAAGACTGCACACACACAACTGCACAAAATATCAACCGAAAGCTATCAAAGGAGCCTCACAGTATTAAACGGAAACTTGTTTCAGAATATTCGACTACACGCCTATATCTACTTACAATGTTGTCTTGTCTGAAGGCAAAGATAAGTGGCTTGCCCCTGATGGGTTTCTGATGGAGAGCACAAAGGCTGCGAATTGTGAGGCTGTCATCTGGATGACCTGCAAGAAATGACATTTTTAGTTCCACATAAAAAATGCTACCAGAACGAGACAAGATCACTGGCAATAAAGGTGATTTTGGTTGGCAAGAGAAAAATCAAAGTATGGACTCGGTACAGCTTACTGAGAAAAAAAAAGCCTCATACCAGAGATGTAGTGAAAGTTCATTGCATTGAAATTTCCACACACATATACGTTTGCCTGCTAATACACTGTTGCCAGTGCTGTGCCAGCGGTATTTCTATTGTTTAATATTTCTTTTAGTGCTCACTAAGTTTATTACCAGCTATGAAAGCGGCTAAGTTGAATGTAATGAGTAATCTTAGTGCCACGTTGCAAATATATACTCGATCACACTAGTGACTTGGGCTACTATGTTGGCTATAAATAGTGTGAATGAAGCAAATTTGATTAATTATTGTTTCCTTGCCTTTTCTGGCCAAACATCACCAGAGAGTTGTACAATTCAGTGGCAAATCCGTGGTAAATGTAAGAGGAATGCGTTAGAATGTCGCAACTCCTTGCAGGTCTCAAATCCATTATTTAAACCATGTTCACCACATTTGCAAAGTGTTGTTCAACAAGTCACTTTACACAAGTCCTGCTCTTTCGAGGAGCGAAGTCTTACACACACACACGCACACCTGCACCACATGACTCGCTTTAAACAATTTACACACACACATACGCTTTTTTTTACACTTTGACACTCCTACTGAGAAAGCATTAAAAAAATTTATTGGACTCACTGCAACCTTCTCAATTAAACCTACAGCTCAAACACATTCTCGAGTCCGAAGGCATGCCTTATAAATTCCATTTTTACGAATTATAATTGAGCTATAGAGGACAATTTTCGAAGGGCATAAGAACCACCCCAGAGAGACCTAAATCTTAGCACTTCATATCTTTAGTAAAAGCTGCTTAAACCAATTGCTATATGCGCAATATCGCAAATAACCAGCTATTCACAATTGAAGCCGTTGTCTCCTTGAATTCGGGAGTGTTACGTGTCAAAACGACAATTTGATTAAAGGGCACGGGAAAGCGGGTGACTCTGGATTGATCCTGACCCCTAGGGGTTTTTCAACGTGCCCCCAATGCACGAGACACGGGCGTTTTTGCATTTCTAGGCAAAACATTTTTCGTGCGGGCGAAAAGGGCGGCAGCATTTCGCTCGCCGCCGCCTCATAAGCAGTTGCCCACTTCAAGGAAATGTGGGCTAACCCAAGGTACACGTTTCACGATAGAAATTATTGTAATCGTGAAACACACTTTCCGAATTTCTGATTCATGTATTTATGCTGTTGATGAAACGTTTATTTCACAATAACAATCAAGGAAGTGGATTCATCAGGGTAGAGGGGGGAAAAAGGAGGAAACTTACACCTTCCACTGGTCCTCCGGCGCCTCCATATATTCCAGAGTGGCTCGACACCAAATTCGGTTTTCAGGGCGGGGACAGCCGCTGCACCAATTTTGAAGAGGTTTATTGCGTGTAAAGCTACCGACTTTATTCAATACACACACACACACAAGCACGCGCGCCCCCGCAGAAAACTCACAAAACACGTACGCGCGCGCGCGCGCACGCACATACATAGCACTCACAAAACACGCACGCACGAACGCACGCGCAAGCACATAGAGACCCACATACAAGCACGCGCGCACAAGCAAAACGCTCGCAAAGCAGCAACGCGCGCGCGCGCACGCACACATGCAAAGCACTTATACAACAGGCACGCGCGCACATACAAAGCGCTCACAAAACACGCACGAACGCACGCACGCGCAAGCACATAGAGACCCGCATACAAGCACACGCGCGCGCGCACGCACACATACAAAACACTCAAAAAATATGCACGAACGCACGTACACAGCGCTCAGAAAAAACGCACGGACGCACGCACGCACACGTAAAGCGCTTACAAAACACGTACGCGCGCGCGAACACACACCACACACACACACAAAAGGAGAGAGAAAGATAGCCCAAAACACGCTGAAGAAGGCGTCCGGCAAGCAGCAGCAGCAGCAGTACGCGGGCGCGCGAGGGAGAGCCAATATTGCGCCGGTACTTGCGAAAGGCGAAGCCAGTCGTCACTTCTTTTTCTACTCGACACAAAACGAACGACCATGTTATAAGCCGCGCTGAACTCGCAAGAACACCACATTTCCGATAGTTCAAGCGCTCAGAAACAAAGCGGCGATTATGCAGGCGCACCACGCCCGACGTGGCCACAGAAACGTTAGTCACACGGGGGCAATCGAGGTAGCCATCTTGCCGTAGTACTGCGTGCAACTGCTTTTGCGCTTACATTATTGAAATATGCTATCGGATCACAATGAGATACTTCTACAGCCAACAATAACACGTAATCAAATAAAGAAACACCAAATGAACGGACACTTGCCTGAAACTTTCCATACTGACAGTAGTATACCGACCGCCGACACCGGGCACGTTGCAACTGCTCGTATCTGCTACCGTGGATCCATCTTCCAGCGCGTGCCAAGGCTTTTAGTTGAGATGGGGCGCCATTAATACACAACGCACGGTCCACCGTCTCTGATTAGACCGCACATAAAACCAATCACACGTTTAAAGTTATTTCCCAGAGCGCGAGACGCGGACACAGACAAAAAAAGACAACGCATCTTTTGAAGCAATAGTCACTGAGGTGACGTAGCAGCTTCCGCCTTCCCACCCTGCCGCGCGCCGGGTTGTCTAGGCAACGGGAAAGCGTCGTAGCGTCAGTTCCGGTCGCTTTTAGTCGGGAGGGCGCAGCTGTAGCGCAACCCGTAAATCGCGCTGCGCCGAACTCAGTCGAACTATAAAAATTATCTGCCGTTGCCCCTTTATTCTCATAGCTTTGCTTGCTGGCGTGGCCGCGTGCTTGCTGCCACTTCGTTGTGGTCTCTAGCTGTACCGGTGAGCTGGGAGTGGCGAATACGTTTCGTGTCGAGCGTTACGTTTTTTTTTTCTTTTTTTCTTTTTTTTGAACGATGTCTGGGCTGCATGACTTTGAGTGCGTCGCAGTAATCTTGGCCGTGAGTGAGCCGATCAGCGCGCTTCTACAGGTACGATCAAAACACCAGCTGCGTCCGCTCAAGGAGACCATGCCAGGTCACAGCATAAAGTTTCAGCGAGATCGTGGCTCGATAGGAGCGCTACATTATTGGTCGTGCCACGTGTGAGGCGCAAGCATTCACATCACTCGTGGTGTCTGCCAAAGGAGTCACAGTTGAGCTCTTCCGCAGTACATGTTTCGGTTTTCCATATTTGCATAGTCCGGAATTCTTTACACTGAAGCAATTAGCGGCATCAGTTCTTGGCATTCAAATAACCATTTATGAACTATATCGATGGTGGGCTTCAATTACGTAAGCAGGATTGTCTGACTTGGCTGGTTGACAAGTGCATTAGCCTAATTTTTGTGCCTGCGTGTCTAATTACTACCTTGAATCGCTTAAAAAGACATCTCACCGGGGTTCGCAACTTTTTGTTGGGCTGTTAAGGGCACCGCTAAATTCCTGCAAAATTTTGCGAGTTGCTTGCGCGTTTTCATTCAATTACTGCAGTTTGTATGAAAAGTGTCTAATTGCACTGTAGTATTACAGTGAGAACTAAATCTAATGATATTTCATGAAATTGCAAGTGAATGTGTCTACTTTTCAAGGTAATACGTTTTGGAGTGCCCGTCATGCCAGTAACATCAGTATCTTAGAAAAAAATGACATACATAGACACATGGCTCATTGCGCGGACGTATGCGCGTTCTTATGGCCAGATTTATGCATGCATCCTTGTATTCAACACCCTTCAGACGTCGATTTAACACCCTTCTTTGAGCAACTTCACACCTTATGTGCCGTATACACCCATATGATAGAGTGTTTTTAAGAAAATGGGTGCTAAAAGGGTGTGCACAAGGGTGTAAATGCGGAAAACACCCTTTTTAACACCCTTAAGGGTGTGAAAATGTTTAGTGTGTATTAGCATCTGGGACGGTGAGGAGTCGCAAACGTTGTACCCTGCAAACCTTCCACCAGAACTAAGCCGATCACGGCGGTCTCTTCTGTGCCAGAATTGATTAGGGGTGTGCGAATAGCAGTTCTTGAGACCGATTCGATTACGAATAGAATAGTGTCACAAGCGAATCGAACGAAATATTTATTTTTGTTCCTACTTTTTCAGAATAAAGTACAGTTGGTACCACCGTTTCAGTATAAATGTAAAACCATTTTGACATCCTAGTATTCGCGTCCATACAAAGTATCTGTGATTACAATGAAATGGCATGAAATAAGCGGGACTTTCAAACCCCCGAGCGAGCGAAAACGCCATGCCCAGACCACAACTACCGCTTAAATATTATCGTAAAACCTGAAATACTCGCAGTATGGCAACCAGTGTGCACACTGGTAGCCATACTGCGAGTTTCTGCGCCCACTTTAATTTTCCGCTAGATTATCACTTCTACACTTCAATAAAACCACAAATATTTTCCCCTACACTTTGCTTGGTTTCATTACCGGTTGGCTGCAAAGGTTGCGGCTAGCTTGAAAGTGGGGAGACATCAAGGAACAGAGGTGTTATGCATGAATGCCCCGAATTCGGCGAAGCTCGAATGGAGGCACGATGGAGACACTAATCGTATTTAGATATGAACTGTAAACCCAGGAATGCATCTAGTTTTATTGGCTAGCATCACTTCCACGTCACGTCATGAGCGGACGGCAAAGACGGACTCGCATGGTGCAAACCGTGGGGCGCCTTCTTTCATGTTTATCATTCCACTGATTGCATATATGCCGTGCAAGAATTATTAAAAAGAAATATTTTTTTCATTTCTATTACAAACGTCGTTATCGTTTTCCAAACATATGTTACATTGCTCGAGTGTAACGGGAATGTGTTTAGGGTTAACTTATTATGAATGAGAATAACGGTTGTGCCCTTAGGGAACGCAACGGACGCGCCACCAGCTGAAGACTTGGCGCGCACTCGTGCACATGCGCAGAGTGCGTTGTGCGCGGAGTGTGCACTTCTGGCCTTCGCGAGTGAGAAGGTCCCTTCAGAAGGTACAACGATAGAATTTACTAGAAAGAGAAGATACACCCATGGGGAAATTGCGGACGATAGGCGCAAATGCACGGAGTCCTGCAGTGAGCCATTCATATTGACATGCGGCATTGCTTGACTGCCCTGACCCGTTCACACCCTTGAACGCGCTGTCACTCTGCGAACGCTACGGTGGGTATGGCTCAGCTTTAGCTCGGGAGCTCTCATCGTTTTATTGCGATAGCAATTATATGGACACTTCAACCGAATTTCTGCCGTCGGCGTCGCCGTCGTCGTCGCCGTCGCCGTGAGGTTCCCTATAGATAAAATCTTCGCCGCGCGCCGTATGCCCGAGCGGAAGCGTGCGGGGACGCGCGCTATCACGGAGAGCGAACGCACTCAATCTCCCACGCGCAAGCAAGGAAGCAGGAAGCCAGCGCCGGAAAGAGCGGGGGGGGGGGGGGGGGGCGCACTTCTACTCCGCCAACAACCGCGCTCGTCCCTCGTCCGCACCGTCTCTTATCTCCACACGGCTCTGACTCAGTTTCCGTTGAAGCGATAGACCGCACGTACCTTCCGCCGCTGCGGCGTATGCTTGCTGCCAGCGTTTTGACAGTCGTTGTCTGCAGTCAATCAGTGTGATCTATTCGTGTTTGTTTGTGCGCGCTCACACCATGCTTGTTCATTCAGTTCGTAATAGTCGGGTCACATTTTCCAACGCACGCTACACATGCAATGCTGCCCGGATCGGCAGTGCAGCGCTACAGGTGTGTCCCTTCGCACGCGCTGCCCAGGGGAAGCGCTTCTCATCAACACCACCGTTTCACACGCGCCTTCTCGTGGTCATCGAGTCTCTCTTCATGTCGGTCTACTTACGCGCAGCACACCTGCTTACTTATCAGCTCATGTTTACTACAATTCATATTGCTACCAAAGCCGCTCACCTTACTTCGTAGGGCATTGCTGTGTTGCTATCGCATTCATTGCTTCGCCCTTAGGGCGAAACTGTGACATTTTTTTTTCTACGCAACCAGAACACCGATTTCGATTAAGTTTGTTGCATTTCAAAGATAAAGGTTATATTACTACATTTCTCATTTACCCCCCACCCCCCGCAATTATGGAAATAATAATTTTCGAAAATTATGACGCAGACGAAAAAAAAAAACGTCTAGTGTCGTGATCATATCTCTGTAAGTCAGTAATCCATAACCATATGACAAACCTCTTGACTACTACACTACTCCTAATATAACACATCTAAACCGGACAAATGTTACACCTCTCTGAACTTTGCACAATTGTTCTACTGATTTTTTCAGAACGCTTATAAACATTTTAATTTACCGTACAATATGATTTCATATATGAAACTTACCCGCTTTATATGCCCTAACAGAGTGACTTGATAAAAAAGCGCTATTTTTTGTACCGAGTAATAGGTTTGTAACATTTGTGCGTGTATATTTTTTAATGTTACCCGCCTTCATTAAAGTTATTTGTCCGTCCGTCCGTCCGTCCGTCCATCTGTCTGTCTGTCTGTCTGTCTGTCTGTCTGTCTGTCTGTCTGTCTGTCTGTCTGTCTGTCTGTCTGTCTGTCTGTCTGTCTGTCTGTCTGTCTGTCTGTCTGTCTGTCTGTCTGTCTGTCTGTCTGTCTGTCTGTCCGTCTGTCTGTCTGTCTGTCCGTCTGTCTGTCTGTCCGTCTGTCCGTCCGTCCGTCCGTCCGTCCGTCCGTCCGTCCGTCCGTCTGTCTGTCTGTCTGTCTGTCTGTCCGTCTGTCCGTCTGTCCGTCCGTCCGTCCGTCCGTCCGTCTGTCTGTCTGTCTGTCTGTCTGTCTGTCTGTCTGTCTGTCTGTCTGTCTGTCTGTCTGTCTGTCTGTCTGTCTTCGTCAATTTTTTAGCAATATATGCAAAGGCAAAAATTCAAATTGATTGCTTCCTAAACTAAATAACCCCTAACTTTTATTAAATTCACCACATTTCACGAAGTGGTACCGCGGTTCCCTCATAGAAGTATTTCACCGTTTTACATGTATTTCAATAGGGAAATTATAATGGGCCCCAGCTACTGTTTCTATGATGCGTTTGTGGCGCCACATGCGCGCTCTTGCTAGGGATCCTCGATGCCAGCGGCGCCGTTCAGGGTGGTGCCATCCTTTGACCGCACCCGCGCCGCCGCTTTCTCGCTGCGACGCCATCTTGAGTCACAGGGAGCGGTTGCGAGTGCTTGGTGCCGGTGCTTAGTTCGAGAGAGAGTGCGCGCAGATGCTTCGCTGACGCTTTTACTTGCTGGACAGTGTTCAGCCGCATGAATGACAAGCTTGTCAAGTGCATCGAGTCGACATGACGGGCTGTTGTGTTCCCAAGTGCACCGGATCGACGCGTAAAGGGCTTCGTTGTTTACGCTTCCCCCGGGACCCAGAGCGGAGGAAGAGATGGGAAGCCCAAGTAAAGCGGTATCACTGGGAGGCAAAGGATAGCTCCTATATTTGCGAGGTAAGTGTCAAGAAAGTTTAGACTATCACATCGTGTTTTTCATTTAAATAAGAAAGTATTCTCTGATCCTCGCTCACGTACCTACGTTCGCTCACGAACTAAGCACTGCACCGATGCTGAGTAGCCTATGGTTTGCTAACGCGCGTCGCATAGGCTTTTGCCGTTTTGATCGGCGCAGTCTATGCGAGTAGTACCCTTATTTTAAGAACTGACGAAAATGCTTCGCCGCGAAATAGCCTTACATTAGCTACAAATCGCCATGTAAACCACCTATTTTTCTTTTTCACGGGAAGCACACATCGTGTGTCTCTTGTTTCTTTTTTTTCCCCTCAGTTTCTTTTTTCGCTACTGGTTATTTGGGACTAAAGAAAGCAGTGCTTCTTCTGGGGAGAGCGGCTGTTGTGTACGTGGCAAGCGAAGCATTGTGATTTTCTCTATTCTCAGCAGATATCTTGCGGAGATCAGGTTGTTACGTTATATAGCTGATTTCTTAGACGAATATATTTGTAGCGTGGTGCTCGTAAGCCGATGGTCATTCGTGCTCATTCCCGATCGTAGTGGGTACTGTGACGGTCTTTAAATGCCTGTGCACGGTATGCCCAGGTGTAGTAGAGTTAAGGGGCATCATGGGACCAAAATGTTTCGGCGCTTTCTGGCATGGTGTCTGTTGTAGCCTGTGCATTTCTTCGAAACGTGTGAAGCGAGGTAATACAGCATTACTTCTGCGAAAATTTATTTTTAAGCACTGTAATGGGTTCTCTGTATTTACAAGGCAACTTTTCATATCAATAATCACTTTTGTTGTTTTACTTGTACTTAGAAACACTTTGAAGAGGACCAGTACAAGGGAAATTGACAGGATGGGCGCCGTCTGTTAAAGTCAACAGCCCTACATCATCATGGACTATATTTTCGAAGTGAAAAACATTGCTAATCTGTATTTGACTGTCTTAGTTTCATTTACGGTTTTTGTACGCGATATGTATGCAGTGTTGTTTATTTTTTCAATGCAGTTATCAGTGTTCTAATGGTTATTTATAAAATGTTGTGTACTCGCCATCGGTGTGTTTGGCTGATGCGACGTATTCGATGGTAGCTGCTGTATTCTGGCTGGATACCTTGATTAATATTACCCGCGGTTGCGTTTTCTTGTTTGCATTCTTGTTTTCGATTGATATCATCAACCTTATTACACACAATAGTGTGTAATAAGGTTGATGTACTCACTTGAACACCCCCCCCCCCCCCCCATGTAATGAATAAATAAAAAAAAACAACTCTCCCTATCCCGAATTGTGTGTCGAGTCTACCTTGCGAATTTTTTTTATCTCGTCTTTCAACATAACCTTCAGGCGCCACACAGTACATATAATTTTTCATGTCCATATCTCTTCATGATTGATTGTGCTAGACATTATAAGTAAATGTATTTTGTGCATCGTTTGGTTTCTTGTGTGTACTACGCAAGATCGACACAGACAAGTTACGTTACATGTTTCTCTACAGCACTAACTAAACCTTATTTTCACATCGCAGTTATTTTTACACCAGGTTAATCCTGCAGCACATAGTTTCGCGGGCAAAAAGAAAAGCAAAATTGCGCGTAGATATCGTCAAATAATTGCAACGAACGCGAAGAGCACGCGCAACGCAAAGGAAACTAACCGCTGTGCGCGAGTGGCTGGCTACGGTAAAGGAGGCGTGACGTGTAAACCAAAATACAACAGCGAAAAAGAAAAACTTTAGACACACGGGGGTCGCAAACCTTATATAGCAAGCATCGAAGCGCAAAAAAATAGTGCGTATTTCAAACATACACACGGCATATTAAATGTAAATTGAATTAGGCAACTTGGGGCATGTTCCCGGCGCCATAAATTTACGTCTTGGTCCTTCGACGAGTTAACGGCTATTGGTTATAAAGATGTGCAAATGCGATACCGATAAAAAAAAATCCTCATCAAGGCAAATCACTTGGAAGTGCGCCGCGAGTAAGACTATTTATGAACGCATCAACGCAAGAGTAGCTGTGTCTCAGCTCGTGTGACTCAATATGGCGGCGCCAGCGGGGTTGTCTCCATCCTGGACGGCGGCGCTGGGCATCGAGGCACCCTAGCTCTTGCGGCTTTTTGTTTTTTATTGACTGCCGCTTTCGCACGCTCGACACTAGCTTATTTCACTGACTGCCGTTTTAGGAGCTCGCTAGAGCTCGCGAGTGGGCCAGACTCGGGCCTTCCAGCATAGCAGCCCATCTCGCTACACAAGGTTTAAACATGGAAGGAAGAAGAAGAACGACGCGAAGGCCACGCCGCTGGCGCGCGAGCATCTCGCTCGCGCATTCGAATACGCAGCTAATCCTACGTGGCGGACACATTTCGCACCATCGCGGACAGGAACGTCATCGAATTACTGCTAGCCGCGGGCAACGGTGTATACCAGGCGGCATCGCAATTCACCGTCTCTTCCGAGGCTACGTATCCACCTTCTCCGAAGAAGACTCGCCGTCCTACAAGACGACTTCCACGATGTTAAACGTCGCACGTCGAGAGGGAGCCAAAGATAACGTGTCCTACGCGTTCAGCAACTTGGCCGTCGAGGACGTCCACAAAGACCACCGGAACGCAGCACTCAAGTCGTGGAACAAGGCCGATGAACGCGCTTGCGGCAGCGGCGTTGGAGATCCCAAGAGGCTGTTGGCGAGGGCTAAGCGGGACCCGCTCGTTGAGGTGGGTGCCATGGTCGCCGTGCTTCAGTGCAACGCCATGCAAGCACCATGCACCGTG
The DNA here is from genome assembly GCF_013339745.2 of Dermacentor silvarum. NCBI lineage: Eukaryota > Metazoa > Arthropoda > Arachnida > Ixodida > Ixodidae > Dermacentor > Dermacentor silvarum. The sequence continues at coordinate 297,396,170 of NC_051154.1, forward strand.
CAAGGAGCCAGGCACCAGATGGTGGTACCGTCGAGGGGCTCTCGACGCCTGCTAATACACAGGTAAAAATCAATTTGGTGCTTCGTGTATCATGCCTCAGGGACCACTGCGAACATCCTCAGTGGATAGACAAATTTATTTGTGTTTCTTTACAATTCAGAAAATTGCATTTAGAGGATGTTGTGTCTCGCGAAGAAAAAAAAAACAGCAGCGTTAAACCTGTTTTTATAGAGTGGTTCAAATAAGAAGCTGTAGCTGTAGCAGTTAAAGTCATGTAGCAAATTATTCAACTGGGTTTACGTAATAACACGATTGATGAGGGAGTTTGTGCACCTATAAAAGTGAATAAATTCGCTTTTATAACTGTACGCTGATTACTCGCTCATTGACGATTTGGAAATGAAAGAAATTAGTCGGTACCCTTAGAGATATCACACTTGCGTTCATATTCCAACGGAGCGCAATGTTACACACCCGACATCATTGTTAAGCGAATTCCTTACATCCCGTTTTAAATTACTCTCTTGCATGTTTAGCCGATGTATCGGTTTGCGGTTGTCCACTTCTGAAACTACGCTCACCATTGTAATGTTCGAAGGGAGAGTACACAACGTCTGCGCATGCTGCGGCTTTGGCATGTCGGTTGCTTTTTAATCGTAACCTTGATGTGCATCTTATCCTCGACACTTCCAAACCCACCATGTTGTTTAGCGGCTTTGGCTTTACGCTTCTAAGCACGAGGTAGCGGAATCAAATCCCGGCCGTGGCGGCTGCATTTCGATGGGGGCTAAATGCGAAAACACCCCTGCACCATGCATTGGGTGCATGATAAAGAACCCCAGGCGGTTCGAATTGATCCGAAGTGCCCCACTACGGCGTGCATCATATTCAGATGGTGGTTTTAGCACGTAAAACTCGATAATTTTTAATCACATAGACAACAACGGGGTATGTAAGGATGACTTCCAGGTTTCTGGCGCTTTATTAAAGAATGCAAAAATTGAACGTCAGATCGAAATGCTTGTAACTGTGGCACGAGAAAGTACCAAGAAAACGCGTGGCATACGATATAGTGATTACACGACTCTGGGGAGAGAGAGTGAGAGAATGTATCGCCGTTGCGCGCGGGTTTCGATGGGGGCGAAATGTAAAAACGCCTGTGTACTGTGCATTGTGTGCATGTTAAAGAACTCCAGATGGTCGAAATTCATCCGAAGTGACCCACTACGGCGTGCCTCATCATCAAATAATGGTTTTTGCGCGTAAAACTCCAGAATTTTAATTTATCATCGAAGCTTTGCCGCTGCTTGAATGCCATATGTCTCGCGAACTTCACAGCCATGAGTAGCTGCTTCATATTACCTCGCTTTATATTATTTAATTCGACGTGTCCCCGCTATGGTCTCTGCTGAAATCCACCATTATGTAAGAGTAATATTTACTTCTAGAGGCCCTATCAAAATACATGGCAACCGAGTCATAGCTTTGCTTTGCACGCAATAGACCGAATTTGATCTTTGTTGCATTTCAATTTACTTCTCTAACACCGCACTGCGACACCGCACTCAGTCGCATAGACAAGAGCGGGGTATGAAAGGATGAATTTCAGGTTTCTGACCCTTTATGAAAGAATGCCGACATTGAACGTAACATCGAAGTGCTTGTAACTGTGGCACGAAAAAGCACCAGGAAAACGCGTTCCACGCCATATAGTGACCACAGTGCACTGGGGACAGAGAAAAAAAAATCATTTGCCGAACTTCTGGCAAGGGCCCTCTATTCCGGGGCTGCCATTGGCTTTCCCGAAGCTCTGATGGCCCAGTGGCGTCCCATTGCGCTATGTTTCTGTTAGTGTCCAATTCTTTTTATTGAGGAATTATCTGTACAGAACCAAGTGGTGTCTAGTAGGTCGCCTTTGTGCTTACAATGTGGCCAATTAGAAGTACGGTAGAGAGTGGGGTAGAAATTATGTAGCAGAGATGGAACCATCAGCCGGTTCGTGTGCTCTCTGCGTAGCATGGCGCCCTGTGATGCTGGGAAGAGCACCGGGGACATGTTGCGTTAAGATACTTTTTCTGTTTTAGCGCGCAGCTCTTAGGCGCCCGTTCCTCGGTTGAGCGTCGGCGTCCCTCGGTGTAACCGCGCCCATGCGCTAGTGCCACTACTTGCGTGTTCCTCGTCGTCTTCCACAGCTGGCGCCAATGCCGCTCATCATGCCAGGGTTACCACACTGCCCGTCCCTCTGCGAAGGCGCTGACGGCACTGGCACACTGCCAGTCGGTGCGGTGATATCGGTCAAATTCTTCGCCTCAATATCGCGAAATGAAAACACATATACGGCTTGGCTTAAATTACGCATTAGAGACTATCGTCATCATCCAACATTTTTTTACCTTTCTGTATTGGTAGGAGTAAAGTCTTGCCGGAAAGAATAAAATCGAAAAAAATTTCCAATATTTAATATCGCTCTTTGAGCACTTTACGGTCACGGATTAATATCATGTTTGAAAGAGAATGCAAAGTAGCAAATTTGTCACGTAGGAAATAGTTTTTTTTAGAAATCTATAAATCTTTTCAGTGTTGTTAGGATAATTTAGGATAAATTAGGTTTAATGTTAGTACGCGGCAGACGCAGTTTCAGAACCAAGATTAATGCGTATATTCCGCACATGGACATTTCTTAGCTTATTGGAATGGTAAGAAAACACGGCTGTTGAGCAGAAAACCAAATGAGCGCCAAAATCTGGGCCCAAATTCACAAAAAACTTCTTACGATAGCATTGTTCGCGAGAAAGAATTTCAGCCAATCTGGATGCAAGACATTATTATCTAAGGTGGCCGGCCAATGGCAACTACCACTTACGAAAGAGAATCTTTGTGAGTCTGGCCCCTGTTTTTTTCTTTTTCCTGAATGGATGAGGAGTTGTTCTTTTTTATGATTATTATTCAGCAGGCGCTGTTTGCTCAGAGTAAAGGAAGGAGCGTTTCGTTTCGGGAGCTGCAGTGTTCCGCAACTTGGTTGCTTAACGGCATTGTTTTTCAAAAGCAGTGTTCATTACCGTCATGTATTGTCAATGCAGTTCGGAGGACCTTAGTCCGCGTGGTATGGAAGCTGGCGGGAGCATCATTCACGAATTCTACGAGTGTGGCACAGAGGCTTCTACCGAGCACAGCGTCAGTGTCTTGGGCGGCAACCAGCACATCCACCCGCCTGTCACGCTGCCGTGTGTGTTGATGCTGAAAGCCATCAAGTCTGAGAACAACAGCCACTCGAACAGCATGCCAACTCCAAGCAGCGGCATTTGGAGGCCACACGCGAGGTAAGCCAAACACCCTTCCAGCTGAAACACCGCAGTCAACTAGTGACCTCTTTTATTACTATCCATTTTAGCCAACCTGTTTCCTAAGAAACACAGTGATTGAAGGTAGGCTATTTCCTCGTGTCAGCGAACGCGTCCCGATGAGCCGCCTAGGCCGGTGTGAGCTGATCCTTCAGCGTAGTCCTTCAATATGTGAGGAAATCCTTCAGCGAAGGGTTTGTAGCAGCTTCTTCAAATTAATATCAATGTTGAGACTTTTAGAGGGCCATGTAGGTTGTGTATTGGGGTCCGGTTCTGGGTATTTTCGCTTTGCAGCTAAAGCTGTTATGAGGGAGCGAAGGAGATAGCATAAATCTACCGACTGTAAAGGGCGAATGTCTTGTTGTAATATTCCGCGTTTTATATTAGTCGCAAACAACTATAAAGTTAAAAAAAGAGATAAAGGAGAGAAAAACCTCATCAAGATTACAACTCTTGTACTGAGTAATATAAAAAATACATATTTGTATAGGATAAGAATATTAATGATAATGCGGACAGTAACACTGATAACTTATCGTAAATTTGAAGACAAAAAGGAAAGCAAAACGCCGAGGGCTTCTTGACTATTTCACTTTTCTATGGACTCTTGAACTATCCGGCAGCTACGGAAAAGAAACAATGTAATTGGAGTAATAGGTGTGCGAGGAAAGCTCCTACCAGAGCACGTGGTAATACGTGAAAGAGTATAAAAGGACAAAGAGAAATACGGTAAGCGCACAACTGCCACGCAAATATTTAGGAAGAAAGCAAACAAGGACGCCAACTTAATTATGAAGCTATAGAGTAACCGTCTCGGGGCCCATTGGCCAAGCAGCATCCCCCATCGTCAAAATGCGCAAAAGCACAAAGTCGCTATAGCTGCTTTCGCCTCGAAAGCCACTAATCTTCCGTGAGCCCAGTCACTTGACCATATGGTGATTAAGGATGGTTTTACGTAAAAAGTATCCCCTTGTGGTAGGTACGAGTCACTGCCATACTGTTCTCAAAGCTTCGAACAAACGAGAAAGTTGTTATCTATTCGACTGTAGCATGAAGCCACACAGGAATACTAAATGGGTTTCTGAAAAAAGTGGCAACTGAAGAAAAATTTGTCCTGGTTTGCGGGTGGAAGCTGGCACCAAAGCCTTCCCGATGGGGTCTCAACTGCCAATTTAGGTAACCACGCGTCTAGGTGAATTCCGCACGAAGGCAAGTCAAACGAGAAAGTTGTTATCCATTCGACTGTAGCATGACGGCACAAAGGAATACTAGATGGGTTTCTCCAAAAATTACAACTGAAGAAAAATTTGTCCTGGTCTGCGGGTGGAAGCCGGCACCAAAGCCTTCCCGGTGTGGTCTCAACTGCCAATTTAGGTAACCACGCGTCTAGGTGAACACCGCACGAAGGCAAGTCAAACGAGAAAGTTGTTATCTATTCGACTGTAGCATGACGGTACAAAGCAATACTAGATGGGTTTCTCCAAAAATCACATCTGAAGAAAAATTTGTCCTGGTTTGCGGGTGGAAGCCGGTACCAAAGCCTTCCCGGTTCGAAGTAACTGCAAGAAATCGTTCGAAGTAACTGCAAGAGTATAGGTACTCATCCATGTGTTCGTATGCTTGTGTTGTGCATTGCAAGCACCGTCTCTTCTTCTACACTAACGCTCTCTAAAGCTTCTTCAGCACCTAACTGGTCTCAACTGCCAATTTAGGTAAACACGCGTCTAGGTGAACATCGCACGAAGCCAAATCAATCGACAACTGAAAGCCCATGGAGTCAGATGGATGACATTTATTTCCTTTCATGCATGGTCTTCCTCCTTGCGTGCTTCCACAGAACTGATTTTTGATTTTTAGTGTCTATGTGCCTAGGATTGTCGAATAATTCACCGAAGGGCTGCGATCTGCAGGCTTCCTGATTAGCTCAAATGCTAGAAAGACCACCCCAGAAAGGCGTTGGTCCCTTGGTCGATCTCCCCAAAGCAGGGCGAATGTTTCTTCAACCAGGCAGGTTTCATTCAGAGAAACCCTCAAGGGTTTCTTTCGTAGCTTCGAGCTGCAGTTGAATGGATGACAAGTGTTGCTTTCGTGAACCTTCCTCCACGTAGAGGGTTTCCGCGTAACTGATTTGTCACTTCCGCAAAGCAGCTCTGCAAGACTGAATTGTAATTCATTGGAAATAGGTTATACATATCGCCGAAACCATTAGCCATAGCGTTCTATTCCACCGTGGACGCTTAAATACGAAATCGTTCGAAGTAACTGCAAGAGTATAGGTACCCATCCATGTGTTCGTATGCTTCTGTTGTGCATTGCAAGCACCGTCTCTTCTTCTACACTAACGCTCTCTAAAGCTTCTTCAGCACCTAACTCCTTCCTAGATAACTTTCTTTTCTAGAAGTGCAAAGGATAAATTTCTCCTCCACTCATTCTAAAGACATTGAAATAATGATCACTATATTGAAGTATATTCGATTAACTGTGAAGAACACTCTATTTACAGCTTCAGACAAGCTCACATCCTCAGCTTGCTGCAATGTAGTGGGTTCATCTGCTGTAATGATTTCCTTATTTCCTGTGTTGGCTAGAGATTACATAAGCAGTTAGCAAGACTGACTCTCTTCGTCGATCCTGTCAGCACAATCGCATCTTTTCTCGTCTTCTATCAGGCTCTGCACCACCCAACGTAAGTCGGCACTACGGCGTCGTAAGGCACGGAACGGCCCACAACGACAGCAGGATGTAGCCGTCGTCTCGCGCAGTGCAGCACTTGTGTAGCCATCTACTCGCCTGCACCCGGTCCCGGTTGTTGCGACACAACGTCCCGAAGCTCTGCCGGCGACCTTGCTGTCCCCTTAGCTGTGCTTGTCTAAGCTGAGGAGCTGACGCTGCGGTCACTGTTGACAACGTGACCAGCGACTTTCAAGTGCACTCTCTTCGCTGCTACGATTCGGTTCACTAGACGTATGGGAGCAATTTAAGCCCCTGCTACGTTGATGTGCTGGCCTGCGTAAGCGACGCTTGCCGAGGACGTTCCCGGCAAGTGCTACGAGCGAGCCTCCGAGCTTCAATCCCCGGGATGATAGTGCAGAGAAACTGTGACGCCGAACCTGCGAGTGCCAACGCTTTTCTTTCGTAATTGTTTTGGGTTCTTTCAATGTATTTGTGTGAGTATACTATTCTTATATGTGCGTGAAATACAGCTTATCTTGATTGAAGTCTGTTGCTGAGTTCATTCAATGAGCATGGTTTTAGTGGGCTATGGTAGTAGACAATATATAACGGAGCCCTGTACTCTAATTTCTTTCTCACTGTCGTGCTGTTTTCTTTCTCTTCTTTTTTCATCACTTACCGGAAAAGGCAGTTACGAGAGCCTGTTCCGCTTAAAAGCTACAACGTAAATCTTGACAGTCCTGACAAATGGTTTTGTTCGTGTTCTCGGCTGTAATATACTGAAATGTAAACTAATCCACGGCATCGTATTGTTAGCTGCAATTGCACGCCGCTTTGCTCGGAACGAAATCTTTCAAAAGCTGCTGGGATTCAGCCTTCCTTTTGCAGAATTCTTGAGGGAATAGCCACAAAACAAACATCATCACATACATAGAAATGTTTTTCGTATCAATCGTACCTTAGAGGGACTTGTGAACTGCTCCTTCTGGCAGGGTAATGACTAGGATTAAATTAATCAAATTCTGGAGTCTTACGGGCCAACAACATCATATGATTATGAGGCACGCCGTATTGGTGGACTCCGGGTAAACTTTGACCACCTAACGTTCCTTAACATGTATCCAATCAACAGTGCGCAGCTGTTTTTGCATTTCGCCCCCATCGAAAGGCAGCCGCAACCTCGGGCTTAGCAGCCCAACACCGAAGCCACTATGCCACCACGGCGGGTAGTAATTAGGATTATTATGACGAAGAACAAGAAGGAAATAACAGGATTTCTTTTTCATTCCAAGGAATTCACGAAACCAGCTGCATGTGCAGACCGTTGTCACGGTCTTATCCGCATGTCAAACACCGCGACAGGTAGATAAAAGCGGACAACAATTGCTGTGCGACACGAACAAAGGCCCTCGGGAGTGCTGCCACGTCCAGACTTTCAAGATGATCGCAGCTTAACCGGCGACTTTTCCTGCTTTTATCATCGTAAAGGGTGCCCTAATTACCACAAAAAAGGCAGCAGCGGGAAACACCCGGCGTCATTCACTTTTTCAACCGAAGCTAAGGATGCGAAGGGCAAAAGTTTCAGTCGCGAAGCGTTTTCGTCGGATTCCCCTTCCATCGAAAGCAGCGGTAGCAGCAGCGTAAGCACAGCCGCCGAGGGCCACGTCGTCCACGGCCTGAACTCCGCGGCACGCAGCATGAGCAGCGTGGCCCCATGTTTGGTTCCCGACGAGATCAAGCGGTACTTTCAACACTACGGCAACAAGAGCCGCGGTCGAAGCCCGCACCGCTCGTCTCCCAAAGCCATGTGGTCGGTGGTCCGCAAGCACAAAAACTTAGTGCCGAAGGGCTCGCAATCGCGCGTCATGCCTCGCCACGTCCTCTTGGCTCTCCTGGCCTTCGCGGTGACCCTGCTTCTGGTGGGCGCTGGCGCAGGCGTATACACGATGCTGTGGCAGGGTCGCGGAAGCAGACCTCCTGCTCGTCCTCCGCTTGAACCTTTTCAGAAGAGCGGCGATGTCGAGCCGGGGTTCTCGGGACAACCGTACGGGTCAACGACGGGGACTCTGGTTGGTCAAGGACCGCCCGCAACTGCTAAAATACGCCGCTCAACCTGCCCAGGCACCGATGAAAAACACGGTATATACCTCATCTCATCGCGCCGAGATCAGCGTTGAAACAATTGAAGAGGTAAGTGCAACCACCCCTGGTACCGAAATGTAGGAAGGTGCATGCACTGATGGTGCAAACTCTTATTGCTGCAAAGAATGCAGATAACCCGAAGGCCGCTGCCGTGAACGAGGCACGCGTAAGTCCACTTAATTCCAGTTTCTGCTGATATAATAAGTGTTTATGGGAAAGCATAGAGAATGTCATTCATATTGCGAAGCCTATCGTGTGAGTGACATGGTTTGAAGCTCTTCTGCTCTACCAGTCGCGGTTGGATCTAGGTATACGTCGTATTTGGAGCATTGAGCTCCTTTCTCTTGCAATTACATTTATCTGGAGGAGAGGACCAATGATCGGAGAAAACTTTATTGCACCTATACTGGGTAAGACGGTTGGGTTACCACAAACACAAACGCATCTTAGTAAAAGCAGTTCATGCTTGTTACAGACGCACTCACTTTGAGACGCGTTCGCATTCACCTACTGCCACAGCCCGCGCAACGAAGTCTTCTACAATCACTCCGTAAATACTTTTGTGGTGCTGGCGGCTGACAAGTTCGGCCTCTGTATGGCAAACTTCCAGCCGCGGATAGCCGTCATTCCCGACGTGTATTAAAACGACGCGTATTAAACAGCATCATTAATGACTTCCGAGACCACGCGGCTCGCCCGACTACGGGTACCACGCTCACGCTTTGATGATGATGATGATAATAATCTTATTTATGGTGCGCACCCACTAGAGGGATAGGCCACGAATCACGGCGGTTCTCGAAGCTTTTACCCCATTCCTCCTCCCAATCTCGTTGTTCTGCGGAATCCAGCAAAGTAGAGGAGAAAACATGAAAGGGAAAGAAATTCTGAAAAAAATTCTAGTGCGAATGGAAATTTTGGTTCAAGTGCCCATTTAACTACTGATTAAAAGACGTGCTCGAAATAAAGACTGCCGCCGTATATTTTTTCGCCAAGCAAGCGTGAAGTATTCTACCGGATAGAGTGTGCGAATATTCGAAGTATCGAATCCGAATTAAATAGTCTTCGGTATTCGGCATTCGATTCGACCATTCCGTAATCGAAATTGTCGACTATTCGTTTCCGTTCGAATATAAATGACAACAACACTCATTATATTCTCGGGCAAAAAACAATGACGCAAGCGGCGACTGTTTGCATGCCCGTGAACTGAATGAGGCTTTGCAAACCGAAAGGAGGTTTTTTTTTAGGTCACTATAACGCTATAGACAATCGCGAAATGTCGAAGTAGAGTCGGCACCTATTAAAACATTTACAATCACTGGCACATTACAAGATCAAGAGTTGGGTGGCATGTGTAATCCCGCCAATACTTTCAGAAGTCAATTAGAGGTAATCGCCCGAATAATTCTGCAAGCAGCGCAGCCACTGATGCTGCAAAATAGAAGCACCATCTCCTCAACAAACGCTTATTAAAGCCTACTTTTGTAGTGTAACCTTCAGTCATTCAGTAAGAATTGCTCACACTTAGGCAACCTGTGGATCGGTTTTCGCTAATCAATTATTTGTTTGCCAGATCTCAGTTGCACCTCTTTAAACCGACGAACGAGTTTCTAGAATTACACTTCTCTCCGTAAACCAACGCCGCACTGAACGTGCACCTGGTGACATGCGGCTATTTTGTTTCATTAGTGTCATCGTCATGGTGTACCATGTAACTGAAAAACGGTCTATCATTTTCAAGTTCCTAAGTAATTGTTAAGGAAATGGACAAGTGTCTGACGGATATTACTTTGGGAATGAATATCTCTAAACTGGTATCATGCTGAAAATTAATTCTAAGTGGATACGCGATCCAAACTGACCTGCTACAATTTGTAAATTACAATATGTACCATAAAGTGATTAAGTAAGAGGTTATTTAGTGCATTTTGATTAATTAGTTAAATTTATGTTATGATACTCGCGCAAGTAATGTACGCCTCTAAATAATCCAGCTCAAGGAGTAGAACTATATGCTGTCTCCCAAAGGCTAACAAAAAAAATTATGTAGAATTTAATAATGATCACCCGGTATACCAAGTGAATATTTCTACGGATGATCCAACTGTTTTAAAAGCATACAAAAGGAACACACGAAAGTGGGAAACGTTTATTTCCTGCCCCCGTTCGGCCGTCGTTATCCCGTTCTTCGCCACAAAAATCTTGCTCTCTTTCCCACAAACAAACATGTGTGCTTGCGTGCGTGCGTGCGTGCGTGCGTGTGTGTGTGTGTGTGTGTGTGTGTGTGTGTGTGTGTGTGTGTGTGTGTGTGTGTGTGTGTGTGTGTGTGTGTGTGTGTGTGTGTGTGTGTGTGTGTGTGTGTGTGTGTGTGTGTGTGTGTGTGTGTGTGTGTGTGTGTGTGTGTGTGTGTGTGTGTGTGTGTGTGTGTGTGTGTGTGTGTGTGTGTGTGTGTGTGTGTGTGTGTGTGCATGTACGTGCGTGCTTGCGTGCGTGCTTTCGTCCGTACGTGCGCGCGAGGCATGCTGATTTAGCAACTGAAAGTTACTCTGCCGAAACGATCTTCTCCATGCGTTCACTCAGTAACTCGGGGCGTGTGCACAGCGACCGCGGCTCTCCCGCAGCAGAATCGTTCGGAAGTCTCCAGTTGCTGCGATCCTGCTATCTATGTAATGCAAGAAATGTTATTCCTTGTAGTAATTCAAAGAAAGAAATGCCTGGAGAAATTCAAATCGTGATTTTTTCTTAGTTCAAAGACAAATGGAAAGTCTTCGCTAGTCGATGTGTATTCCAAATTTCGAATATTGGCACACCCCTACTCCTAGTTAGCTCCAGATCCACCGAGGAAACTGTTGATTATGAGCGTCGAGAGCTCATATTAGCCTGACACTAAAGCGACTAAAGCCCCTGAAATTACCTGAAACAGGCTTTTCGCGCCACCATGTGACGGTTACTCTAACGATCAGCTGCAGCCCTGCGACGAATACCGTTAGATGGCAGAAGCTGCACATCAATTCGTAGAAACGACTCAGCCAGGCTGCGTCAGATTCTGTGTTAGCGGGAGCATTCGTATTCTACCGAAGAATATTAAATTTCTGTGTAACTTGCGATACTTTCGTTCATTAGCCCTAGCACGTGCAATGTGTTGGCTTGCGTGTGCTCTAAACCACGGATACATGGGGCGTGACGTTCCATGCATGCGGAGAAATATTCGGGCGACTTGGCACCGTTATTATAGTCCTGTGACGTTTTCTGCGCAGGCGCCGCCGTAATGTGAAGTGCCACGTACGGGCGAGCGTAAACTTGTTGAAAGAACAAAAAAATGAAGAAAATGAGGAACGCAGAGGAAAGAAAGGTAGATTTCTGGCAAGAGCGGGCTCTATTACATAATTCAAGACGCCCAGTGGTCGGTAGTGCTTGCACTCCCGTTCGGTTGAGTGTAAGCTATAGACCTTTTTTTTTTTCTCATGGGCGCCGCCATCGCGTCGGCAGTGGGGCCAGCTATAGGCAGTTGGCATGCAGGCTTGGGCGAATGCCTGCTTTGTATGCCATGTTATACGCTCGGCGGCAGTTTCTAGTGGGTTTTTTCGCACTCTCGCGGTCTATTTAGCACGACATGGCGTCTTCTACGTAGGAATCGGTCCTGTGAGGCGTAGTGAAATGATTCAAGTCCGAAGTAATTAAGCGGCTGGATTTTCTGCTAGCGTTAAGGGCGGACGGCGCACCCAGCGCTATGTGCGTGAGTTTGTTTGAGCCAACAGTCAGCCTCGGACATCGGTTAGGTACAGTGTGTCTGTTAATCATGGTGCACATTTGACCGGTCCCAGGAAAGCAACAAAACAAGATAGAAATGTGAAATTTTCATCAAATTAAAGGAACACTCTCCAAGTTCCCGTAGCATAATGCGCAAGGTTGTGCGCACACAGGTGACAACGCCGTACCACGAACTGCGCCACACATATCCACAGTGAACATATCAACGACATTAATCATTTAAAATAGAGAATCACAAACGTTATAAACTATGTTACACCAGACGTCCTTAACCGTGTCTGGGAAGAACTTGAACATCGTTTAGATGTGTGTAGGGAAACAAATGGAGGCCACATCGATCTGCACTGAAGAGGTGTGAAACTTGGAGAGGTTTCCTTTTATTTGGCGAAGATTTCACATTTCTATCTGGTATCGTTGACTTCCCGTGACCGGTCCAAAGTGCACCATGACTTTACGGACACACTGTACATCTGAAAATTGGTTTCACGATTGTTACCTTACTGCAGCATTCTAAGGTCTGGTCTAGCAACAATGGGTACTTACGAAACATATGACGATCCTAATTACAGCAGTGGGTACCGTTCTGCTGGAGAATAAATTGAGCTGTTTGAAAAGAAGGCATTCTGTAGATACATTGGGCGACTGCCTTGCTTGCTGGGCAAGGTTTCCGCCCACAAATAAAATAGTTTGGTTGATAATAACTGCAAACCTTACATCGTGAATCCCACTTTTCGAGTGGCTGAACGACCAGGTGCAGACTGCTCGAGCGTCCGAGGCATTACTAAAAGATGCGTTATAGACATGTTTGTTCTATATAGCGCATGGTCCAAGTGGTGCAAGCATACGGCACGACCATGCGTAGTCTTATGGCGGCGTAATCCCGCTTTCCGTTTTATTTTTCCGCAAAAGGAGGACATAAGAACTTTTTTTTTCTCAGTCTCGTAATTAGAGTCCTCTACGATGCATTCACATATCGTACGGAGATTGTGTCCTTACAAATAGCTGTGGCATTTTCTATGCGATCATCTTTGAATATAGTGTCTTACAGGGTAAAAACGCAATGCCAAAGGAAGCACAAAGCTTGTGCGTATCATGTGTGTTTACCAACCGCAGTGCTCGCTGTGTTGAACAAAGCCTTTGGCCTCATGCAGGAGACTAACGTAGACATAGTGATTTGAATTCCACTGGACTTAAAATGCGTGAGAACGATGCCGGTGGCGGGTGCAAATGTTTTTTTTTTTTTTTTAACAATTGGCGCTTAGATGTTTCGGGGTTCAGTTGGCCGTACGCGAGCAGACTCTTATGTTTTAGTTCCCACGTCAAGTGATCAGACAGTGAGAATATTTTCCATTTGATGCTGGTAATTCACAGAAGCCGGTTCTCTTCGTCGAGTGAAAGTATATTGATCGAAAATAGTTGAAAGCACATACACACACCGCGGCTGATGATACGCGTCGCATTTCTGCACAGCCAAGAGATATTTCCTAATACTGTAGCCACTGCAGCACCTAAAGGTTACACAGTGGTTGTTCGACGATGTCGCAAAAACTGAGATCCTGTAAATTGCTCTCAGAACGAGCTAAAACACCTCCAAATCGTTACGCAACGTGCGACCGGCAACACATTCAAGCAGCGCCGCGTCGGTTCGCACAAGCCAGAGGGGAGGAAAGGCTTGTCGCACGCCCATTCGTCTTTGCCCGATGAAGAGATGCATTTGTTATTGACCACGTGCTATCTCACAGCCGCCACTATATCACCGCATGGTTAACAACACGGACTTCAGTTGATATACAAGGGCAAATACAGACTATAGTTATTTCCTGAACCCACGGGACAGAAGTGGGGATGCTATCCGAGCCACGAAGTCCATCATGCTGTTATAGTCATGCCAGTCAAGACTTACAGACATTCTGTGAGCTCGTGTCGGTCGTCCGAACTTGATTAGCTTGTTTATTCCTTGTTTTTCTTGCTTTGCTTATTTTCCAGTCCTCTTCAGTTCATATCAAACACCTCATCTCAAGTAGCAAGCCCTACGCATGGCATGACTCCTTCAGTTTCCATTAAACTATTTCTCTCTTTGTCCTTCATCATGGCATCGTCTCGAACGCAAAATTTAATTTACAAGTTTCTCGCGCAGCCTTATAGCCAGATGAATACCTAGATCGTCACATTCACTCTGTCAAACCAGCAGATTCTGACAATGTAGAGCGGCTTCAAAGCGGACAGAACCTCTGAGCACCACCCACCATGATACACCGCCTTTGTCGTTTATCAAAGTACCCGCGCCGTCACTTCCTGTGACAAGGGGAGAATTTTCATGAATGATTTGAACGAGCATCTATGCGTCTGCGTGCAAAAGCAGAAAAAAATAACAATTCAGAGCCAATCCACTACGGTGAAGATGAATGCCAGCGAAGCTTTGACTATGGTGGGTCCGCTGTAGTAAATATTGCTATAATGAATTGCTTTAATACATATAATATATTATCATTAGTGATTCTATTGATCGACTTCGGCCTCTGCGTCAAAGAGCAAGGACACCAGCTTTTGGTGTTTGTCCGGCGGGAATGCCAAGTAGTGCGGTTGCTGCGCCAAGTCCGCCCCATCCTCATAGACTAGCGTATTAGCCACGGCGTTCATCCGCGGCACACAGCATGGCAGCGGCAGGATCCTGTGAGATCTCTCCCTCTCCTGCTCTCGGCGGCTCATACCCACATATCCAACGCGGACGAGCTACAGGTGATTTCTTTCTTACCTTCCTTCATTCTCTCTTTCTCACTTTCTTTCTCCCTTTTTTATTTCCTTCCTGCCTTCCTTCTTTCTTCCTTTCTTGTCCTTGCCTCATACCCGCATATCCAATGTGGGTAAGCACCAGACGCAATTTTATTATCGTTAATCGTGACGTGACTGACGACCATGTGATGTTATTGATGTCATGACCTATCAGTCATGCTAGTCATTCATTTTGACACCTGTGCTAAGGCACAACTGGCGGGAAACCGCCATGCACATGGAGCTAACCCCCCCCCCCTCCCCCCCGCACATGGTGCCGAAATCCAGAGGATGATAGTTTTTTCCTACACACTGACACGATCTTGTGGGAACTAGCCCTTAACAGCTTCGCCGTAAGATATTGGCACGTTCTGGTCGTTGCAGCCCAAGGACGGCGGTCTAGCACGTCGGTCTAATGCCCATATTTAAAATAAGGAGGAACAAAAAGCCCTGTCACACCAGCCAGAACTTGTGTTGTTTGTCGAGTTGAGAAAAACCAACGCAGTCTGCAACGCATTCCTTGCGCCAGTCTGGCCAATAAATCGGATAAAGAGGAGTCGTACAAGCTACTGTCTCCTCCGGAAGTACCAGCCTATCCTCATCACTGAAATCCTCCACTCAGGCCGAGCTTCTGGCGCCGACTCATTCTTCGGACAACCCACCCCCCGCCCCCATCTCCCGATATTTCGGACCGTTTTGTCTTTGTGTGGCGACTCGGTTTCACTACAAAAGAGGGTAACCATGCGCCGTTCTTGCTGTTAGCTGCTTCCTGGATAACATCGTTGAGCACTCATTTTGCAATACGAGACCTTTGTAATTTGAAAAGGTCGCTGTTTGTACGCTTTGCCAACATAATGATTTTTACAGCGAAGCTATATACCTCTACCAGCCAAGAAAATTTTCGTGTTGTTGGCGTAAGCAAAAAACGTCACGGTAAGCAAGCATCCCGCATTCGTCGTCGTCGTCGTCTTCCCCAGCTGGATACGTTGCCGCTCATCATTCCAGCGTAGAATTTCACTACTCTTCTGTCGTCGTAATGGGGAGGCCGCATTTACGTGGTTGTGAGCCATTGCTTAAGGCAAAATGAGCTCATTACCGGTGCACCACTGCATGTTTCGCACCTCCCTAGGTTTCACGTTAGTGGATGTGCATTTCGCTCAATGGGTCATTTGACACTTAGGCATATAATTTAATTCACCGCTCATACCGAGCCTACGATTTCACTCGTGGTAACTGTAATAACTAATAAAAACTAAAGCAGTACGAAAGGCGTACATAATGGCCAAATTGCTGAGGGAATGAATGAATGAATGAATGAATGAATAAACCTTTATTTGAAGCAGTGAGTTGGCAGTCGAGGTGGGAGGGTCCGTTATTCCAGGAACCCTCTGGCTTGGATCGCCCTCCGGGCCCGGGCGACGAGTTCGCGCTGGTCGACCAGGTCCGGCTTGGAGATCGCAGCCTCCCACGCCTCAGTGAGGAGGGTTGGGTCTGCGTCTGCTGCTATTCGTTGTGTCGTTGTGATACTTGCTCGGGTGTGCTTGCATTGCAGTAGGAGGTGCGCCAGGGTGTCAGGCATGTGGCAGTGTGGACAGGTGTAGCTGTATAGCGTCGGGTGGAAATGATGCAGTAAGCTTCCGTGGGTGAAGGTATTCCTCTGGAGTTGCCTGTAGTCGGTGCCTTCGTTTCTCGTTAGTTTTGGATGTGGTGGAGGGTATACCCTGCGTCCAAGCCGATAGTGCTGCAGTAGTGCTTGATAAGTTAGCGGTATTGTTTCCGTTTCCTCCGCTGATTTGGGTGGGTGGAACATGTCGAGAATCTCGTGCGAGGAGGCCCGGTTGACGCTGCGCGGGCCGCGGTGTGTGCCGCTTCATTCCCCTCGAGTACCTCATGTCGCGGAACCCACATGATACAGGTGTAGGGGGGACGAGTGTCACCATGTTTCAGTATGTTTATCGCTTTGATGGAGATCCTGCCCTTCATGTAGTTGCGTGCCGCTGTTTGAGAGTCGGTGAAGACCACTATGACATCCTCGCTTGTATGGGTAGAGAGTGCTATAGCGGCCTCTTCTGCTGTGTCCGCGTGTTTGGCGAGAATTGTCGCCAACGCCAGTGTCGTGCCCCTGTAGTCTGTGACGCTGATGGCGAAGGCGCTTCCGCCCGGATACTTGGCTGCGTCCACGTAGCGCGCCTGCGGGTCGTTACGGTGCTTGTGTCTGATGGCGTTTACCCTGGCAAGCCGTCTGCCTCGATGGTGTTCTGGATGCATGTTCTGAGGCATCTGATGAATTAGTAGACAATCTCGAAGCTTCGACATGATCTTTTCCTTATGTTCGCTATCCAGTTCTAGGTTGGTTGCGTATCCTGTGCGTCGGAGGACTGCTCGGCCTGTGGTTTTGAGCTTGAGTCTCTCGATCTGGTTGATGATGTGCGCTTCCGCGAGTTCTTCCCAGGAGTTGTGAACTCCCATGCGAAGCAATCGGTCTGTGGAGGCGGTTGTTGGCACTCCTAGGGCGAGCTTCGTGGCCTTTCGTATTAGGAGGTTTAGCTTTTGTTTCTCGGCTGTCTTCTGGTTGAGGTAAGGAGTTCCGTATGTAATGCGGCTGTAAAGGACGGCTTGTACCATTCGCAATGGCGGCAATGGCCTCTTTGAGGCCATTGACGCGATTTGCCACCCGTCGTATCAGATGAGTCAGCTGTGCCACAGTGTCTAGGGAGTGTGGCGGAGCCGGATCCGTGCTTGTGTATATGGATTCCGAGGATTCGAAGTAAGTCGACCTTCGGTATTGGGACTCCCTGAAGAAGGACTTGTGGGTCCGGTGCGTCGTGGCTTGGGGGACGGCCCCGGGTGCGTGCCGCGATTACGAATAGCTCGGATTTATTCGGGGCACAGTGGAGGCCGCAGGTGTTCAGGTACCGTTAGATGATGTTGACCGCCTCCTGAAGACGGCCCTCCTGTTCGCCCGTGCTCGCGCCTCTCGTACACAGTGTGATATCATCGGCATATAGAGCATGAAATATCCCTGGGACGGTGTCTAGGAGGCACGGAAGTTTGAGGAGGGCCATGTTGAAGAGGAGTGGCGAGATTACCGAACCCTGCGGCGTACCCCTGCTCGGTAGGTGAAATGTCTTGCTCCGGAGATTGGCAATTCCCACCGTGGCCGTACGGTTGGTGAGGAAAGCGCGGATGTAGGCGTATGTTTTGGCACCGCAGCCGATATCTTCTAGGTTACGGAGAATGGCTTCATGGCTCACGTTATCGAACGCGCCCTTTACGTCTAGAGCTAGAATGGATGACTTGCTGTGTTTGCTCAAGTGGTCAAGAATATCTTCCTTTAGCTGGAAGAGGACGTCCTGCGTGGAGAACATCTGGCGGAAGCCGAACATGGTGTGTGGATAGCGATCGTTGTCCTCGAGATGTGTGGTGAGCCGCTCGTTGACCATGTGTTCAAACAGTTTCCCGGCGAGGGACGTAAGGGAGATGGGGCGGAGATTTGCGATGGAGATGGGTTTGTTCGGCTTGGGTCACATGGTTACCTCCGAGAGTTTCCAGGCTGTTTTGAGCTCACCCTTAATCCAGCAGTCATTATAGTACCGAAGGAGAGCCGCCAACGCCCGAGGGGGTAGCTGTCGAAGGTGCTTGTTGGTGTCTCTGTCTTTTCCCGGGCTCGTATTCCGTGTTAACCTAGAGAGGGCCGCCTGTAACTCTGCCTGTGTGAATGGCCGATCTATCTCTTCGTTCGACGCTCCTTCGTACTCCCTGGGGGTGGAAAGGTTGGTGGAAGGGGTTTGCGGGTTAGCCGAGCCGTGTAGCTTCGTTTGAAGTTCTTGGAGAAGCTGATCCTCTGTGCCGCCATAGTTGTGGATTAGCCGGAGAGTTGTATGTCTTTGTTGGGTTTTGGTGTGGGTGTCGTCGACCAGGGCTCGAAGTATATGCCAAGTTTTCTTTGTGCTGAGCGTCCCTTGAAGTTGGTCGCAGAAGGATCACCAGTTCTGGCTCGCTAGCTGTTCCGCGTACTCCTGTGCCTGCGTGCTTAATAGGGCAATTCGGCGCTAGAGCTTGCGGTTGAGCTTTTGCCGTCGCCATCGTTTGAGAAGCGATCGCCGAGCCTCCCATAAGTGCAGTAGGTGATTATCGACCGCTGAATTGTCCTCACCTAGATGAATCGTCCTAGTGTGTCCGTCAGCCGCACCCACGATACCATTTAGCCAAGCTTCAATGTCTTCAATGTCCGAATCGTCGTCTAGCTCATATCTATACGCGTTCAAGTCAGTGAGTCGCGCCTTTCCTGTCTTGGGCGCGCGGTGAGATTGTTCAACCTCGATTTGAATTATGTGGTGATCGCTCCCTAGCGTGTCCGGGAGTCGGGTCCACGCGGCTTTTCGCACGTCTCGAGTGAACGTGAGATCAGGATTGGTTTCCCTCGACACGCTGTTGCCCACTCGGATGGGTTGGAGCAGGTCATTTCATAGCGTAAGGCCGTGCTGCTGTGCGGCGTCATGAACCCGTGCCCCTTTCATGGTGGTATGGGGGTAGCCCCAGGCCGCGTGTGGGTCGTTAAAGTCCCCTACTACAACAAGCCGGTTACCGTTAACGCTCTTGCGAAGGTCCCGGACGAAGTGGTCGTAGTGGAGTAGCTGCTCTCGCGGTGGGCTGTAGAGGTTGACCAGGTATAGGCTCTGTTGATTCTTGCGAGTCGTCAACACCTCCACTATGGTGTGTTTGATTTCAGTGCCTTCAATTTCGTGTGGCTGTGCGGTTAGTGTCTTCTTGACAACAATTGTGTGCCATAGTGTTGTAGCCGGGGAGCTTTCTTTTCTTGGTGTTGATTTCCTGTAACGCGATTATATCAGGATTGTTTGTTTCGAGATATTCTTGCAGGTTGGCCGAGCGGGGTCTATAGGATCTGCAAGTCCAGTGCCAAATGCGGAGGGTGGGAAGCGACTCGCTATACATTAACCGACTCGGAAGCTAACTTCTGTCTATGGATTCTATTTAAATTGTGTAGTCGAGATAGAGTCTAGAGTATCTGGCCAAAAGGGCAAGTCTATAAACACATTCTATAAGAAATCCATTTGACAATCGAAAAAGTGGCTAGATTCATTACTGATGGGTCTCGTAGAATATAATTTTCTATAATATCCGAGTTGTTGCTATGTTGCGCGTCACAAATAGCGTTAATATAAAGTCGACGTGAAGTATAAAAGGGTGTGGTTAGGTACATTTCACTTGTCTCTGGTTTCACTCTATGTAGAGCCACGTGTGGTAATTCAAGTGACGTCCCGATGGGTAATCTTTGTGGGTGTGTGCTGAGGGAGTTTAAGAAAAAAATGATGGTTTCACAGCATACAACTACAGCACTCGTTTTCAAAAGAAAAATCGCAAAACAAGCATCTAAACCACCTGATGGATGATAGGGCGCGTGTGAAAAATGGGAACACGCTCCGACGCGTTCCGGTAAAGATCAGGTTTGCAACTGCTTCGAAAGGGGTTGACGTCATTCAAAAGCTTCGTGTGTAGTGCAAACCGTATAATGTATGCAAATGACGTCTGCGAATAATGCGAAGCGCGTTCCTTCTCCCGCGTGTGTTTCCCGCTACAAATTACGGTTACGTAAGCTGCTCCAAGTTCAAAAGTACCCAACAGCATAGAAATCACGTAGTGACGTCACTACGGTCTAGCAACTCATTCAGTTCATTCCATGCTACCATGGGTAAAGACGCCAGAAGAACAGCGTTAATATAAAGTCGTCGTGAAGTATAAAAGGGTGTGGTTAAGTACATTTCTCTTGTCTCTGGTTTCACTCTTTGTAGAGCCACGCGTGTTAATTCAAGTGACGTCCCAATGGGTAATCTTTGTGGGTGTTGTTTACAGCTTCGCTGTCCATCCAGCTTCACAGCGTGGATTGGAGCCACAGTTTTTTTTTCTTTCTTTCTTTCCTTATTCATTTGTATTTTTTTCGGCTTAGAGACCCTACCGAAGGCTCGTCAGTGTAGTCGCTCGTCTTCGCTTTATATAGTCGTGTGCCGCGCCTAAAAAATTTTGGCTTTCCCTTAGGAAATTTACATTCACAATCAGTAGAAATTATATAGATATGTTTCTTCAAAGTTTATATAGATTGCCTCTAGGTCAGCATGTGGACTTATGTCTTTTCCCTTCTTGCGGACTACAGGTTACACCTCCCTGTTGATGCAGAAAAGTCATCCGCTACGGTTCATAATAGACTGGGCGCAAGTGAACCTGTTAACTTCTGTCTATGCATTCTATTTAAATTGTGTAGTCTAGATAGATTCTAGACTATCTGGCCAAAAGGGCAAGTCTATAAACACATTCTATAAGAAATCCATTTGACAGTCCAAAAAGTGGCTATAGATTCATTACCGATGGGTCTCGTAGAATATAAATTTCCACAATATCCGAGTCGTTGCTATGTTGCGCATCAGAAAGCGCCTGTGTGATTAAGGAGAGCCTAATAGAGAAAACAAAAATGTCTGGGTATGTAAACGCGTGTGTCTTACAACGTTTTCTTTTTTTTACATTTACAGTCACGTCTGAGAGCAAATATTACCTGCTGGACACGCTCCCCGCCTAACAATTTGCAGTATGTTTCTCTGTTGATCGGCTTAGTCATATTAGAGTGTTTCTTAAAGCAAGATATGCTGGTTGAATTATCAGCAAAATAGATGTAAAGGCATCAAATGTATTAACCGAACCTTCTTGGCACCGCCTTTGACACCAGCATACAGACGGCGAGGTCTTTCATTCACGGCAGCCCACCCTAAACACCTTTCTCGGAGTTATTTCATGAATGCCGTCATACATCTTCAGTGGTCCGAATCATTGAGGACGTATAATCCCTAAATTAAATTATAAGGTTTTACGTGCCAAAACAACGATTTGATTATGAGGCACGCCGTAGTGGGGGACTCCGAAAATTTGGACCACCTGGGGTTCTTTAGCGTGCACCTAATTCTAAGTACACGGGTGTTTTCGTATTTCGCCCCCATCGAAATGCGGCCGCCGTGGCCGGGATTCGATCCCGCGACCTCGTGCTCAGCAGCCCAACAGCATAGCCACTGAGCAACCACGGCGGGTCGTATAATCCTTCCTCGCCTCATTGTAACTCATTGGAATCGAAAGAAATCGACACACGAACACACGGATGCGCACGCAGCCCTTTGCCACATTGTCGAATTACGGGTCAATTTCCAGCAAAGCTGCTTCTTTTGAGCAGTTGCATAAATTATCTTAATTGCCAGTAATTAAACCAATCACTGTGTCGAAAATTTCCAACAAATATGAAGTCGCTGTCATTCTCAGGTCTTTGAGTAAAGCGGGACAACTGTACACACTTCGTATAACGCTTCGTATAACTGCAAAAAATGTTGCCAAAATTGGTATCGCGGTTATCTCATAAAAGTATTTCAGCGTTTTACATGTTTTTCAATAGGGAAATTATAATGGGCCCTAGCTACTGCTTTTATGATGCGTTTGTGGCGCCACATGCGCGCTCTAGCAGCTTTTTTTTATTTTATTTTTTATTGACTGCCGCTTTCGCACGCTCGACACTAGCTTATTTCATTGACTGCCGTTTTAGTAGCTCGCGAGTGGGCCAGACTCGGGCCTTCCAGCGTAGCAGCCTATCTCACTACACAAGGTTTAAACATGGAAGGAAGAAGAAGAACGATGCGCAGGCCACGCAGCTATACCATCCGGTTCGTGGCCTATCCCCCACAGTGGGTTGTGCCATTGATTGAGGCATCATCATCATCATCATTATCACCAGGCCGCTGGCGCGCGAGAATCTCGCTCGCGCATCGAATACGCATCTAAGACGCATTTCGCACCATCGCGGACAGGAACGGCATCGAATTACTGCTAGCCGCGGGCAACGGTGTATACCCAGCGGCATCGCAATTCACCGTCTCTTCCGAGGCTACGTATCCACCTTCTCGGAAGAAGACTCGCCGTCCTACAAGACGACTTCCACGATGTTACACGTCGCACGTCGAGAGGGAGCCAAAGATAACGTGTCCTACGCGTTCAGCAACTTGGCCGTCGAGGACGTCCACAAAGACCACTGGAACGCAGCGCTCAAGTCGTGGAACAAGGCCGATGAACGCGCTTGCGGCAGCGGCGTAGGAGATCCCAGGAGGCTGTTGCCGAGGGCCAAGCGGGACCCGCTCGTTGAGGTGGGTGCCATGGTCGCCGTGCTTCAGTGCAACACAAAGCAAGCACCATGCACCGTGCAAGGAGCCAGGCACCAGATGGTGGTACCATCGAGGGGCTCTCGATGCCTGCTAATACACAGGTAAAAACCAATTTTGTGCTTCGTGTATCATGCCTCAGGGACCACTGCGAACATCCTCAGTGGACAGACAAATTTATTTGTGTTTCTTTACAATTCATAAAATTGCATTTACAGGATGTAGTGTCTCGTGAATAAAAAAAAAAAGCTGCGTTAAACCTGTTTTTATAGAGTGGTTCAAATAAGGAGAAGCTGTAGCTATAGCAGTTAAAGTCATGTAGCAAAATATTCAACTGGGTTTACGTAATAACACGATTGATGAGCGAGTTTGTAGATCTATAAAAGTGAATAAATATGCTTTTATAACTACACGCTGATTACTCCCTCATTGACGATTTGGAAATGAAAGAAATTAGTCGGTACCCTTAGAGATATCACACTTGCGTTCATATTCCAACGCAGCGCAATGTTAAACACCCGACATCATCGTTAAGCGAATTCCTTACATCCCGTTTTAAATTACTCTCTTGCATGTTTAGCCGATGCATCGGTTTGCGCTTGTGCACTTCGGAAACTACGCTCACCATTGTAATGTTCGGAGGGAGAGTACACAACTTCTGCGCATGCTACGGCTTTGGCACGTCTGTTGCTTTTTAATCGTAACCTTGATGTGCATCTTATCCTCGACACTTCCAAACCCACCATGTTGTTTAGCGGCTTTGGCTTTACGCTTCTAAGCACGAGGTAGCGGAATCAAATCCCGGCCGTGGCGGCTGCATTTCGATGGGGGCTAAATGCGAAAACGCCCCTGTACCGTGCATTGGGTGCATGATAAAGAACCCCAGGTGGTTCGAATTGATCCGAAATGCCCCACTACGGCGTGCATCATATTCAGATGGTGGTTTTTACACGTAAAACTGGATATTTTTTAATCACATAGACAACAACGGGGTATGTAAGGATGACTTCCAGGTTTCTGGCCCTTTATTAAAGAATGCAGAATTTGAACGTCAGATCGAAATGCTTGTAACTGTGGCACGAGAAAGTACCAAGAAAACGCGTGGCATACGATATAGTGATTACAGGGCCCTGGGGAGAGAGAGAGAGAGAACTTATCGTGTGGCCTGCAGTCTTGGACTTGAGGCCACATGATATAGTGATTACAGTGCACTGGGGACAGAGAAAAAAAATTATTTGCCGAATTTCTATGAAGGGCCCTCTATTCCGGGGCTACCATTGGCTTTCCCGAAGCTCTGATGGCCCAGTGGCCTCCCATTGCGCTATGTTTTTGTTGGTGTCGAATTCTTTTTATTGAGGGATTATCTGTACAGAACCAAGTGGTGTCTAGTAGGTCGCCTTTGTGCTTACAATGTGGCCAATTAGAAGTACGGTAGAGAGTGGGGTAGAAATTATGTAGCAGAGATGGAACCATCAGCCGGTTCGTGTGCTCTCTGCGTAGCATGGCGCCCTGTGATGCTGGGAAGAGCACCGGGGACATGTTGCGTTAAGATACTTTTATCTATTTTAGCGCGCAGCTCTTAGGCGCCCGTTCCTCGGTTGAGCGTCGGCGTCCCTCGGTGTAACCGCGCCCATGCGCTCGTGCCACTGCTTGCGTGTTCGTCGTCGTCTTCCACAGCTGGCGCCAATGCCGCTCATCATGCCAGGGTTACCACACTGCCCGTCCCTCTGCGAAGGCGCTGACGGCACTGGCACACTGCCAGTCGGTGCGGTGATATCGGTCAAATTCTTCGCCTCAATATCGCGAAATGAAAACACATATACGGCTTGGCTTAAATTACGCATTAGGGAGTATCGTCATCATCCAACATTTTTTTTACCTTTCTGTATTTGTAGGAATAAAGTCTTGCCGGAAAGAATAAAATTATTAAAAAAAACATTCCAATATTTAGCATCGCTCGTTGAGCACTTTACGGTCACGGATTAATATGATATCTGAAAGAGAATGCAAAGTAGCAAACTTTTCACGTAGGAAATAGTTTTTTAGAAATCTATAAATCTTTTCAGGGTTGTTAGGATAATTTAGGATAAATTAGGTTTAATGTTAGTACATGGCAGACGCATTTTCAGAACCAAGAATTATGCGTATATTCCGCCCATGGACATTTCTTAGCTTATTGGAATGGCAAGAAAACACAGCTGTTGACCAGAAAACCAAATGAGTGCCAAAATCTGTGCTCAAATTCACAAAAAACTTCTTACGCTAGAATTGTTCGCGAGAAAGAATTTCAGCCAATCCGGATGCAAGACATAATATTATCTAAGCTGGCCGGCCAATGGCAAAGACCACTTACGAAAGAGAATCTTTGTGAGTCTGGCCCCTGGTTTGTTTCTTTTTCCTGAATGGATGAGGAGTTGTTCTTTTTATGATTATTATTCAGCAGGCGCTGTTTGCTTAGAGTGAAGGAAGGAGCGTTTCGTTTCGGGAGCTGCAGTGTTCCGCAACTTGGTTGCTTAACGGCATTGTTTTTCAAAAGCAGTGTTCATTACCGTCATGTATTGTCAATGCAGTTCGGAGGACCTTAGTCCGCGTGGTATGGAAGCTGGCGGGAGCATCATTCACCAATTCGACGAGTGTGGCACAGAGGCTACCACCGAGCACAGCGTCAGTGTCTTGGGCGGCAACCAGCACATCCAACCGCGTGTCACGCTGCCGTGTGTGTTGATGCTGAAAGCCATCAAGTCTGAGAACAACAGCCACTCGAACAGCATGCCAACTCCAAGCAGCGGCATTTGGAGGCCACACGCGAGGTAAGCCAAACACCCTTCCAGCTGAAACAGCGCAGTCAACTAGTGACCTCTTTTATTACTATCCATTTTAGCCAACCTGTTTCCTAAGAAACACAGTGATTGAAGGTAGGCTATTTCCTCGGGTCAGCGAACGTGTCCCGATGAGCCGCCTAGGCCGGTGTGAGCTGATCCTTCAGCGTAGTCCTTCAATATGTGAGGAAATCCTTCAGCGAAGGGTTTGTAGCAGCTTCTTCAAATTAATATCAATGTTGAGACTTTTAGAGGGCCATGTAGGTTGTGTATTGGGGTCCGGTTCTGGGTATTTTCGCTTTGCAGCAAAAGCTGTTATTAGGGAGAGAAGGAGATAGCACAAATCTACCGACTCTAAAGGGCAAATGTCTTGTTCGAATATTCCGTGTTTTCTCTTAGTCGCACACAACTATAAAGTTAAAAAATGGACATAAAGGAGAGAAAAACCTCATCAAGTTTCCAACTCTTGGACTGAGTAATATAGAAAAAACATATTTGTATAGGATAAGCATATTAATTATAATGCGGACAGTAATACTGACAACATATCGTAAATTCGAAGACGAAAAGGAAAGCAAAACATGGCGAGCTTCTTGACTATTTCACTTTTCTATGCACTCTTGAACTATCCGGCAGCTACGGAAAAGAAACAAATAATTGGAGTAATAGGTGTGTGAGGAAAGCTCCTACCAGAGCACGTGGTAATACGTGAAAGAGTATAAAAGGACAAAGAGAAATACGGTAAGCGCACAACTGCCCGCAAATATTTAGGAAGAAAGCAAACAAGGACGCCAACTTAATAATGAAGCTATAGAGTAACCGTCTCGGGGCCCATTGGGCACGCAGCATCCCCCATCGTCAAAATGCGCAAAAGCACAAAGTCGCTATAGCTGCTTTCGCCTCGAAAGCCTCTAATCTTCCGTGAGCCCAGTCACTTGACCATATGGTGATTAAGGATGGTCTTACGTAAAAAGTATCCCCTTGTGATAGGTACGAATCACTGTCATACTGTTCTTAAAGCTTCGAAGGAACGAGAAAGTTGTTATCCATTCGACTGTAGCATGAAGCCACAAAGGAATACTAAATGGGTTTCTCAAAAAATCGCAACTGAAGAAAAATTTGTCCTGGTTTGCGGGTGGAAGCCGGCACCAAAGCCTTTCCGGAGTGGTCTGAACTACCAATTTAGGTAACCACGCGTCTAGGTGAACATCGCACGAAGGCAAATCAATCGACAACTCGAAGCCCATGGAGTCAGAGGGATGACATTTATTTCCTTTCATGCATGGTCTTCCACCTTGCGTGCTTCCACAGAACTGATTTTTGATTTTTAGTGTCTATGTGCCTAGGGTTGTCCAATAATTCACCGTAGGGCTGCGATCTGCAGGCTTCCTGAT
Organism: Dermacentor silvarum; assembly: GCF_013339745.2. Classification (NCBI taxonomy): domain Eukaryota; kingdom Metazoa; phylum Arthropoda; class Arachnida; order Ixodida; family Ixodidae; genus Dermacentor; species Dermacentor silvarum. The sequence continues at coordinate 297,423,292 of NC_051154.1, forward strand.
TAGCTCAAATGCTAGAACGGCCACCCCAGAAAGGCGTTGGTCCCTTGGTCGATCTCCCCAAAGCAGGGCGAATGTTTCTTCAACCAGGCAGGTTTCATTCAGAGAAACCCTCAAGGGTTTCTTTCGTAGCTTCGAGCTGCAGTTGAATGGATGACAAGTGTTGCTTTCGTGAGCCTTCCTCCACGTAGAGGGTCTCCGCGTAACTGATTTGTCATTTCCGCAAAGCAGCTGTGCAAGACGAAATTGTAATTCATTGGAAATAGGTTATACATATCGCCGAAACCATTAGCCATAGCGTTCTATTTCACCGTGGACGGTTAAATACGAAGTTGTTCGAAGTAACTGCAAGAGTATAGGTACTGATCCATGTTTTCGTATGCTTGTTTTGTGCATTGCAAGCACCGTCTCTTCTTCTACACTAACGCTCTCTAAAGCTTCTTCAGCACCTAACTCCTTCCTAGATAACTTTCTTTTCCTAGAAGTACAAAAGGTAAATCTTCCCTCCACTCATTCTAAAGACATTGAAATAATGATCACTATATTGAAGTATATTCGATTAACTGTGAAGAACACACTATTTACAGCTTCAGACAAGCACACATCCACAGTTTGCTGCAATGTAGTGGGTTCATCTGCTGTAATTATTTCCTTATTTCCTGTGTGGGCTAGAGATTACATAAGCAGTTAGCAAGAATGACTCTCTTCGTGGTCCTGTCAGCACAATCGCATCTTTTCTCGTCTTCTATCAGGTTCGCCTCGGCCAACGTAGTCGGCACTACGGCGTCGTAGGCACGGAACGGCCCACAACGACAGCAGGATGTAGCCGTCGTCTCGCGCAGTGCAGCACTTGTCCCGCAATCTGCTCGCCTGCACCCGGTCCCGGTTGTTGCGACACAACGTCCCGAAGCTCTGCCGGCGACCTTGCTGTCCCCTTAGCTGTGTTTGTCTAAGCTGAGGAGCTGACGCTGCGGTCACTGTTGACAACGTGACCAGCGACTTTGAAGTGCACTCTCTTCGCTGCTATGATTCGTTCACTAGACGTATGGGAGCAATTTAAGCCCCTGCTACGTTGATGTGCTGGCCTGCGTAAGCGACGCTTGCCGAGGACGTTCCCGGCAAGTGCTACGAGCGAGCCTCCGAGCTTCAATCGCCGGGATGATAGTGCAGAGAAACTGAGACCCCGAACCTGCGAGTGCCAGCGTTTTTTTTTCGTAATTTTTTAGGATTCTTTCAATGTATTTGTGTGGGTATAAGATTCTTATATGTGCGCGAAATACAGCTTATCTTGATTGAAGTCTGGTGCTGAGTTGATTCCATGAGCATGATTTTAGTGGGCTATGGTAGTAGACAATATATAACGGAGCCGTGTACTCAAATTTCTTTCTCACTGTCGTGCGGTTTTCTTTTTCTTCTTATTTCATCACTTACCGGAAGAGGCCGTTACGAGAGCCTATTCCGCTTAAATGCTACAACGTGATCTTGACAGTCCTGACAAATGGTTTTGTTCGTGTTCTCGGCTGTAATATACTGAAATGTAATCTAATCCACGGCAGCGTAGTGTTAGCTGCAATTGCACGCCGCTTTGCTCCGAACGAAATCTTTCAAAAGCTGCCAGGATTCAGCCTTCCTTTTGCAGAATTCTTGAGGCAATAGCCACAAAACACAAACATCATCACATACTCAGAAATTTTTTCTGTATCAATCGTACCTTAGAGGGACTTGTGAACTGCTCGTTCTGGCAGGGTAATGATTAGGATTAAGGTAATCAAATTCTGGAGTCTTACGGGCCAACAACATCATATTATTATGAGGCACGCCGTATTGGTGGACTCCGGGTAAACTTTGACCACCTAACGTTCCTAAACATGCATCCGATGAAGAGTGCGTAGCTGTTTTTGCATTTCGCCCCCATCGAAAGGCAGCCGCAACCTCGGGCTTAGCAGCTCAACACCAAAGCCACTATGCCACCACAGCGAGTAGTAATTAGGATGATTATGACGAAGAACAAGAAGGAAATGATAACAGGATTTCTTTTTCATTCCAAGGAATTCACGAAACCAGCTGCATGTGCAGACCGTTGTCACGGTCTTATCCGCATGTCAAACACCGCGACAGGTAGATAAAAGCGGACAACAATTGCTGTGCGACACGAACAAAGGCCCTCGGGAGTGCTGCCACGTCCAGACTTTCAAGATGATCGCAGCTTAACCGGCGACTTTTCCTGCTTTTATCATCGTAAAGGGTGCCCTAATTACCCCAAAAAAGGCAGCAGCGGGAAACACCCGGCGTCATTCACTTTTTCAACCGAAGCTAAGGATGCAAAGGGCAAAAGTTTCAGTCGCGAAGCGTTTTGGTCGGATTCCCCTTCCATCGAAAGCAGCGGTAGCAGCAGCGTAAGCACAGCCGCCGAGGGCCACGTCGTCCACGGCCTGAACTCCGCGGCACGCAGCATGAGCAGCGTGGCCCCATGTTTGGTTCCCGACGAGATCAAGCGCTACTTCCGACACTACGGCAACAAGAGCCGCGGTCGAAGCCCGCACCGCTCGTCTCCCAAATCCATGTGGTCAGTGGTCCGCAAGCAAAAAAAACTTATTGCCAAAGGGCTCGCAATCGCGCGTCATGCCTCGCCACGTCCTCTCGGCTCTCCTGGCCTTCGCGGTGACCCTGCTTCTGGTGGGTGCTGGCGCAGACGTATACACGATGCTGTGGCAGGGTCGCGGAAGCAGACCTCCTGCTCGTCCTCCGCTTTAACCTTTTCAGAAGAGCGGCGATGTCGAGCCGGGGTTCTCGGGACAACCGTACGGGTCAACGACGGCGACTCAGATTTGTCAAGGACCACCCGGAACTGCTAAAATACGCCGCTCAACCTGCCCAGGCACCGATGAAAAACACGGTATATACTACATCTCATCGCGCCGAGATCAGCGTTGAAGAAACAATTGAAGAGATAAGTACAACCACCACTGGTACCGAAAGGTAGGAAGGTGCATGCACCGATGGTGCAAACTCTTGTTGGTGCAAAGAATGCAGATAACCCGAAGGCCGCTGCCGTGAACGAGGCACGCGTAAGTCCATCTCCACTTAACTCCAGTTTCTGCTGATAAAGTGCTTATAGGAAAGTATAGAGAATGTCATTCATATTGCGAAGCCTATCGTGTGAGTGACGTGGTTTGAAGCTCTTCTGCTCTATACCAGTCGCGGTTGGATCAAGGTATACGTCGTATTTGGAGCATTGAGCTCCTTTCTCTTGCAATTACTTTTATCTGGAGGAGAAGACCAATGATCGGCGAAAACTTTATTGCACCTATACTGGGTATGAAGGTTGGGTTTCCACAAACACAAACGCATCTTAGTAAAAGCAGTTCATGCTTTGTTACAGACGCACTCACTTTGAGACGCGTTCGCGTTCAGCTACTGCCACAGCCCACGCAACGAATTCTTCTACAATCACTCCGTAAATACTTGTCTGGTTCTGGCGACTGATAAGGTCGGCCTCTGTATCGGTGGCTGTTACAGATTCACATCCAAGAGAAGCGGCCGACAGGCATGCGTCGATGCAAAGAACCACCCTGACCACTGCCTCAATGATGCTGTCTTCAGAAGATGCGAAACGTAAGGACACGGTTTCACACATTTCGTTTCGTAAGAATCTGGCGTAATATAAAAATTATGTGCAACCCACTTTCTGCGAGATCTGTGCACGCGCAGCTTCTGTGATATAGTGCTTGTGGTTGTGTTAATTGTGTTGACGTTATGTGATGTTACCTTAATGTAGATACATATGCAGCATTGTGTAGGTGCGACATTGATGTCATGCATCTAATATTACCTGTGTTAAAGCAATACACAAGAATGAATTAGGTTGACTCCCTTATTACTCCAACAAATTGATCAATCCAAAATTAAACAAAAAACAGTCTGTCGAATGGCGGCAGTTACAAACGAGATCCTATCCGAGTCCAGCTATCATGCGCATAATACACCCAGATTTATACACGACTGACAAGTGCAGACATTGCGACTCTGGAGCCACCCTAGAGCATATCCCATGAGAATGTGCGGGTATAACACACGATAACAGTGATGCAGCCTCAAACAGCGACAGCCTCCACGCGCGCTGGGAGTCTGCGTTGCTCAGCTCGGACCTGCAGCACCAACTCTGGGCCGTCCAGTGAGCCGAGGAAGCCGCCAAGGGCCAACAACCCTTGGCCGAAGCCTAGGCGGCATCTAGGCCCACCCGACCAAATCGCTGGACAATCAATAAAGTTATTTGAATAATGGAATCGAGCAATCGTCACTCATTCACAGTTGAGCATATCCATACCTTCCACGACTTCCATCACAAGCTCAATTCCAGGGAGAATTGCAGGTCCAGGGAGAGCTGCAGGTATGGCTGTACGTACATAGAAATGCTAAACTTCACTTACCAATCGAGACGTTGATAGACGTCCTTTGGAGTAACATAAACTATACAACACAATTTCTGGTGCATAAACCAGCAGCACTGCACAGGTGCGTCCTTTCCAAACATCACAGGTGCATCCTTTCCAGCAGTTCTTCGTGTTTTCTCTCTCTGCGTCTCACATGTGTGTGAGTTCCCGCTTTGTCTTCTCTGCGAGACACTGGCGTGGAATTCCGAGAAGGAGGCAGGGAAGCTAGGTTCAGATGCTACGCCCCAGCGATTGCAATGCGATAGCATTATTATTATCAGCCTACCCACTGCTCTTATTGCATTGCCTACAGAATTGACTGGCGTTCCACAAAACTATAAAACCCTTGCGGGGACGCACATCGTGTACTTCTGTGAATCTCGGCCGGCAAACTCACAACATTCGATTACACAGTCACCGGTATTGGCTCACTTTAATCTGCGAGAAACACGACACGCCAAACCCCGGTGAGGCAGACACATAAACTTTCGCTTTAGAAAGACATGGGGACATTGAGTGAGTTGAAAAGAATTGACTAGACCTGCACCCCAACTGCATCGCATGTCGGCTTTAGAAAGACAATGCCTTTTTGAAATAAAGCATCATGTGCCTACCTTTTCGGCGCTTGGTGCGGGCTGATCAGTTTCCGGCTCGATAGGTTTAGTGTCTCGGCACTCGCACGGGTGAAGCGTGGGCAAGGCCGAAAATAGAGGCGTGGCGTTGTGTGCGAGAGGGAAAACATCCATTGGAGCGCACTGCACGGTAATATGTTAACCCAATCTACGGATAAAAATTATATAAGCTATCCATGTCTAATAGTGGGATTTGAACCAGCCCCCCCAGAGCAATGTCTGACGCTCTACTCTTAACACTGGAGGCACACACACGGCACAAAAGGAGAACAACGTCACCACTCCTCCCCTCATGCAACCTACGCTTTGAGGCGTTTGACGCGTACAACGCGTCGCACAGCAACAATTTACTCGTACAAGTGATAGCGCTCCAGCTTCCCCTAACCGATGCTTGTGGCCGCCAGCGCTTGTAGACGCTTGTGACATAGATTCGCCTTCGCGTTGGGCTCAGCTTTACCGGTGAACTACTTTCGTGTTCGGTCCAGGTCTGTGGCCTGAAGACGCACCCGGCGTGGTCTCTTGCGTGACCTAACGACACAAGCGAGAGAAACGTTTGACACGAAGTTCAAACACTGGCGCTTTGATGCGTGCGCTGGACTGTTAGGTGCAGCCGACGCTTCAACTAGACAAGAAAGGAGAACAAGACAGACACAAGCGCAGTGTGTTACAAAGCAATATCAGCTTCACTTCTTTGACAACCATCTTCGAAGGTTTCTGCAGAAGTCTGTTACCATAGTCTGAATATTTACATTGAAAACACGTACATTATTGCGCCACGGAAATTTTAGTATAAACGTGGTGTCCTCGTGTTCGTGCCCAACACACGCGACATTAGTTCGAGGTCAGGATACCGAAATAATTCTCAGGCCTTCGAGATGGCATGCGCGTTGCCCTACCCAGAGGTAATGAACAAACATTTCTACTTCTCAAACTGGCGCCATGCGCCCCATTAAGTTGACCTTCGCCTTGCCTCCTATTTTTAAGCTTCCTGTTTGTAAGAGTAACCCACCAAGAAAGTTGTTGACCTTTCTTGTGTTGGTCATGCGGCAAGAACTTTGCATCGATTTACAACCTAAAGCATTTAATCATTTACAACACCGAAGAAAACAATATTTTCTACCAAACATCACCTTTAACGGTTATTCCTAGCGACACTTGACAGGTGTGATTCCGAGTTATCGAATGGTTTTCCTTCTCGCAAAATTATAAAAGTGATAACACAAAGGGGAACTTTCGCACGGATCGGGAATTAAGTTGTACATGATGGTGTGGCAAAACTGAAGTGCTCTCTTTTCATGTGAAGGTGATAATGCTTAATCGACGCTTGCATTCAGTTAGGCTGCAAAACGCAGCAAACAGACGTTTTGAGCACTACGCCGCCTAACTGAATGGGAACATGAAAACACACGTCTGTACAAATCGTAAAGCGTAAACGTAGAAAGCTAGCGCTTTAAACGTTTTGCCCGGGCAGGAAATGGCAATCTTCCAGCCGCGATAGCCGTCATTCCCGACGTGTATTAAAACTTGACTTTAGTAGCAAGTCGTTACGCGAAAGAACGCAACAAGCAGGCAAGTGATGGAACTTCGACGGTCGTTCGTGCCTCCAATGAAACTTGACATTTGGGTTGTGCCTTTCGTACAACAGCCACGTAATTTTGCCGCAGGAGGACTGTTTGAACAAATGTGGCGAAGCCCCGTAAGCGACTGTGCCGAGTGGCCACTCCCGACGTCTGTTTCAGCGCACACCTGAGGTTGTCTTACTTCGCCATTGGTGGCCCGGGGGTGCGGTGCCTGAAGGTGTCGTCCATCAGCTACCCTGGACCCCGCTACCTGGCCAGCTCAAACCAGTTTCAAACAGTGCAAGCCTGCCCGGAGGCTTGCATGTGGAACACTCATTTCGACTAACGCGAAAAGTCCACCCGCCGGTTTCCCGCGTGAATCGGCACACTATTGCCGGAGAAGCGAACCTTACTTTAAATAAAAAGACAGGATGGAAAAACAAACGTACCTTACGTCAAAATTTCTATACATTAACTTGTGGCAAGCTGTAAAAGTTTACATTTTGCCGCTGCAATTCGCAAATTGCATTGAATTTTATTCCGAAGTCAATTACGCACGCAGTTTGGTTTTCCTCCCTGAAGACATGATGCCAACAGTCTAGCCTACCGGTGTAAATAAGCACGATCTAGATTTATATACAGGTATCTTAGGAAGCTATGTTTCAAGCGCACGCGTTGTTTTTCAAAGCAGTTGCAAGGTGTTTCTGGCATACCTTGCCGATGAGCGCGCAATATAAGGACGCTAAACGCCATAGAATAGTAAGAATGGGAATTTATTGCAGTAAACCATATAGTCTCTCTTATCTTCTCTATTATTATCCCCTAGCATTGGCGGCACATCCACACCATTATTATTCTCTGCTGTACAGAGGTCTATGAAACTATAATCTATTTTTCAGTAGCAAGAAACTTTGCAGCAACAGCCGAAATAAATTCTGAACTACAAGAACACGTAAAGCCCAACTGGACCGGGAAAATTAAACATAAAACGCAACTTGCCTTGACCTTGCACTAACCGCTGCGTACTGAGTGAAAGAAATTTTCACGCTGGCATTAAAATAAAAGAGTATGGATTCTTCTGGCCATTGATGGAAGCACTTTAAAGCAGCACAACACATCTCCGAAAAGTAAGGCGAAGATTCAGCATCATTAACGACTTCCGAGACCAAGCGGCTCGCCCGACTACGGGTACCACGCTCACGCTTTGATGATGATGATAATAATAATAATCTTATTTATGGTGCGCACCCACTAGAGGGATAGGCCACGAATCACGGCGGTTCTCGAAGCTTTCACCCCATTCCTCCTCCCAATCTCGTTGTTCTGCGGAATCCAGCAAAGTAGAGGAAATTACATGAAAGGGAAGGAAATTCTGAAAAACATTCTAGTGCGAATGGAAATTTTGGTTTAAGTGCCCATTTAACTACTGATTAAAAGACGTGCTCGAAATAAAGACTGCCGCTGTATAATTTTTCACCAAGCAAGCGTGAAGTATTCTACCAGATAGAGTGTGCGAATATTCGAAGTATCGAATCCGAATTAAATAGTCTTAGGTATTCGGCATTCGATTCGACAATTCCGTAATCGAAATTGTCGACTATTCGTTTCCGTTCGCAAACAATGACGCAAACGGCGACTGCTTGCATGCCCGTGAACTGAATGAGGCTTTGCAAACCGAAAGGAGTTTTTTTTTTTTTTTAAGGTTATTATAACGCTATAGACAATCGCGAAATGTCGAAGTAGAGTCGGCACGTATTAAAACATTTACAATCAGTGGCACATTACAAGATCAGGAGTTGGGTGGCATGTGTAATCCCGCCAACACTTTCAGAAGTCAATTAGAGGTAATCGCCCGAATAATTATGCAAGCAGCGCAGCCACCGATGCTGCAAAATAGAAGCACCATCTTCTCAACAAACGCTTATTAAAGCCGACTATTGTAGTGTAACCTTCAGTCATTCAGTAAGAATTGCTCACACTTAGGCAACCTGTGGATCGGTTTTCGCAAATCAATTATTTGTTTGCCCGATCTCAGTTGCACCTCTTTAAACCGACGAACGAGTTTCTACAATTACACTTCTCTCCGTAAACCAACGCCGCACTGAACGTGCACCTGGTGACATGCGGTTATTTTCTTTCATTAGTGTCATCGTCATGGTGTACCATGTAACTGAAAAACGGTCTATCATTTTCAAGTTCCTAAGAAATTGTTAAGGAAATGGACAAGTGTCTGACGGATATTACTTTGGGAATGAATATCTCTAAACTGGTAGCATGCTGAAAATTAATTCTAAGTGGATACGCGCTCCAAACTGACCTGCTACAATTTGTAAATTGCAATATGTACCATAAAGTCATTAATTAAGAGGTTATTTAGTGCATTTTGATTAATTAGTTAAATTTATGTTAGGATACTCGCGCAAGTAATGTACGCCTCTAAATAATCTAGCTCAAGGAGTATAACTATGCTGTCTCCCAAAGGCTAATAAAAAAAATTATGTAGAATTTAAAAATGATCACCCGGTATACCAAGTGAATATTTCTACGGATGATCCAACTGTTTTAAAAGCATACAAAAGGAACAGACGAAAGTGCGAAACGTTTATTTCCTGCCCCCGTTCGGCCGGTATCCCGTTCTTCGCCACAAAAATCTATCTTGCTCTCTTTCCCACAAACAAACTTGTATGCTTGCGTGCGTGCGTGTGTGTGCGTGTGCGTGTGTGTGTGTGTGTGTGTGTGTGTGTGTGTGTGTGTGCGTGCGTGCGTGCGTGCGTGCGTGCGTGCGTGCGTGCGTGCGTGCGTGCGTGCGTGCGTGCGTGCGTGAGTGCGCGAGAGGCCTGCTGATTTAACAACTGAAAGTTACTGTGCCGAAATGATCGTGTCCATGCGTTCACTCAGTAATTCGGGGCGTGTGCACAGCGACCGCGGCTCTCCCGCGGCAGAATCGATCGGAAGTCTCCAGTTGCTGCGATCCTGCTATCTGTGTAATGCAACAAATGTTATTCCTTGTAGAATTTCAAAGAAAGAAATGCTGGACAAATTCAAATCATGATTTTTTTTTAGTTCAAAGACCAAAGGAAAGTCTTCGCTAGTCGATGTGTATTTCAAATTTCGAATGTTGGCACACCCCTACTCCTAGTTAGCTCCTGATCCACCGAGGAAACTGTTGAATATGAGCGTCGAGAGCTCATATTAGCCTGACACTAAAGCGACTAAAGCCCCTGAAATTACCTGAAACAGGCTTTTCGCGCCACCATGTCTTGGTTACCCTAACGACCAGCTGCAGCCCTGGGACGAATACCGTTAGATGGCAGAAGCTGCACATCAATTCGTAGAAAGGACTCAGCCAGGCTGCGTCAGATTCTGTCTTAGCGGGAGCATTCGTATTGTACCGAAGAATATTAAATTTCTGTGTAACTTGCGATACTTTCGTTCATTAGCCCTAGCACGTGCAATGTGTTGGCTTGCGTGTGCTCTAAACCACGGATACATGGGGCGAGACGTTCCAGGTGGTGAAATATTCGGGCGACTTGTCACCGTTATTATAGTCCTGTGACGTTTTCTGCGCAGGCGCCGCCGTAATGTGAAGTGCCACGTACGGGCGAGCGTAAACTTGTTGAAAGTACAATTAAATGAAGAAAATGAGGAACGCAGAGGGAAGAAAGGTAGATTTCTGGCAAGAGCGGGCTCTATTACATAATTGAAGACGCCCAGTGGTCAGTAGTGCTTGCACTCCCGTTCGGTTGAGTGTAAGCTATAGACCGTTTTTTTTTTTTTCGTTTTTTTTCATGGGCGCCGCCATCGCGTCGGCAGTGGGGCCATCTATAGGCAGTTGGCATGCAGGCTGGGCAAATGCCTGCTTTGTATGCCATGTTATACGCTCGGCGGCAGTTTCTAGTGGGTTTTTTCGCACTCTCGCGGTCTATTTAGCACGACATGGCGTCTTCTACCTAGGGATCGGTCCTGTGAGGCGTAGTGAAAGGATTCAAGTCCGAAGTAATTAAGCGGCTGGAGTTTTTGCTAGCGTTAAGGGCGGACGGCGCACCCAGCGCGATGTGCGTGACTTTGTTTGAGCTTATAATCAGCCTCGGACATCGGTTAGGTACAGTGTGTCCGTAAAGTCATGGTGCACATTTGACCGGTCCCAAGAAAGCAACAAAACAAGATGGAAATGTGAAATTTTCATCAAATTAAAGGAACACTCTCCAAGTTCCCGTAGCGTAATGCGCAAGGTTGTGCGCACACAGGTGACGACGCAGTACCACGAACTGCGCCACACATGTCCACAGTGAACATATCAACGACATTAATCCTTAAAATAGAGAATCACAAACGTTATAAACTATGTTACACCAGACGTCCTTCACCGTGTCTGGGAAGAACTTGAACATCGTTTAGATGTGCGTAGGGAAACAAATGGAGGCCACATCGATCTGCACTGAAGAGGTGTGAAACTTGGAGAGGTTTCCTTTTATTTGGCCAAGATTTCACATTTCTATCTGGTATCGTTGACTTCCCGTGACCGGTCAAATGTGCACCATGACTTTACGGACACACTGTACATCTGAAAATTGGTTTCACGATTGTTACCTTACTGCAGCATTCTAAGGTCTGGTTTAGCAACAATGGGCACTTACGAAACATATGACGATCCTAATTACAGCGTGGGTACCGCTCTGCTGGAGAATAAATTGAGCTGTTTGAAAAGGAGGCATTCTGTAGATACATTGGGCGACTGCCTTGTTTGCTGGGCAAGGTTTCCGTCCACAAATAAAATAGTTTGGTTGATAATAACTGCAAACCGTACATCGTGAATCCCACTTTTCGAGTAGCTGAACGACCAGGTGCAGGCTGGGCCAGCGTCCGAGGCAGTACTAAAAGATAAGTTATAGACATGTTTGTTCTATATGGTCGCATGGCCCAAGTGGTCCAAGCATACGGCACGACCATGCGTAGTCTTATGGCGGCGTAATCCCGTGTTCCGTTTTATTTTTCCGCAAAAGGAGGACATAAGAACTTTTTTTTCTCAGTCTCGTAATTAGAGTCCTCTACGATGAATTCACATATCGTACGGAGATTGTGTCCTTACAAATAGCTGTGGCATTTTCTATGCGATCATCTTTGAATATAGTGTCTTACAGGGTAAAAACGCAATGCCAATGGAAGCACAAAGCTTGTTCGTATCATGTGTGTTTACCTACCGCCGTGCTCGCTGTGTTTAACAAAGCCTTTGGCCTCATGCAAGAGACTAACGTAGACATAGTGATTTGAATTCCACTGGACTTAAAATGCGTGAGAACGATGCCGGTGGCTGGTGCAAATGTTTTTTTTTTTATTTTTAACAATTGGCGCTTAGATGTTTCGGGGTTCAGTTGGCCGTACGCGAGCAGACTCTTATGTTTTAGTTCCCACGTCAAGTGATCAGACAGTGAGAATATTTTCCATTTGATGCTGGTAATTGACAGAAGCTGGTTCTCTTCGTCGAGTGAAAGTATATTGATCGAAAATAGTTGACAGTACATACACACACCGCGGCTGATGATACGCGTCGCATTTTTGCACAGCCAAGAGAAATTGCCTAATACTGTGGCCACTGCAGCACCTAAAGGTTACACAGTGGTTGTTCAACGATCTCGCAAAAACTGAGATCCTGTAAATTGCTCTCAGAACGAGCTAAAACACGTCCAAATCGTTACGCAACGTGCGACCGGCAACACATTCAAGCAGCGCCGCGTCTGTTCGCACAAGCCAGAGGGGAGGAAAGGCTTGTCGCACGCCCATTCGTCTTTGCCCGATGAAGAGATGCATTTTGTTATTGACCACGTGCTATCTCACAGCCGCCACTATATCACCGCATGGTTAACAACACAGACTTCAGTTGATATACAAGGGCAAATCCAGACTATAGTCATTTCCTGAACCCACGGGACAGAAGTGGGGATGCTATCCGAGCCACGAAGTCCATCATACTGTTATACTCACGCCAGTCAAGACTTACAGACATTCTGTGAGCTCGTGTCGGTCGTCCGAACTTGATTAGCTTGTTTATTCCTTGTTTTTCTGTCTGTGCTTATTTTCCAGTCCTCTTCAGTTCATATCAAACACCTCATCTCAAATAGCAAGCCCTACGCATGGCAGGGCTCACTCCTTCAGTTTCCATTAAACTATTTCTCTCTTTGTCCCTAATCATGGCATCGTCTCGAACGCAAAATTTAATTTACAAGTTTCTCACGCAGCCTTATAGCCAGATGAAGACCTATATCGTCACATTCACTCTGTCAAACCAGCAAATTCTGACAATGTAGAGCGGCTGCAAAGGAGACAGAACCTCTGAGCACCACCCACCATGATACACCGCCTTTGTCGTTTACCAAATTACCCGCGCCGTCACTTCCTGTGACAAGGGGAGAATTTTCATGAATGATTTGAACGAGCATTTATGCGTCATCGTGCAAAAGCAGAAAAATATAACAATTCAGAGCCAATCCACTACGATGAAGATGAAAGCCAGCGAAGCTTTGACTATAGTGGTTCAGCTGTAGTGAATATTGCTATAATGAATTGCTTTATTATATATAATATATTATCATTAGTGATTCTATTGAGCGACTTCGGCATGTTCGTCAAAGAGCAAGGACACCTGCTTTTGGTGTTCGCCCGGCGCGCAGGCCAAGTAGTGCGGTTGCTGCGCCAAGTCCGCCCCATCGTCATAGACTAGCGTATCAGCCACGGCGTTCATCCGCGGCACACGGCATGGCAGTGGCAGGATCCTGTGAAATCTCTCTCTCTCCTGCTCTCGGCGGCTCATACCCACATTTCCAACGCGGGTATGAGCTACACATGATTTCTTTTTTACCTTCCTTCCTTCTTCTTTCCTTCCTTCCTTCCTTCCTTCCTTCCTTCCTTCCTTCCTTCCTTTCTTCTTTCTTCCTTTCTTGTCCTTGGCTCATACCCACATATCCAACGCGGGTAAGCGCCAGACGCAATTTTATTATCGTTAATCGTGGTGTGACTGATGAGCATGTGATGTTATTGATGTCATGACCCATCAGTCATGCTAGTCATTCATTTTGACATCTGTGCTAAGGCACAACTGGCGGGAAACCGCCACGCACATGGAGCCAAACCCCCACGCACATGGTGCCGAAATCCTGAGTATGACAGTTTTTTCCTACACACTGACACGATCCTGGGGGAACTAGCCCTTAACAGCTTCGCCGTAAAAAATTGGCACGTTCTGGTCGTTGCAGCCCAAGGACGGCGGTCTAGCACATCGGTCTAATGACCATGTTTAAAATAAGCAGGAACAAAAAGCACTGCCATACCAGCCAGAACTTGTGTTGTTCGTCGAGTTGAGAAAAAGCAACGCAGTCTGCAACGCATTCCTTGCGCCAGTCTGGCCAACACGATGTCAATCGGATAAAGAGGAGTCGTACAAGCTACTGTCTGCTCCGGAAGTACCAGCCTATCCTCATCACTGAAATCCTCCACTCAGGCCGAGCTTCTGGCGCCGACTCATTCTTCGGACCACGCTAAGTCCCCTCCCGCTTCGTGTTAAGTTCAAACCGTATAATGTATGCTAATGACGTCTGCGAATAATGCGAAGCACGTTCCTTCTCCCGCGTGTGTTTCCCGGTACAAATTACGGTTACGTAAGCTGCTCCATGTTCAAAAGTACCAACAGCATAGAAATCCCGTAGTGACGTCACTACGGTCCAGCAACTCATTCAGTTCATTCCAGGCTACCATGGGTAAAGATGCCAGAAGAACAGCGTTAATATAAAGTTGTCGTGAAGTATAAAAGGGTGTGGTTAAGTACATTTCTCTTGTCTCTGGTTTCACTCTTTGTAGAGCCACGTGTGTTAATTCAAGTGACGTCCCAATGGGTAATCTTTGTGGGTGTCGTTTACAGCTTAGCTGTATAACCACCCTCACAGCGTGCATTGGAGCAACAGTTCTTTCTTTCTTTTCTTATTCATTTTTTTTTTCGGGTTAGAGACCATACCGAAGGCTCGTCAGTGTAGTCGCTCATCTTCGCTTTACAGTGTCGTGTGCCGCGCCTAAAAAATTTTGGCTTTCCCTTAAGAAATTTACATTCACAATCAGTAGAAAGTATATAGATATGTTTCTTCAAAGTTTATATAGATTGCCTCTAGGTCAGCATGTGGACATATGTCCTTTCCCTTCTTGCGGACTACAGGTTACACCTTCATGTTAATGCAGAAAAGTCATCCGCAAGGGTTCATAATAGACTGGGAGCAAGTGAACCTGTTAACTTCTGTCTATGCATTCTATTTAAATTGTGGAGTCTAGATAGATTCTAGACTGTCTGGCCAAAAGGGCAAGTCTATAAACACATTCTATAATAAATCCATTTCAGAATCGAAAAAGTGGCTAGATTCATTACTGATGGGTCTCGTAGAATATAAATTTCCACAATATCCGAGTCGTTGCTATGTTGCGCATCAGAAAGCGCCTGTGTGATTAAGGAGAGCCTAATAGAGAAAACAAAAATGTCTGGGTATGTAAACGCGTGTGTCTTACAACGTTTTCTTTTTTTTTTACATTTACAGTCACATCTGAGAGCAAATATTACCTGCTGGACACGCTCCCCGCCTAATATTTTCCAGTCTGTTTCTCTGTTGATCGGCGAAGTCATATTAGAGTGTTTCTTAAAGCAAGATAGGCTGGTTGATATTATCAGCAAAATAGATGTAAAGGCAACAAATGTATTAACCGAACCTTCTTGGCACTGCCTTTGACACCAGCATACAAACGGCGAGGTCTTTCATTCACTGCAGCCCACCCTAAACACCTTTCTCGGAGTTATTTCATCAATGCCGTCATACATCTTTAGTGGCCCGAATCATTGAGGGCGTATAATTCTTCTGCGCCTAATTGTAACTCATTTGAACCGAAAGGAATCGACACACGAACACACGGATGCGCGCACAGCCCTTTGCCACATTGTCGAATTACTGGGTCCATTTCTAGCAAAGCTGCTTCTTTTGAGCAGTTGCATAAATTATCTTAATTGCCAGTAATTAAACCAGTCACTGTGCATAAAATTTTCAACAAATATGAAGTCGCTGTCATTCTCAGGTCTTCGAGTAAAGCGGGACAACAGTACACTTCGTATAACGCTTCGTATAACTGCAAAAAATGTTGCTAAAATCGGTACCGCGGTTGTCTTATAAAAGCATTTCAGCGTTTTACATGTTTTTCAATAGGGAAATGAGAATGGGCCCCAGCTACTGCTTTTATGATGCGTTTGTGGCGCCACATGTGCGCTCTTGCAGCCTTTTTATTTTTTTTTTATAGACTGCAGCTTTCGCACGCTCGACACTAGCTTATTTCACTGACTGCCGTTTTAGGACCTCGCTAGAGCTCGCGAGTACGCCAGACTCGGGCCTTCTAGCATAGCAGCCCATCTCGCTACACAAGGTTTAAACATGGAAGGAAGAAGAAGAACGACGCGGAGGCCACGCCGCTATACCACCCGGTTCGTGGCCCCACAGTGGGTTGTGCCATTGATTGAGGCATCATTATCATCATCATCATAATCATCACCATGCCGCTGGCGCGCGAGAATCTCTCATGCGCATTCGAATACGCAGCTAATCCTACGTGGCCGACGCATTTCGCACGATCGCGGACAGGAACGGCATCGAATTACTGCTAGCCGCGGGCAACGGTGTATACCCAGCGGCATCGAAATTCACCGTCTCTTCGGAGGCTACGTATCCACCTCCTCGGAAGAAGACTCGCCTTCCTACAAGACGACTTCCACGATGTTACACGTCGCACGTCGAGAGGGAGCCAAAGATAACGTGTCCCACGCGTTCAGCAACTTGGCCGTCGAGGACGTCCACAAAGACCATCGGAACACAGTGCTCAAGTCGTGGAACAAGGCCGAAGAACGCGCTTGCGGCAGCGGCGATGGAGATCCCAAGAGGCTGTTGCCGAGGGCCCAGTGGGACCCGCTCGTTGAGGTGGGTGCCATGGTCGCCGTGCTTCACTGCAACGCCATGCAAGCACCATGCCCCGTGCAAGGAGCCTGGCACCAGGTGGTGGTACCATCGAGGGGCTCTCGACGCCTGCTAATACACAGGTAAAAACCAATTTTGTGCTTCGTGTATCATGCCTCAGGGACCACTGCGAACATCCTCAGTAGACAGACAAATTTATTTGTGTTTCTTTACAATTCAGAAAATTCCATTTACAGGATGTTGTGTCTCGCGAAGAAAAAAAAAAGCAACGTTAAACCTGTTTTTACAGAGTGGTTCAAATAAGGAAAAGCTGTAGCTATAGCAGTCAAAGTCATGTAGCGCATTATTCAACTGGGTTTACGTAATAACAGGATTGTACACGTTGTAACGCGTTGAGCTATCACACGGTTTTTGAATGAACTGAATAAATTCACTTTTATAACTGTATGTCGCTTACTCGCTCATTTACAATTTCGAAATGAATGGAATTCGTCGGCAACCGTAGAGATTGCACGCTGACGTTCATATTCCAACGCAGCGCAATGTTTAAACACCGACATGATTGCTAAGCGAACTCCTTATATGCCGCGTTAAATTACCCTCTCACATTATTAGCTCACGCATCGATGTGCGATTATCCAGCTTCTGGAACCCTACGTCAATCCTTATTATTGTTAGCAAGGATAGGACGCAACTTCGGCGCATGTTGCGGCTTTGACGCGTCCATTACTTTTTCAACGTAACCTTGATGTTTATATTATCCTCGACGCTTCCACCCGCCATGGTTGCTTAGCGGCTTTGGCTTTACGCTTCTAAGCGCGAGATAGCGGAATCAAATCCCGGCCGTTGCGCGCGCGTTTCGATGGGGGCGAAATGTAAAAACGCCCGTGTACCGTACATTGGGTGCATGTTAAAGAACTCCAGGTGGTCGAAATTGATCCGAAGTGCCCCACTACGGCGTGCCTCATCATCAAATCATGGTTTTCGCGCGTAAAACCCCAGAATTTCAATTTATCATTGAAGCTTTGCCACTGCTTGAATGCCATGTGTCTCGCGAACTTCACAGCGATGTGTAGCTGCTTCATATTACCTCGCTTTATATAATTTGATGCGTCCCCGCTATGGTCTCTGCTGAAATCCACCATTATGTAAGAGTAATATTTACTTCTAGAGGCCCTATCAAAATACATGGCAACCGAGTCATAGTTTTGCTTTGCACGCAATAGACCGAATTTGATCTTTGTTGCATTTCAATTTACTTCTCTAACACCGCACTGCGACACCGCACTCAGTCGCATAGACAAGAGCGGGGTATGAAAGGATGAATTTCAGGTTTCTGCCCCTTTATGAAAGAATGCCAACATTGAACGTAAGATCGAAGTGCTTGTAACTGTGGCACGAAAAAGCACCAGGAAAACGCGTTCCAGGCCATATAGTGATCACAGTGCACTGGGGACAGAGAAAAAAAAAATTATTTGCCGAACTTCTGGCAAGGGCCCTCTATTCTGGGGCTTCCATTGGCTTTCCCGAAGCTCTGATGGCCCAGTGGCGTCCCATTGCGCTATGTTTCTGTTAGTGTCGAATTCTTTTTATTGAGGAATTATCTGTACAGAACCAAGTGGTGTCTAGTAGGTCGCCTTTGTGCTTACAATGTGGCCAATTAGAAGTACGGTAGAGAGTGGGGTAGAAATTATGTAGCAGAGATGGAACCATCAGCCGGTTCGTGTGCTCTCTGCGTAGCATGGCGCCCTGTGATGCTGGGAAGAGCACCGGGGACATGTTGCGTTAAGATACTTTTTCTGTTTTAGCGCGCAGCTCTTAGGCGCCCGTTCCTCGGTTGAGCGTCGGCGTCCCTCGGTGTAACCGCGCCCATGCGCTCGTGCCACTGCTTGCGTGTTCCTCGTCGTCTTCCACAGCTGGCGCCAATGCCGCTCATCATGCCAGGGTTACCACACTGCCCGTCCCTCTGCGAAGGCGCTGACGGCACTGGCACACTGCCAGTCGGTGCGGTGATATCGGTCAAATTCTTCGCCTCAATATCGCGAAATGAAAACACATATACGGCTTGGCTTAAATTACGCATTAGAGACTATCGTCATCATCCAACATTTTTTTACCTTTCTGTATTGGTAGGAGTAAAGTCTTGCCGGAAAGAATAAAATCGAAAAACAATTTCCAATATTTAATATCGCTCTTTGAGCACTTTACGGTCACGGATTAATATCATGTTTGAAAGAGAATGCAAAGTAGCAAATTTGTCACGTAGGAAATAGTTTTTTTAGAAATCTATAAATCTTTTCAGTGTTGTTAGGATAATTTAGGATAAATTATGTTTAATGTTAGTACGCGGCAGACGCATTTTCAGAACCAAGATTAATGCGTACATTCCGCACATGGACATTTCTTAGCTTATTGGAATGGTAAGAAAACACGGCTGTTGAGCAGAAAACCAAATGAGCGCCAAAATCTGGGCCCAAATTGACAAAAAACTTCTTACGATAACATTGTTCGCGAGAAAGAATTTCAGCCAATCCGGATGCAAGACATATTATCTAAGGTGGCCGGCCAATGGCAACTACCACTTACGAAAGAGAATCTTTGTGAGTCTGGCCCCTGGTTTTTTTCTTTTTCCTGAATGAATGAGGAGTTGTTCTTTTTTATGATTATTATTCAGCAGGCGCTGTTTGCTCAGAGTAAAGGAAGGAGCGTTTCGATTCGGGAGATGCAGTGTTCCGCAACTTGGTTGCGTAACGGCATTGTTTTTCAAAAGCAGTGTTCATTACCGTCATGTATTGTCAATGCAGTTCGGAGGACCTTAGTCCGCGTGGTATGGAAGCTGGCGGGAGCATCATTCACGAATTCTACGAGTGTGGCACAGAGGCTTCTACCGAGCACAGCGTCAGTGTCTTGGGCGGCAACCAGCACATCCAACCGCGTGTCACGCTGCCGTGTGTGTTGATGCTGAAAGCCATCAAGTCTGAGAACAACAGCCACTCGAACAGCATGCCAACTCCAAGCAGCGGCATTTGGAGGCCACACGCGAGGTAAGCCAAACACCATTCCAGCTGAAACAGCGCAGTCAACTAGTAACCTCTTTTATTACTATCCATTTTGGCCAACCTGTTTCCTAAGAAACACAGTGATTGAAGGTAGGCTATTTCCTCGTGTCAGCGAACGTGTCCCGATGAGCCGCCTAGGCCGGTGTGAGCTGATCCTTCAGCGTAGTCCTTCAATATGTGAGGAAATCCTTCAGCGAAGGGTTTGTAGCAGCTTCTTCAAATTAATATCAATGTTGAGACTTTTAGAGGGCCATGTAGGTTGTGTATTGGGGTCCTGTTCTGGGTATTTTCGCTTTGCAGCTAAAGCTGTTATGAGGGAGCGAAGGAGATAGCATAAATCTACCGACTCTAAAGGGCAAATTTCTTATTCTAATATTCCGTGTTTTCTATTAGTCGCACACAACTATAAAGTTACAAAAAAGAGATAAAGGAGAGAAAAACCTCATCAAGATTACAACTCTTGCACTGAGTAATATAAAAAATACATATTTGTATAGGATAAGAATATTAATGATAATGCGGACAGTAACACTGATAACTCATCGTAAATTTGAAGACAAAAAGGAAAGCAAAACGCCGAGGGCTTCTTGACTATTTCACTTTTCTATGGACTCTTGAACTATCCGGCAGCTACGGAAAAGAAACAATGTAATTGGAGTAATAGGTGTGCGAGGAAAGCTCCTACCAGAGCACGTGGTAATACGTGAAAGAGTATAAAAGGACAAATAGAAATACGATAAGCGCACAACTACCACGCAACTACCACGCAACTACCGAGCAAACAAGGACGCCAACTTAATAATGAAGCTATAGAGTAACCGTCTCGGGGCCCATTGGCCAAGCAGCATCCCCCATCATCAAAATGCGCAAAAGCACAAAGTCGCTATAGCTGCTTTCGCCTCGAAAGCCACTAATCTTCCGTGAGCCCAGTCACTTGACCATATGGTGGTTAAGGATGGTTTTACGTAAAAAGTATCCCCTTGTGATAGGTACGAGTCACTGCCATACTGTTCTCAAAGCTTCGAACAAACAAGAAAGTTGTTATCTATTCGACTGTAGCATGAAGCCACACAGGAATACTAAATGGGTTTCTGAAAAAAATCGCAACTGAAGAAAAATTTGTCCTGGTTTGCGGGTGGAAGCCGACACCAAAGCCTTCCCGATGGGGTCTCAACTGCCAATTTAGGTAACCACGCGTCTAGGTGAATTCCGCACGAAGGCAAGTCAAACGAGAAAGTTGTTATCCATTCGACTGTAGCATGACGGCACAAACGAATACTAGATGGGTTTCTCAAAAAATCGCAACTGAAGAAAAATTTGTCCTGGTTTGCGGGTGGAAGCCGTCACCAAAGCCTTCCCGGTGTGGTCTCAACTTCCAGTTTAGGTAACCACGCGTCTAGGTGAACACCGCACGAAGGCAAGTCAAACGAGAAAGTTGTTATCCATTCGACTGTAGCATGACGGCACAAAGGAATACTAGATGGGTTTCTCAAAAAATCGCAACTGAAGAAAAATTTGTCCTGGTTTGCGGGTGGAAGCCGGTACCAAAGCCTCCCGGTGTGGTCTCAACTGCCAATTTAGGTAACCACGCGTCTAGGTGAACATCGCACGAAGGCAAATCAATCGACAACTGAAAGCCCATGGAGTCAGAGGGATGACATTTATTTCCTTTCATGCATGGTCTTCCTCCTTGCGTGCTTCCCCAGAACTGATTTTTGATTTTCAGTGTCTATGTGCCTAGGGTTGTCGAATAATTCACCGTAGGGCTGCGATCTGCAGGCTTCCTGATTAGCTCAAATGCTAGAACGGCCACCCCAGAAAGGCGTTGGTCCCTTGGTCGATCTCTTCAAAGCAGGGCGAATTTTTCTTCAACCATGCAGGCAGGTTTCATTCAGAGAAACCCTCAAGGGTTTCTTTCGTAGCTTCGAGCTGCAGCTGAAAGGATGACAAGTGTTGCTTTCGTGAACCTTCCTCCACGTAGAGGGTTTCCGCGTAACTGATTTGTCACTTCCGCAAAGCAGCTCTGCAAGACTGAATTGTAATTCATTGGAAATAGGTTATACATATCGCCGAAACCATTAGCCATAGCGTTCTCTTCCACCGTGGACGCTTAAATACGAAATCGTTCGAAGTAACAGCAAGAGTATAGGTACTCATCCATGTGTTCGTATGCTTGTGTTGTGCATTGCAAGCACCGTCTCTTCTTCTACACTAATGCTCTCTAAAGCTTCTTCAGCACCTAACTGCTTCCTAGACAACTTTCTTTTCTAGAAGCGCAAAGGATAAATTTCCCCTCCACTCATTCTAAAGACATTGAAATAATGATCACTATATTGAAGTATATTCGATTAACTGTGAAGAACACACTATTTACAGCTTCAGACAAGCTCACATCCTCAGCTTGCTGCAATGAAGTGGGTTCATCTGCTGTAATGATTTCCTTATTTCCTGTGTTGGCTAGAGATTACATAAGCAGTTAGCAAGACTGACTCTCTTCGTCGTCCTGTCAGCACAATCGCATCTTTTCTCGTCTTCTATCAGGTTTGCACCGCCCAACGTAGTCGGCACGACGGCGTCGTAAGCACGGAACGGCCCACAGCGACAGCAGGATGTAGCCGTCGTCTCGCGCAGTGCAGCACTTGTGTAGCCATCTACTCGCCTGCACCCGGTCCCGGTTGTTGCGACACAACGTCCCGAAGCTCTGCCGGCGACCTTGCTGTCCCCTTAGCTGTGTTTGTCTAAGCTGAGGAGCTGACGCTGCGGTCACTGTTGACAACGTGACCAGCGACTTTGAAGTGCACTCTCTTCGCTGCTATGATTCGTTCACTAGACGTATGGGAGCAATTTAAGCCCCTGCTACGTTGATGTGCTGGCCTGCGTAAGCGACGCTTGCCGAGGACGTTCCCGGCAAGTGCTACGAGCGAGCCTCCGAGCGTCAATCGCCGGGATGATAGTGCAGAGAAACTGTGACCCCGAACCTACGAGTGCCAGCGCTTTATTTTTCGTAATTTTTTTGGATTCTTTCAATGTATTTGTGTGAGTATAAGATTCTTCTATGTGCGCGAAATACAGCTTATCTTGATTGAAGTCTGGTGCTGAGTTGATTCCATGAGCATGATTTTAGTGGGCGATGATAGTGGACAAAATATAACGGAGCCGTGTACTCAAATTTCTTTCTTACTGTCGTGCGGTTTTCTTTTTCTTCTTTTTTCATCACTTACCGGAAGAGGCCGTTACGAGAGCCTATTCCGCTTAAATGCTACAACCTGATCTTGACAGTCCTGACAAATAGTTTTGTTCGTGTTCTCGGCTGTAATATACTGAAATGTAATCTAATCCACGGCAGCGTAGTGTTAGCTGCAATTGCACGCCGCTTTGCTCCGAACGAAATCTTTCAAAAGCTGCCAGGATTCAGCCTTCCTTTTGCAGAATTCTTGAGGCAATAGGCACAAAACACAAACATCATCACATACTCAGAAATTTTTTCTGTATCAATCGTACCTTAGAGGGACTTGTGAACTGCTCGTTCTGGCAGGGTAATGATTAGGATTAAGGTAATCAAATTCTGGAGTCTTACGGGCCAACAACATCATATTATTATGACGCACGCCGTATTGGTGGACTCCGGGTAAACTTTGACCACCTAACGTTCCTAAACATGCATCCGATGAACAGTGCGTAGCTGTTTTTGCATTTCGCCCCCATCGAAAGGCAGCCGCAACCTCGGGCTTAGCAGCTCAACACCAAAGCCACTATGCCACCACAGCGAGTAGTAATTAGGATGATTATGACGAAGAACAAGAAGGAAATGATAACAGGATTTTTTTTTCATTCCAAGGAATTCACGAAACCAGCTGCATGTGCAGACCGTTGTCACGGTCTTATCCGCATGTCAAACACCGCGACAGGTAGATAAAAGCGGACAACAATTGCTGTGCGACACGAACAAAGACCCTCGGGAGTGCTGCCACGTCCAGACTTTCAAGATGATCGCAGCTTAACCGGCGACTTTTCCTGCTTTTATCATCGTAAAGGGTGCCCTAATTACCACAAAAAAGGCAGCAGCGGGAAACACCCGGCGTCATTCACTTTTTCAACCGAAGCTAAGGATGCGAAGGGCAAAAGTTTCAGTCGCGAAGCGTTTTCGTCGGATTCCCCTTCCATCGAAAGCAGCGGTAGCAGCAGCGTAAGCACAGCCGCCGAGGGCCACGTCGTCCACGGCCTGAACTCCGCGGCACCCAGCATGAGCAGCGTGGCCCCATGTTTGGTTCCCGACGAGATCAAGCGCTACTTCCGACACTACGGCAACAAGAGCCGCGGTCGAAGCCCGCACCGCTCGTCTCCCAAATCCATGTGGTCGGTGGTCCGCAAGCAAAAAAACTTATTGCCGAAGGGCTCACCCTCCCGCGTCATGCCTCGCCACGTCCTCGTGGCTCTCCTGGCCTTCGCGGTGACCCTGCTTCTGGTGGGTGCTGGCGCAGACGTATACACGATGCTGTGGCAGGGTCGCGGAAGCAGACCTCCTGCTCGTTTTCCGCTTGAACCTTTTCTGAAGAGCGGCGATGTCGAGCCGCGGTTCTCGGGACAACCGTACGGGTCAACGACGGGGACTCTGATTGGTGAAGGACCGCCCGGAACTGCTAAAATACGCCGCTCAACCTGCCCAGGCACCGATGAAAAACACGGTACATACCTCATCTCTTCGCGCCGAGATCAGCGTTGAAGAAACAATTGAAGAGATAAGTACAACCACCACAGGTACCGAAAGGTAGGAAGGTGCATGCACCGATGGTGCAAACTCTTATTGGTGCAAAGAATGCAGATAAACCGAAGGCCGCTGCCGTGAACGAGGCACGCGTAAGTCCATCTCCACTTAACTCCAGTTTCTGCTGATAAAGTGCTTATGCGAAAGTATAGAGAATGTCATTCATATTGCGAAGCCTATCGTGTGAGTGACGTGGTTTGAAGCTCTTCTGCTCTATACCAGTCGCGGTTGGATCAAGTTATACGTCGTATTTGGAGCATTGAGCTCCTTTCTCTTGCAATTACTTTTATCTGGAGGAGAAGACCAATGATCGGCGAAAACTTTATTGCACCTATACTGGGAATGAGGGTTGGGTTTCCACAAACACAAACGCATCTTAGTAAAAGCAGTTCATGCTCTGTTACAGACGCACTCACTTTGAGACGCGTTCGCGTTCAGCTACTGCCACAGCCCACGCAACGAATTCTTCTACAATCACTCCGTAAATACTTGTGTGGTTCTGGCGACTGATAAGGTCGGCCTCTGTATCGGTGGCTGTTACAGATTTACATCCAAGAGAAGCGGCCGACAGGCATGCGTCGATGCAAAGAACCACCCTGACCACTGCCTCAATGATGCTGTCTTCAGAAGATGCGAAACGTAAGGACACGGTTTCACACATTTCCTTTCGTAAGAATCTGGCGTAATATAAAAATTATGTGCAACCCACTTTCTGCGAGATCTGTGCACGCGCAGCTTCTGTGATATAGTGCTTGTGGTTGTGTTAATTGTGTTGACGTGATGTGATGTTACCTTAATGTAGATAGATATGCAGCATTATGTAGGTGCGACATTGATGTCATGCATCTAATATTACCTGTGTTAAAGCAATACACAAGAATGAATTAGGTTGACTCCCTTATTACTCCAACAAATTGATCAATCCAAAATTAAACAAAAAACAGTCTGTCGAATGGCGGCAGTTACAAACGAGATCCTATCCGAGTCCAGCTATCATGCGCATAATACACCCAGATTTATACACGACTGACAAGTGCAGACATTGCGACTCTGGAGCCACCCTAGAGCATATCCCATGAGAATGTGCGGGTATAACACACGATAACAGTGATGCAGCCTCATACAGCGACAGCCTCCACGCGCGCTGGGAGTCTGCGTTGCTCAGCTCGGACCTGCAGCACCAACTCTGGGCCGTCCAGTGAGCCGAGGAAGCCGCCAAGGGCCAACAACCCTTGGCCGAAGCCTAGGCGGCATCTAGGCCCACCCGACCAAATCGCTGGACAATCAATAAAGTTATTTGAATAATGGAATCGAACAATCGTCACTCATTCACAGTTGAGCATATCCATACCTTCCACGACTTCCATCACAAGCTCAATTCCAGGGAGAATGGCAGGTCCAGGGAGAGCTGCAGGTATGGCTGTACGTACTTAGAAATGCTAAACTTCACTTACCAATCGAGACGTTGATAGACGTCCTTTGGAGTAACATAAACTATACAACACAATTTCTGGCGTATAAACCAGCAGCACTGCACAGGTGCGTCCTTTCCAAACATCACAGGTGCATCCTTTCTAGCAGTTCTTCGTGTTTTCTCTCTCTGCGTCTCACATGTGTGTGAGTTCCCGCTTTGTCTTCTCTGCGAGACACTGACGTGGAATTCCGAGAAGGAGGCAGGGAAGCTAGGTTCAGATGCTACGCCCCAGCGATTGCAATGCGATAGCATTATTATTATCAGCCTACCCACTGCTCTTATTGCATTGCCTACAGAATTGACTGGCGTTCCACAAAACTATAAAACC
This sequence comes from Dermacentor silvarum, assembly GCF_013339745.2. NCBI lineage: Eukaryota > Metazoa > Arthropoda > Arachnida > Ixodida > Ixodidae > Dermacentor > Dermacentor silvarum. The sequence continues at coordinate 297,449,528 of NC_051154.1, forward strand.
CTTGCGGGGACGCACATCGTGTACTTCTGTGAATCTCGGCCAGCAAACTCACAACATTCGATTACGCAGTCACCGGTATTGGCTCACTTTAATCTGCGAGAAACACGACACGCCAAACCCCGGTGAGGCAGACACATAAACTTTCGCTTTAGAAAGACATGGGGACATTGAGTGAGTTGAAAAGAATTGACTAGACCTGCACCCCAACTGCATCGCATGTCGGCGTTAGAAAGACAATGCCTTTTTGAAATAAAGCATCATGTGCCTACCTTTTCGGCGCTTGGTGCGGGCTGATCAGTTTCCGGCTCGATAGGTTTAGTGGGGGGGGGGGGGGTCTCGGCACTCGCTCGGGTGAAGCATGGGCAAGGCCAAAAATAGAGGCGTGGCGTTGTGTGCGAGAGGGAAAACATCCATTGGAGCGCACTGCACGGTAATATGTTAACCCAATCTACGGATAAAAATTATATAAGCTATCCATGTCTAATAGTGGGAATTGAACCAGCCCCCCCAGAGCAATGTCTGACGCTCTACTCTTAACACTGGAGGCACACACACGGCACAAAAGGAGAACAACGTCACCACTTCTCCCCTCATGCAACCTACGCTTTGAGGCGTTTCACGCGTACAACGCGTCGCACAGCAACAATTTACTCGTACAAGTGATAGCGCTCCAGCTTCCCCTAACCGATGCTTGTGGCCGCCAGCGCTTGTAGACGCTTGTGACATAGATTCGCCTTCGCGTTGGGCTCAGCTTTACCGGTGAACTACTTTCGTGTTCGGTCCAGGTCTGTGGCCTGAAGACGCACCCGGCGTGGTCTCTTGCGTGACCTAACGACACAAGCGAGAGAAACGTTTGACACGAAGTTCAAACACTGGCGCTTTGATGCGTGCGCTGGACTGTTAGGTGCAGCCGACGCTTCAACTAGACAAGAAAGGAGAACAAGACAGACACAAGCGCAGTGTGTTACAAAGCAATATCAGCTTCACTTCTTTGACAACCATCTTCGAAGGTTTCTGCAGAAGTCTGTTACCATAGTCTGAATATTTACATTGAAAACACGTACATTATTACGCCACGGAAATTTTAGTATAAACGTGGTGTCCTCGTGTTCGTCCCCAACACACGCGACATTAGTTCGAGGTCAGGATACCGAAATAATTCTCAGGCCTTCGAGATGGCATGCGCGTTGCCCTACCCAGAGGTAATGAACAAACATTTCTACTTCTCAAACTGGCGCCATGCGCCCCATTAAGTTGACCTTCGCCTTGCCTCCTATTTTTAAGCTTCCTGTTTGTAAGAGTAACCCACCAAGAAAGTTGTTGACCTTTCTTGTGTTGGTCATGCGGCAAGAACTTTGCATCGATTTACAACCTAAAGCATTTAATCATTTACAACACCGAAGAAAACAATATTTTCTACCAAACATCACCTTTAACGGTTATTCCTAGCGACACTTGACAGGTGTGATTCCGAGTTATCGAATGGTTTTCCTTCTCGCAAAATTATAAAAGTGATAACACAAAGGGGAACTTTCGCACGCATCGGGAATTAAGTTGTACATGATGGTGTGGCAAAACTGAAGAGCTCTCTTTTCATGTGAAGGTGATAATGCTTAATCGACGCTTGCATTCAGTTAGGCTGCAAAACGCAGAAAACAGACGTTTTGAGCACTACGCCGCCTAACTGAATGGGAACATGAAAACACACGTCTGTACAAATCGTAAAGCGTAAACGTAGAAAGCTAGCGCTTTAAACGTTTTGCCCGGGCAGTAAATGGCAATCTTCTAGCCGCGATAGCCGTCATTCCCGACGTGTATTAAAACTTGACTTTAGTAGCAAGTCGTTACGCGAAAGAACGCAACAAGCAGGCAAGTGATGGAACTTCGACGGTCGTTCGTGCCTCCAATGAAACTTGACATTTGGGTTGTGCCTTTCGTACAACAGCCACGTAATTTTGCCGCAGGAGGACTGTTTGAACAAATGTGGCGAAGCCCCGTAAGCGACTGTGCCGGGTGGCCACTCCCGACGTCTGTTTCAGCGCACACCTGAGGTTGTCTTACTTCGCCATTGGTGGCCCGGGGGTGCGGTGCCTGAAGGTGTCGTCCATCAGCTACCCTGGACCCCGCTACCTGGCCAGCTCAAACCAGTTTCAAACAGTGCAAGCCTGCCCGGAGGCTTGCATGTAGAACACTCATTTCGACTAACGCGAAAAGGTCCACCCGCCGGTTTCCCGCGTGAATCGCCACACTATTGCCGGAGAAGCGAACCTTACTTTAAATAAAAAGACAGGATGGAAAAACAAACGTACCTTACGTCAAAATTTCTATACATTAACTTGTGGCAAGCTGTAAAAGTTTACACTTTGCTGCTGCAATTCGCAAATTGCATTGAATTTTATTCCGAAGCCAATTACGCACGCAGTTTGGGTTTCCTCCCTGAAGACATGATGCCAACAGTCTACCCTACCGGTGTAAATAAGCACGATCTAGATTTATATACAGGTATCTTAGGAAGCTATGTTTCAAGCGCACGCGTTGTTTTTCAAAGCAGTTGCAAGGCGTTTCTGGCATACCTTGCCGATGAGCGCGCAATATAAGGACGCTAAACGCCATAGAATAGTAAGAATGGGAATTTATTGCAGTAAACCATATAGTCTCTCTTATCTTCTCTATTATTATCCCCTAGCATTGGCGGCACATCCACACCATTATTATTCTCTGCTGTACAGAGGTCTATGAAACTATAATCTATTTTTCAGTAGCAAGAAACTTTGCAGCAACAGCCGAAATAAATTCTGAACTACAAGAACACGTAAAGCCCAACTGGACCGGGAAAATTAAACATAAAACGCAACTTGCCTTGACCTTGCACTAACCGCTGCGTACTGAGTGAAAGAAATTTTCACGCTGGCATTAAAATAAAAGAGTATGGATTCTTCTGGCCATTGATGGAAGCACTTTAAAGCAGCACAACACATCTCCGAAAAGTAAGGCGAAGATTCAGCATCATTAACGACTTCCGAGACCAAGCGGCTCGCCCGACTACGGGTACCACGCTCACGCTTTGATGATGATGATAATAATAATAATCTTATTTATGGTGCGCACCCACTAGAGGGATAGGCCACGAATCACGGCGGTTCTCGAAGCTTTCACCCCATTCCTCCTCCCAATCTCGTTGTTCTGCGGAATCCAGCAAAGTAGAGGAAATTACATGAAAGGGAAGGAAATTCTGAAAAACATTCTAGTGCGAATGGAAATTTTGGTTTAAGTGCCCATTTAACTACTGATTAAAAGACGTGCTCGAAATAAAGACTGCCGCTGTATAATTTTTCACCAAGCAAGCGTGAAGTATTCTACCAGATAGAGTGTGCGAATATTCGAAGTATCGAATCCGAATTAAATAGTCTTAGGTATTCGGCATTCGATTCGACAATTCCGTAATCGAAATTGTCGACTATTCGTTTCCGTTCGCAAACAATGACGCAAACGGCGACTGCTTGCATGCCCGTGAACTGAATGAGGCTTTGCAAACCGAAAGGAGTTTTTTTTTTTTTTTTAAGGTTATTATAACGCTATAGACAATCGCGAAATGTCGAAGTAGAGTCGGCACGTATTCAAACATTTACAATCAGTGGCACATTACAAGATCAGGAGTTAGGTGGCATGTGTAATCCCGCCAACACTTTCAGAAGTCAATTAGAGGTAATCGCCCGAATAATTATGCAAGCAGCGCAGCCACCGATGCTGCAAAATAGAAGCACCATCTTCTCAACAAACGCTTATTAAAGCCGACTATTGTAGTGTAACCTTCAGTCATTCAGTAAGAATTGCTCACACTTAGGCAACCTGTGGATCGGTTTTCGCAAATCAATTATTTGTTTGCCCGATCTCAGTTGCACCTCTTTAAACCGACGAACGAGTTTCTACAATTACACTTCTCTCCGTAAACCAACGCCGCACTGAACGTGCACCTGGTGACATGCGGTTATTTTCTTTCATTAGTGTCATCGTCATGGTGTACCATGTAACTGAAAAACGGTCTATCATTTTCAAGTTCCTAAGAAATTGTTAAGGAAATGGACATGTGTCTGACGGAAATTACTTTGGGAATGAATATCTCTAAACTGGCATCATGCTGAAAATTAATTCTAAGTGGATACGCGCTCCAAACTGACCTGCTACAATTTGTAAATTACAATATGTACCATAAAGTCATTAATTAAGAGGTTATTTAGTGCATTTTGATTATTTAGTTAAATTTATGTTATGATACTCGCGCAAGTAATGTACGCCTCTAAATAATCGAGCTCAAGGAGTAGAACTATATGCTGTCTCCCAAAGGCTAATAAAAAAAATTATGTAGAATTTAATAATGATCACCCGGTATACCAAGTGAATATTTCTACGGATGATTCAACTGTTTTAAAAGCATACAAAAGGAACAGACGAATGTGGGAAACGTTTATTTTCTGCCCCCGTTCGGCTGTCGTTATCCCGTTCTTCGCCACAAAAATCTATCTTGCTCTCTTTCCCACAAACAAACTTGTATGCTTGCGTGCGTGCGTGTGTGTGCGTGTGCGTGTGTGTGTGTGTGTGTGTGTGTGTGTGTGTGTGCGTGCGTGCGTGCGTGCGTGCGTGCGTGCGTGCGTGCGTGCGTGCGTGCGTGCGTGCGTGCGTGAGTGCGCGAGAGGCCTGCTGATTTAACAACTGAAAGTTACTGTGCCGAAATGATCGTGTCCATGCGTTCACTCAGTAATTCGGGGCGTGTGCACAGCGACCGCGGCTCTCCCGCAGCAGAATCGATCGGAAGTCTCCAGTTGCTGCGATCCTGCTATCTGTGTAATGCAACAAATGTTATTCCTTGTAGAATTTCAAAGAAAGAAATGCTGGACAAATTCAAATCATGATTTTTTTTTAGTTCAAAGACCAAAGGAAAGTCTTCGCTAGTCGATGTGTATTTCAAATTTCGAATGTTGGCACACCCCTACTCCTAGTTAGCTCCTGATCCCCCGAGGAAACTGTTGAATATGAGCGTCGAGAGCTCATATTAGCCTGACACTAAAGCGACTAAAGCCCCTGAAATTACCTGAAACAGGCTTTTCGCGCCACCATGTCTCGGTTACCCTAACGATCAGCTGCAGCCCTGGGACGAATACCGTTAGATGGCAGAAGCTGCACATCAATTCGTAGAAAGGACTCAGCCAGGCTGCGTCAGATTCTGTCTTAGCGGGAGCATTCGTATTGTACCGAAGAATATTAAATTTCTGTGTAACTTGCGATACTTTCGTTCATTAGCCCTAGCACGTGCAATGTGTTGGCTTGCGTGTGCTCTAAACCACGGATACATGGGGCGAGACGTTCCAGGTGGTGAAATATTCGGGCGACTTGTCACCGTTATTATAGTCCTGTGACGTTTTCTGCGCAGGCGCCGCCGTAATGTGAAGTGCCACGTACGGGCGAGCGTAAACTTGTTGAAAGTACAATTAAATGAAGAAAATGAGGAACGCAGAGGGAAGAAAGGTAGATTTCTGGCAAGAGCGGGCTCTATTACATAATTCAAGACGCCCAGTGGTCAGTAGTGCTTGCACTCCCGTTCGGTTGAGTGTAAGCTATAGACCGTTTTTTTTTTTTCGTTTTTTTTCATGGGCGCCGCCATCGCGTCGGCAGTGGGGCCATCTATAGGCAGTTGGCATGCAGGCTGGGCAAATGCCTGCTTTGTATGCCATGTTATACGCTCGGCGGCAGTTTCTAGTGGGTTTTTTCGCACTCTCGCGGTCTATTTAGCACGACATGGCGTCTTCTACGTAGGGATCGGTCCTGTGAGGCGTAGTGAAAGGATTCAAGTCCGAAGTAATTAAGCGGCTGGAGTTTTTGCTAGCGTTAAGGGCGGACGGCGCACCCAGCGCGATGTGCGTGACTGTGTTTGAGCTTATAATCAGCCTCGGACATCGGTTAGGTACAGTGTGTCCGTAAAGTCATGGTGCACATTTGACCGGTCCCAAGAAAGCAACAAAACAAGATGGAAATGTGAAATTTTCATCAAATTAAAGGAACACTCTCCAAGTTCCCGTAGCGTAATGCGCAAGGTTGTGCGCACACAGGTGACGACGCAGTACCACGAACTGCGCCACACATGTCCACAGTGAACATATCAACGACATTAATCCTTAAAATAGAGAATCACAAACGTTATAAACTATGTTACACCAGACGTCCTTCACCGTGTCTGGGAAGAACTTGAACATCGTTTAGATGTGCGTAGGGAAACAAATGGAGGCCACATCGATCTGCACTGAAGAGGTGTGAAACTTGGAGAGGTTTCCTTTTATTTGGCCAAGATTTCACATTTCTATCTGGTATCGTTGACTTCCCGTGACCGGTCAAATGTGCACCATGACTTTACGGACACACTGTACATCTGAAAATTGGTTTCACGATTGTTACCTTACTGCAGCATTCTAAGGTCTGGTTTAGCAACAATGGGCACTTACGAAACATATGACGATCCTAATTACAGCGTGGGTACCGCTCTGCTGGAGAATAAATTGAGCTGTTTGAAAAGGAGGCATTCTGTAGATACATTGGGCGACTGCCTTGTTTGCTGGGCAAGGTTTCCGCCCACAAATAAAATAGTTTGGTTGATAATAACTGCAAACCGTACATCGTGAATCCCACTTTTCGAGTAGCTGAACGACCAGGTGCAGGCTGGGCCAGCGTCCGAGGCAGTACTAAAAGATAAGTTATAGACATGTTTGTTCTATATGGTCGCATGGCCCAAGTGGTCCAAGCATACGGCACGACCATGCGTAGTCTTATGGCGGCGTAATACCGTGTTCCGTTTTATTTTTCCGCAAAAGGAGGACATAAGAACTTTTTTTTTCTCAGTCTCGTAATTAGAGTCCGCTACGATGAATTCACATATCGTACGGAGATTGTGTCCTTACAAATAGCTGTGGCATTTTCTATGCGATCATCTTTGAATATAGTGTCTTACAGGGTAAAAACGCAATGCCAATGGAAGCACAAAGCTTGTTCGTATCATGTGTGTTTACCTACCGCCGTGCTCGCTGTGTTTAACAAAGCCTTTGGCCTCATGCAAGAGACTAACGTAGACATAGTGATTTGAATTCCACTGGACTTAAAATGCGTGAGAACGATGCCGGTGGCTGGTGCAAATGTTTTTTTTTTTTTATTTTTAACAATTGGCGCTTAGATGTTTCGGGGTACAGTTGGCCGTACGCGAGCAGACTCTTATGTTTTAGTTCCCACGTCAAGTGATCAGACAGTGAGAATATTTTCCATTTGATGCTGGTAATTGACAGAAGCTGGTTCTCTTCGTCGAGTGAAAGTATATTGATCGAAAATAGTTGACAGCACATACACACACCGCGGCTGATGATACGCGTCGCATTTTTGCACAGCCAAGAGAAATTGCCTAATACTGTGGCCACTGCAGCACCTAAAGGTTACACAGTGGTTGTTCAACGATCTCGCAAAAACTGAGATCCTGTAAATTGCTCTCAGAACGAGCTAAAACACCTACAAATCGTTACGCAACGTGCGACCGACAACACATTCAAGCAGCGCCGCGTCTGTTCGCACAAGCCAGAGGGGAGGAAAGGCTTGTCGCACGCCCATTCGTCTTTGCCCGATGAAGAGATGCATTTTGTTATTGACCACGTGCTATCTCACAGCCGCCACTATATCACCGCATGGTTAACAACACAGACTTCAGTTGATATACAAGGGCAAATCCAGACTATAGTCATTTCCTGAACCCACGGGACAGAAGTGGGGATGCTATCCGAGCCACGAAGTCCATCATACTGTTATACTCATGCCAGTCAAGACTTACAGACATTCTGTGAGCTCGTGTCGGTCGTCCGAACTTGATTAGCTTGTTTATTCCTTGTTTTTCTGTCTGTGCTTATTTTCCAGTCCTCTTCAGTTCATATCAAACACCTCATCTCAAGTAGCAAGCCCTACGCATGGCAGGGCTCACTCCTTCAGTTTCCATTAAACTATTTCTCTCTTTGTCCCTAATCATGGCATCGTCTCGAACGCAAAATTTAATTTACAAGTTTCTCACGCAGCCTTATAGCCAGATGAAGACCTAGATCGTCACATTCACTCTGTCAAACCAGCAAATTCTGACAATGTAGAGCGGCTGCAAAGGAGACAGAACCTCTGAGCACCACCCACCATGATACACCGCCTTTGTCGTTTACCAAATTACCCGCGCCGTCACTTCCTGTGACAAGGGGAGAATTTTCATGAATGATTTGAACGAGCATTTATGCGTCTGCGTGCAAAAGCAGAAAAATATAACAATTCAGAGCCAATCCACTACGATGAAGATGAAAGCCAGCGAAGCTTTGACTATGGTGGGTCAGCTGTAGTGAATATTGCTATAATGAATTGCTTTATTATATATAATATATTATCATTAGTGATTCTATTGAGCGACTTCGGCATGTTCGTCAAAGAGCAAGGACACCTGCTTTTGGTGTTCGCCCGGCGCGCAGGCCAAGTAGTGCGCTTGCTGCGCCAAGTCCGCCCCATCGTCATAGACTAGCGTATCAGCCACGGCGTTCATCCGCGGCACACGGCATGACAGTGGCAGGATCCTGTGAAATCTCTCTCTCTCCTGCTCTCGGCGGCTCATACCCACATTTCCAACGCGGGTATGAGCTACACATGATTTCTTTCTTACCTTCCTTCCTTCTTCTTTCCTTCCTTCCTTCCTTCCTTCCTTCCTTCCTTTCTTCTTTCTTCCTTTCTTGTCCTTGGCTCATACCCACATATCCAACGCGGGTAAGCGCCAGACCCAATTTTATTATCGTTAATCGTGGTGTGACTGATGAGCATGTGATGTTATTGATGTCATGACCCATCAGTCATGCTAGTCATTCATTTTGACATCTGTGCTAAGGCACAACTGGCGGGAAACCGCCACGCACATGGAGCCAAACCCCCACGCACATGGTGCCGAAATCCTGAGTATGACAGTTTTTTCCTACACACTGACACGATCCTGGGGGAACTAGCCCTTAACAGCTTCGCCGTAAAAAATTGGCACGTTCTGGTCGTTGCAGCCCAAGGACGGCGGTCTAGCACATCGGTCTAATGACCATGTTTAAAATAAGCAGGAACAAAAAGCACTGCCATACCAGCCAGAACTTGTGTTGTTCGTCGAGTTGAGAAAAAGCAACGCAGTCTGCAACGCATTCCTTGCGCCAGTCTGGCCAACACGATGTCAATCGGATAAAGAGGAGTCGTACAAGCTACTGTCTGCTCCGGAAGTACCAGCCTTTCCTCATCACTGAAATCCTCCACTCAGGCCGAGCTTCTGGCGCCGACTCATTCTTCGGACCACGCTAAGTCCCCTCCCGCTTCGTGTTAAGTTCAAACCGTATAATGTATGCTAATGACGTCTGTGAATAATGCGAAGCACGTTCCTTCTCCCGCGTGTGTTTCCCGGTACAAATTACGGTTACGTAAGCTGCTCCATGTTCAAAAGTACCAACAGCATAGAAATCACGTAGTGACGTCACTACGGTCTAGCAACTCATTCAGTTCATTCCAGGCTACCATGGGGAAAGATGCCAGAAGAACAGCGTTAATATAAAGTTGTCGTGAAGTATAAAAGGGTGTGGTTAAGTACATTTCTCTTGTCTCTGGTTTCACTCTTTGTAGAGCCACGTGTGTTAATTCAAGTGACGTCCCAATGGGTAATCTTTGTGGGTGTCGTTTACAGCTTAGCTGTATAACCACCCTCACAGCGTGCATTGGAGCAACAGTTCTTTCTTTCTTTTCTTATTCATTTTTTTTCGGGTTAGAGACCATACCGAAGGCTCGTCAGTGTAGTCGCTCATCTTCGCTTTACAGTGTCGTGTGCCGCGCCTAAAAAATTTTGGCTTTCCCTTAAGAAATTTACATTCACAATCAGTAGAAAGTATATAGATATGTTTCTTCAAAGTTTATATAGATTGCCTCTAGGTCAGCATGTGGACATATGTCCTTTCCCTTCTTGCGGACTACAGGTTACACCTTCATGTTAATGCAGAAAAGTCATCCGCAAGGGTTCATAATAGACTGGGAGCAAGTGAACCTGTTAACTTCTGTCTATGCATTCTATTTAAATTGTGGAGTCTAGATAGATTCTAGACTGTCTGGCCAAAAGGGCAAGTCTATAAACACATTCTATAAAAAATCCATTTCAGAATCGAAAAAGTGGCTAGATTCATTACTGATGGGTCTCGTAGAATATAAATTTCTATAATATCCGAGTCGTTGCTATGTTGCGCATCAGAAAGCGCCTGTGTGATTAAGGAGAGCCTAATAGAGAAAACAAAAATGTCTGGGTATGTAAACGCGTGTGTCTTACAACGTTTTCTTTTTTTTTTTACATTTACAGTCACATCTGAGAGCAAATATTACCTGCTGGACACGCTCCCCGCCTAATATTTTCCAGTCTGTTTCTCTGTTGATCGGCGAAGTCATATTAGAGTGTTTCTTAAAGCAAGATAGGATGGTTGATATTATCAGCAAAATAGATGTAAAGGCAACAAATGTATTAACCGAACCTTCTTGGCACTGCCTTTGACACCAGCATACAAACGGCGAGGTCTTTCATTCACTGCAGCCCACCCTAAACACCTTTCTCGGAGTTATTTCATCAATGCCGTCATACATCTTTAGTGGCCCGAATCATTGAGGGCGTATAATCCTTCTGCGCCTAATTGTAACTCATTTGAACCGAAAGGAATCGACACACGAACACACGGATGCGCGCACAGCCCTTTGCCACATTGTCGAATTATGGGTCCATTTCTAGCAAAGCTGCTTCTTTTGAGCAGTTGCATAAATTATCTTAATTGCCAGTAATTAAACCAGTCACTGTGTCGAAAATTTTCAACAAATATGAAGTCGCTGTCATTCTCAGGTCTTCGAGTAAAGCGGGACAACAGTACACTTCGTATAACGCTTCGTATAACTGCAAAAAATGTTGCCAAAATTGGTATCGCGGTTATATCATAAAAGTATTTCAGCGTTTTACATGTTTTCCCTATCCCCCACAGTGGGTTGTGCCATTGATTGAGGCATCATCATCATCATCATTATCACCACGCCGCTGGCGCGCGAGAATCTCGCTCGCGCATCGAATACGCATCTAAGACGCATTTCGCACCATCGCGGACAGGAACGGCATCGAATTACTGCTAGCCGCGGGCAACGGTGTATACCCAGCGGCATCGCAATTCACCGTCTTTTCCGAGGCTACGTATCCACCTTCTCGGAAGAAGACTCGCCGTCCTACAAGACGACTTCCACGATGTTACACGTCGCACGTCGAGAGGGAGCCAAAGATAACGTGTCCTACGAGTTCAGCAACTTGGCCGTCGAGGTCGTCCACAAAGACCACTGGAACGCAGCGCTCAAGTCGTGGAACAAGGCCGATGAACGCGTTTGCGGCAGCGGCGTAGGAGATCCCAGGAGGCTGTTGCCGAGGGCCAAGCGGGACCCGCTCGTTGAGGTGGGTGCCATGGTCGCCGTGCTTCAATGCAACACAAAGCAAGCACCATGCACCGTGCAAGGAGCCAGGCACCAGGTGGTGGTACCATCGAGGGCCTCTCGACGCCTGCTAATACACAGGTAAAAACCAATTTTGTGCTTCGTGTATCATGCCTCAGGGACCACTGCGGACATCCTCAGTGGACAGACAAATTTATTTGTGTTTCTTTACAATTCAGAAAATTCCATTTACAGGATGTTGTGTCTCGCGAAGAAAAAAAAAAGCAACGTTAAACCTGTTTTTACAGAGTGGTTCAAATAAGGAAAAGCTGTAGCTATAGCAGTCAAAGTCATGTAGCGCATTATTCAACTGGGTTTACGTAATAACAGGATTGTACACGTTGTAAAGCGTTGAGCTATCACACGGTTTTTGAATGAACAGAATAAATTCACTTTTATAACTGTATGTCGCTTACTCGCTCATTTACAATTTCGAAATGAATGGAATTCGTCGGCAACCGTAGAGATTGCACGCTGACGTTCATATTCCAACGCAGCGCAATGTTTAAACACCGACATGATTGCTAAGCGAACTCCTTATATGCCGCGTTAAATTACTCTCTCACATTATTAGCTCACGCATCGATGTGCGATTATCCAGCTTCTGGAACCCTACGTCAATCCTTATTATTGTTAGCAAGGATAGGACGCAACTTCGGCGCATGTTGCGGCTTTGACGCGTCCATTACTTTTTCAACGTAACCTTGATGTGCATCTTATCCTCGACGCTTCCGCACGCCATGGTTGCTTAGCGGCTTTGGCTTTACGCTTCTAAGCGCGAGATAGCGGAATCAAATCCCGGCCGTTGCGCGCGCGTTTCGATGGGGCCGAAATGTAAAAACGCCCGTGTACCGTACATTGGGTGCATGTTAAAGAACTCCAGGTGGTCGAAATTGATCCGAAGTGCCCCACTACGGCGTGCCTCATCATCAAATCATGGTTTTCGCGCGTAAAACCCCAGAATTTCAATTTATCATTGAAGCTTTGCCACTGCTTGAATGCCATGTGTCTCGCGAACTTCACAGCGATGTGTAGCTGCTTCATATTACCTCGCTTTATATAATTTGATGCGTCCCCGCTATGGTCTCTGCTGAAATCCACCATTATGTAAGAGTAATATTTACTTCTAGAGGCCCTATCAAAATACATGGCAACCGAGTCATAGTTTTGCTTTGCACGCAATAGACCGAATTTGATCTTTGTTGCATTTCAATTTACTTCTCTAACACCGCACTGCGACACCGCACTCAGTCGCATAGACAAGAGCGGGGTATGAAAGGATGAATTTCAGGTTTCTGCCCTTTTATGAAAGAATGCCAACATTGAACGTAAGATCGAAGTGCTTGTAACTGTGGCACGAAAAAGCACCAGGAAAACGCGTTCCAGGCCATATAGTGATCACAGTGCACTGGGGACAGAGAAAAAAAAATTATTTGCCGAACTTCTGGCAAGGGCCCTCTATTCCGGGGCTGCCATTGGCTTTCCCGAAGCTCTGATGGCCCAGTGGCGTCCCATTGCGCTATGTTTCTGTTAGTGTCGAATTCTTTTTATTGAGGAATTATCTGTACAGAACCAAGTGGTGTCTAGTAGGTCGCCTTTGTGCTTACAATGTGGCCAATTAGAAGTACGGTAGAGAGTGGGGTAGAAATTATGTAGCAGAGATGGAACCATCAGCCGGTTCGTGTGCTCTCTGCGTAGCATGGCGCCCTGTGATGCTGGGAAGAGCACCGGGGACATGTTGCGTTAAGATACTTTTTCTGTTTTAGCGCGCAGCTCTTAGGCGCCCGTTCCTCGGTTGAGCGTCGGCGTCCCTCGGTGTAACCGCGCCCATGCGCTCGTGCCACTGCTTGCGTGTTCCTCGTCGTCTTCCACAGCTGGCGCCAATGCCGCTCATCATGCCAGGGTTACCACACTGCCCGTCCCTCTGCGAAGGCGCTGACGGCACTGGCACACTGCCAGTCGGTGCGGTGATATCGGTCAAATTCTTCGCCTCAATATCGCGAAATGAAAACACATATACGGCTTGGCTTAAATTACGCATTAGAGACTATCGTCATCATCCAACATTTTTTTACCTTTCTGTATTGGTAGGAGTAAAGTCTTGCCGGAAAGAATAAAATCGAAAAACAATTTCCGATATTTAATATCGCTCTTTGAGCACTTTACGGTCACGGATTAATATCATGTTTGAAAGAGAATGCAAAGTAGCAAATTTGTCACGTAGGAAATAGTTTTTTTAGAAATCTATAAATCTTTTCAGTGTTGTTAGGATAATTTAGGATAAATTATGTTTAATGTTAGTACGCGGCAGACGCATTTTCAGAACCAAGATTAATGCGTATATTCCGCACATGGACATTTCTTAGCTTATTGGAATGGTAAGAAAACACAGCTGTTGACCAGAAAACCAAATGAGCGCCAAAATCTGGGCCCAAATTCACAAAAAACTTTTTACGATAGCATTGTTCGCGAGAAAGAATTTCAGCCAATCCGGATGCAAGACATATTATCTAAGGTGGCCGGCCAATGGCAACTACCACTTACGAAAGAGAATCTTTGTGAGTGTGGCCCCTGGTTTTTTTCTTTTTCCTGAATGGATGAGGAGTTGTTCTTTTTTATGATTATTATTCAGCAGGCGCTGTTTGCTCAGAGTAAAGGAAGGAGCGTTTCGATTCGGGAGATGCAGTGTTCCGCAACTTGGTTGCGTAACGGCATTGTTTTTCAAAAGCAGTGTTCATTACCGTCATGTATTGTCAATGCAGTTCGGAGGACCTTAGTCCGCGTGGTATGGAAGCTGGCGGGAGCATCATTCACCAATTCGACGAGTGTGGCACAGAGGCTTCTACCGAGCACAGCGTCAGTGTCTTGGGCGGCAACCAGCACATCCACCCGCCTGTCACGCTGCCGTGTGTGTTGATGCTGAAAGCCATCAAGTCTGAGAACAACAGCCACTCGAACAGCATGACAACTCCAAGCAGCAGCATTTGGAGGCCACACGCGAGGTAAGCCAAACACCCTTCCAGCTGAAACAGCGCAGTCAACTAGTGACCTCTTTTATTACTATCCATTTTAGCCAACCTATTTCCTAAGAAACACAGTGATTGAAGGTAGGCTATTTCGTCGGGTCAGCGAACGTGTCCCGATGAGCCGCCTAGGCCGGTGTGAGCTGATCCTTCAGCGTAGTCCTTCAATATGTGAGGAAATCCTTCAGCGAAGGGTTTGTAGCAGCTTCTTCAAATTAATATCAATGTTGAGACTTTTAGAGGGCCATGTAGGTTGTGTATTGGGGTCCGGTTCTGGGTATTTTCGCTTTGCAGCTAAAGCTGTTATGAGGGAGCGAAGGAGATAGCATAAATCTACCCACTCTAAAGGGCAAATGTCTTGTTCTAATATTCCGTGTTTTCTATTAGTCGCACACAACTATAAGGTTACAAAAAAGAGATAAAGGAGAGAAAAACCTCATCAAGATTGCAACTCTTGCACTGAGTAATATAAAAAATACATATTTGTATAGGATAAGAATATTAATGATAATGCGGACAGTAACACTGATAACTCATCGTAAATTTTAAGACAAAAAGGAAAGCAAAACGCCGAGGGCTTCTTGACTATTTCACTTTTCTATGGACTCTTGAACTATCCGGCAGCTACGGAAAAGAAGCAATGTAATTGGAGTAATAGGTGTGCGAGGAAAGCTCCTACCAGAGCACGTGGTAATACGTGAAAGAGTATAAAAGGACAAATAGAAATACGATAAGCGCACAACTACCACGCAACTACCACGCAACTACCAAGCAAACAAGGACGCCAACTTAATAATGAAGCTATAGAGTAACCGTCTCGGGGCCCATTGGCCAAGCAGCATCCCCCATCGTCAAAATGCGCAAAAGCACAAAGTCGCTATAGCTGCTTTCGCCTCGAAAGCCACTAATCTTCCGTGAGCCCAGTCACTTGACCATATGGTGGTTAAGGATGGTTTTACGTAAAAATTATCCCCTTGTGATAGGTACGAGTCACTGCCATACTGTTCTCAAAGCTTCGAACAAACGAGAAAGTTGTTATCTATTCGACTGTAGCATGAAGCCACACAGGAATACTAAATGGGTTTCTGAAAAAAATCGCAACTGAAGAAAAATTTGTCCTGGTTTGCGGGTGGAAGCCGACACCAAAGCCTTCCCGATGGGGTCTCAACTGCCAATTTAGGTAACCACGCGTCTAGGTGAATTCCGCACGAAGGCAAGTCAAACGAGAAAGTTGTTATCCATTCGACTGTAGCATGACGGCACAAACGAATACTAGATGGGTTTCTCAAAAAATCGCAACTGAAGAAAAATTTGTCCTGGTTTGCGGGTGGAAGCCGTCACCAAAGCCTTCCCGGTGTGGTCTCGACTGCCAGTTTAGGTAACCACGCCTCTAGGTGAACACCGCACGAAGGCAAGTCAAACGAGAAAGTTGTTATCCATTCGACTGTAGCATGACGGCACAAAGGAATACTAGATGGGTTTCTCAAAAAATCGCAACTGAAGAAAAATTTGTCCTGGTTTGCGGGTGGAAGCCGGTACCAAAGCCTTCCCGGTGTGGTCTCAACTGCTAATTTAGGTAACCACGCGTCTAGGTGAACATCGCACGAAGGCAAATCAATCGACAACTGAAAGCCCATGGAGTCAGAGGGATGACATTTATTTCCTTTCATGCATGGTCTTCCTCCTTGCGTGCTTCCCCAGAACTGATTTTTGATTTTTAGTGTCTATGTGCCTAGGGTTGTCCAATAATTCACCGTAGGGCTGCGATCTGCAGGCTTCCTGATTAGCTCAAATGCTAGAACGGCCACCCCAGAAAGGCGTTGGTCCCTTGGTCGATCTCTTCAAAGCAGGGCGAATTTTTCTTCAACCAGGCAGGTTTCATTCAGAGAAACCCTCAAGGGTTTCTTTCGTAGCTTCGAGCTGCAGCTGAATGGATGACAAGTGTTGCTTTCGTGAACCTTCCTCCACGTAGAGGGTTTCCGCGTAACTGATTTGTCACTTCCGCAAAGCAGCTCTGCAAGACTGAATTGTAATTCATTGGAAATAGGTTATACATATCGCCGAAACCATTAGCCATAGCGTTCTCTTCCACCGTGGACGCTTAAATACGAAATCGTTCGAAGTAACTGCAAGAGTATAGGTACTCATCCATGTGTTCGTATGCTTGTGTTGTGCATTGCAAGCACCGTCTCTTCTTCTACACTAACGCTCTCTAAAGCTTCTTCAGCACCTAACTGCTTCCTAGACAACTTTCTTTTCTAGAAGTGCAAAGGATAAATTTCCCCTCCACTCATTCTAAAGACATTGAAATAATGATCACTATATTGAAGTATATTCGATTAACTGTGAAGAACACACTATTTACAGCTTCAGACAAGCTCACATCCTCAGCTTGCTGCAATGAAGTGGGTTCATCTGCTGTAATGATTTCCTTATTTCCTGTGTTGGCTAGAGATTACATAAGCAGTTAGCAAGACTGACTCTCTTCGTGATCCTGTCAGCACACTCGCATCTTTTTCTCGTCTTCTATCAGGCTCGGCCCGCCCAAAGTAACCGGAACTACGGCGTCGTAGGCACGGAACGGCCCACAACGACAGCAGGATGGAGCCGTCGTCTCGCGCAGTGCAGCACTTGTCCCGCAATCTACTCGCCTGCACCGGGTCGCGGTTGTTGCGACACAACGTCCCGAAGCTCTGCCGGCGACCTTGCTGTCCCCTTAGCTGTGCTTGTCTAAGCTGAGGAGCTGACGCTGCGGTCACTGTTGACAACGTGACCAGCGACTTTGAAGTGCACTCTCTTCGCTGCTATGATTCGTTCACTAGACGTATGGGAGCAATTTAAGCCCCTGCTACGTTGATGTGCTGGCCTGCGTAAGCGAAGCTTGCTGAGGACGTTCCCGGCAAGTGCTACGAGCGAGCCTCCGAGCTTCAATCCCTGGGATGATAGTGCAGAGAAACTGTGACGCCGAACCTGCGAGTGCCAACGCTTTTCTTTCGTAATTGTTTTGGGTTCTTTGAATGTATTTGTGTGAGTAAACTATTCTTATATGTGCGTGAAATACAGCTTATCTTGATTGAAGTCTGTTGCTGAGTTCATTCAATGAGCATGGTTTTAGTGGGCTATGGTAGTAGAATATATAACGAGCCCGGTACTCTAATTTCTTTCTCACTGTCGTGCTGTTTTCTTTCTCTTCCTTTTTCATCACTTACCGGAAAAGGCAGTTAGGAGAGCCTATTCCGCTTAAAAGCTACAACGTAAATCTTGACAGTCCTGAAAAATGGTTTTGTTCGTGTTCTCGGCCGTAATATACTGAAATGTAAACTAATCCACGGCATCGTATTGTTAGCTGCAATTGCACGCCGCTTTGCTCGGAACGAAATCTTTCAAAAGCTGCCGAGATTCAGCCTTCCTTTTGCAGAATTCTTGAGGGAATAGCCACAAAACAAACATCATCACATACATAGAAATGTTTTTCGTATCAATCGTACCTTAGAGGGACTTGTGAACTGCTCCTTCTGGCAGGGTAATGACTAGGATTAAATTAATCAAATTCTGGAGTCTTACGGGCCAACAACATCATGATTATGAGGCACGCCGTATTGGTGGACTCCGGGTAAACTTGACCACTAACGTCCTTAACAG